>NC_031983.2:21584303-21895499 GCF_001858045.2 Oreochromis niloticus | reverse complement strand
GCTCTATTGTTCTCTGCACCAGATGTGTTTTTTGTAATGGCGCATATACTTCATTTTTCAGTTCACCCTTCACAACAGAAAGTGACAGCAAATTAATTTGTGCAGCCACACAAAACATGTGGTCCTGAAAGCTTTGTGACTTTTCTGTGTTTAACCCTGCAAACAATTCTGTGTGCTTTTTTTTCGTGAGGCTCCGTTTCCTCAAACATCATCACTTTTGCAAGTTTTGCAAAACATTTTTTACTTCACTCCTGTAAGCCAATTCAGGGAGAGACATTAGACTGAAATGAATTTATTTTCGTGCAAAAAATGAATTTGCTCCAAAACAGAGCTGCACCAAATCATATTGGCTTGTTCTGTTCCTTAACTTACAGGATTTGGAGCTTTACTGTTCATATATGACATAAATCTGTTCTGGATGATTGGTTTGACAAAATAAGCAATGTGAAGATGTCACTTTGGATGATATCTTTAACTACGACATTCTGACAGTCCAAAAATACAAAATACACCCATTGGCCATTTTGTTAGGCATACGGTGTACTCGCATGGCAGCAATTCAGTGTATTCAGGCATGTAGTCATGGTCAAAATGACTGGCGATGTTAAAAAGGAGCATCAGAATTAAGCACAAAGGTGATTTTGTTTGTGGCAGACGGGCTAGTCTGAGGATTTCTGAAACTGCTGGCACAACCACCTCTCGGCTTTACAGGTAATAGTCTGAAAAAGAACAAATATCCATTCAGTGGCAATTCTCTGGGCCTTGTTGATGCCAGAGGTCAGAAGAGAATGACCAGACTGCTTCAAGCTGATAAGAAAGCTGTAATTCAGATAACCTCCTGTTACAGGAAAGGTATGCAGAAGAACATCTCTGAGTGTACAACATCTTAAACCTTAAAGCAAATGTGCCACAGCAGCAAAAGCCCACACTCGGTGCCATTCCTGTCTGCCTGGAAAGCTAGGAAACAGACTGTAATTCATACAGAAGATTGGAAAGGTGTTGCTTGATTTCTGCTTCGACATTTAGATAATAGGGTCAGAATTTGGTCTAAACAACATAAAAGCTTGAGTCCTTCTTCCCTAGTGGTGTAATGGTGTTGGGGATAGTTTGTTGGCTCACTTCAGGCCCCTTGGTACCAACTGAGCATAGTTTAACTGCCACACCCTCTCTTAATTATTTTTGCTGACCATATAAATCCCCTTATGGCCACAGTCTAACCATCTCCTGATGGCTGCTTCCAAAGCATTAATATGCCATGTCACAGAGCTCAAATCATCTTGAACTGGTTTCTTGAACATGACAATGCACTCAAATGGCTTCACAGTCTGTAGATACCAGCAAGATGCACTAATAAAGTTGACACTGAGTGTAATTACCAGTTTAATTAAAAGCAGTTACACTTAGCACAGGTTGGAAAGTGCATTCTCGTGTAATCGTGTTTAAATACACTCTTTTTAAAATCCTGAAATGTAGTTTATTGCACAACACAATTTCTACCTGTCTCCTTTCTGTCCTGCATAAGATCCGATATCTTCATTGTTTCTTGCAAAGGTATGTATGACACCGGCGCCTGAATCTGGGCACAATAAACCCACTGGTGTCTCCGGATACTAAAGTTTAACAGTACATGCCCAGCTCATCTGCCCTTACTATACCTTCCCAATCAAATAACCTTTGACATGCTCAGATGCCCCTGTCTACTGTGACCCAAATCAATCATCTTGCATACATTTGCAGGAAACTTCCGTGAATTTATGGGAACTCATGCTGGGACAAGTGGATTGTCAGGTAGTAAATTTCCTTCTAGTTGCTTTAACTTAAAAAAGAATCTCCCATTTTTCTTTTCTATTGTAATTGGTTGCACCGTTTAATTTTGCCGGGTCCTCCGTGCATCCACGCATGACAACAAATACCTGCATGCACCAAACAAGAATGACATTTAGAACTTGGAATCTTTCATGTTTCATTTCCATAGATGAAGCAGATCATTCAGGTTTGTGTTGGTCTGTATTAAAATTATGCATAGTACTAACAATATGTGCTCGTCCACCTAACCAAAGGAAAAGACACCAGAGGGTAATCAGTAGGAGTGCTGGTTTTTCTGATGTTTCCTGTGTCAACGGTTTTAAAAGAAATAAAAACAAATCTACTTGCTGTAAGGTGGTAATTTTTTTTTATTTTACCAGCTCAAAAACAGTTTTGAAGACAAATCCTTTAAATGTAACTTTACTGCCTGTTACTGTCTAGTCTTTGGTTTACGCTGTGTTTCTTCCTCTGCACAGGGTCAGTAACTGATAAGCCACCAGGGCCACCAAACACAGATAGAAAAGGTGAGTTGTGATCTGCTGTTATGCGTGCATGTACCCTAGTGTTTCTATGTGTATGACAGAGGGTAAACGAGCACAAGCTCAAAAAGTGTTTTGACCTGATTTTACTCCATGTGATCCATGCAAAGTCAATATTTGTGAAGAACACAAACTTACACGCACTCGCCTTCACTGTTAAATTTAAAGGGAAGCTAAAAACAACACCAAGAGATGTTTTCCCCCTTTTATAAGATGCAAATGATGCTGAATGTATTCAACGAACCAGATAAGATCTCAAATATATGCACCACTGTCTAATGCATCCCTCAAGTGACAGTTCATCTTTAACCATAGCAGTTTTGACAAATCTGTACAAAATCTTGACTGGTTTTGCTCCAGTTATGCTTTTTTTCCACCCTTCAGAAATGATAAAATATGAAACATTATAGAATTAATTCAAGAAATTAAAGAAACACTGAGGAGACGCTTAGGCACATCTCTCTTCTTTCTAATGAGCCTCTAAAAATCGGGCTTTGCTTCAGAAATCTCACAGAAAATGGATCTTAAAGAATTTCTTTAAACTGAGAAAAAGTGGGCAGTCTCTCAAAGCTTCTCTGCCGATGCTGTTTCACACCACTTGACAATTGCATTAAGTTACAGGTTATTTTGAAATGCTTATCACACTCTAGCAGGGTTTACACATAGACGTCTCATATGGTAAATTACAAGAAATATGTAATAAACAAAACAAAAACGCTGCTGCTCATTCTTTGTTTCACCTGGGTTTACACTGAGACCGACCCAATGACTACTGCATTTTATTTACAGTTCAACCCGAATAGGTCCGTTTGACCTGAGGTTATTTAACATTACTGACATGTCATCTGATTTAAGAACTTAACATTAGTGTTTATCTCCAATCAAAGTTTCTCTGTTGTTTGCTTTTGATTGAATTATTTCCCAAGGAATTTTCCAGATGCTACAATACCGCATGTGGGTGAGTATTCTAGGCAGTTCAATTCACAGCATTACATGAGATCTTTTAAAGTTTTGCAACTCTACCTAAAAACTTAGCTACTTTAAATTTGACCAGTTTTCCCTACAAGGTCACCCTCTTTGGTGCCCCTGGATTACTTTCAATACAGCTGCGGGTTTTAGAAATCAGTTCTACTCTAACTGCAAGGGGTATATAAACATGGACTTTAGACTTTTGTAGGGAGCAAACTATCAACTTCTATGTTACTGCAGAGCATAGTGGAGAATGAGAGCTGGGGCTCTGGTTCCTGAGACCAAACTGCAGTTTTTGATAGAAATTTCCATCCAAAGGCAGCAAATGACAGCCACGACCATGCTCATCGTTCACAGGGTTTGAATTTGCGCTGATCGGATCTGACTGACAGCATGGAGGTCTACTATATTGCGCAGAGGGAAAAGATTAGGTGTGCACTGTGCACATGCTCACAGTGAATTGAAATGCAGGAGTATTTTCACTTCACCAATAAAAGCTTTGCTCACCTGCCACTTGTGGGATTGTGGGCTAAATAGCAAACTCGAAAGTCTTCAGGTGATAACAAAGGGGGACTCCCAGAAAGCATTCTTGAATCTTTAATAGGCAGAGTTGCAAAACTTTATAATGACATCTATAAATGTAAAAAAACGGACTTGAAATGTTTCTAGTTTTTGCTTAACAGTTAAAGTGTTGTATTTTTGTTATACCCATATGAACTTTAGCATTGCCAGAATTTACTGCGTTTAAGAGAGGAAAGTCAAATATTTAGTTAATAATTTACCAAGAAAACTAAAGACAGCAGTTTATTTGGCCCTCAGTGTGCGAGCAGAGACACAAATATTTTACCAGTGTTTAACTGTGATGAATAAGAATAAACGTTTATACTGTGATCTTCAATTTTATTACTTGTAGTTTGGGTTAGTAGTTAAAGTGAGCTGCATATTTTGCATGTGCCAAACACAAGAGAGTCACGACATTTTTTAAGTGTCCTTCTACACTGGCATATTTTACAAAAGGAAAGAAGTTTAAAAAAAAAAAGAAAAAGAAAAAAATAAAGAGGAAAATATTGCTCAATAAGATTCTTCTGTGGCTTATTAGTGTTTTTTTATTTTAGTGTCCGAGACAGTTAATTATCTAGTACTTCATGTGCTTTGAAGACACATAAAAGTTTGCCCTGAGGATGATGCTTGAGTGATGCGTATCCGCTTGGGAGAATAAATGGCCTCGTATTATTTTTGTAAAAACTCGTGTGATTCCATTTTAAACTGGTTTTGTTATACATCCTTCTACTTAACCAAGGTGTGAAGGACTAATTTTCCAGCGTGACGTGATTGTAAACTAACGATGAGACCATCACCGAATTCACTTTGGTAAATTCCCTGGACATCCATGAGTATATTATTTCCAAATTTTAATGCATTCGAGGAACTTGAGATCTCACCAAAAACAAACATTTTTGGGTGGACTAACCAGTTGACCTACTTGGCATCCTAGCGATACGTTACAACATAATTTGACAATTAAGAATGATGACACACACAGTTTCACCTCTTTGCATTAACTGTGGATGCAGCTTTCTGATGCTACATCTGCACTGCATTTGTGCAGGTCCTGAGGAGCGGTGTCCTCCTCGTATGAGTGTCTGGGTGTGTGGTTTACACTGCGAGTGTGAGTAAGTGTGCTAAATGTGCAGCTGATCATGTTGGTGTGAGGATGATTTATTGATGCATGTGAGCAGGACCACATGTGGGTGTTTGTCTCTCTCTCTCTCTCTTCTTTCTATATTATTCAGTCTGTCTGTCTGTCTTGGCCGGGCCATGTGCAAATCCCAACCATTCAACAGTTCTGGAGAGTAGATTGTATTAACCTCAATAATAGTAGTCTCTTTCCGTTTCTTTCTCACCCTTAACCCAGATGATGGCTCCAAGCCCACACCCACCATGGAGACTCATGTCCCCCCTGAGGGTGATGGTAAGCCTCCTCAATAATTCCTCCACAGTCGCTTAGATAATTAGTGTGCATACGGTATATTTATAATGACTCATGGGTTTAAAGGCAGCTGACAGCATTGCTCCTTTGTGTGCTTACATCCCATGTCTTAAGAATGCACCATTACATCAAATGGAAAAGGCCAGATGTTAAAAATACCAGATGATACATTTGATATTTTTGGAAAAACTGGGATCTTGGATGCAATTTTAGCTTTGGTTTTGTGGGCAAAGCTTGGCTGTGCATGTTGCTTTTCAAATAAGTAGCTACTGGTGAGGTTAAATAAAGCACAGCTGTGTGTAAAATTTTCTCGAGATCACCTAAATGTGTGAAAGCTATTTGTCTAGAACTTGCCATTCTGTCGCTGCAGAGATAACTGCTCCAACACTATGGATAAAACAGCTGGTTTACAAGGAGAACAAGAAGAACAGCTCCTCTTCCAGGAAACCAGGTGAGTGATAGAAAATTTTTCTGCTTATTCTACACATATACTCTAAAATAAACGCATTAAGGGTATGCATTATTTGGAAGTTTGTGTGCGTGAAGCCTTTAAAATATAGCATTGTTGGATGCTGATAAATTCAGCTCTTCTCTGCTGCACTTTTTACATACTCAGGCTAAATAATTAGCCATACTGACCTTTGGAAGATATGAAAACTATGTCAGAGACGTTGCTAGAACCCTACACAAAGTATATATAAACGTGGCTCCGGTGTAACCAGTTTCAAAACCACCAGCTCGCCATGAAATGTAATCTGTTTTAACTTGAAGACAGACCTACACTGCCAGGGTTATGTTTTGTGGTTTCATTCCTTTGGTGTAATTTGTTTAGCTTTCTCTGTCTCCTTTTTAATTACGCCTTGACGTGTCCACTAAACTCTGGGCGGTTTGATGGCTGTACCAAGTCGAGGAGTGAATGAAGTGTGGCCTGTGTGAGCATGTGTGTATTAGGAGTAGATGGATATATTGGTTAGCTGATATATATGGGTTGACGTAAATCTTCGAAAGTCTAAAAACAGTCTATTTTGTTTAGACTTGTTTTTCTTCAATAATAAATCTTTCATTCAGACTGTATCTCCTAAAGATGGAAAAAGAGGGAAAAAAGTGCAAATCAGGCACCTACTGTGTGTGTGTTAAGCTATAATGTTTCCACGAGTGTTTAAAAAAGCATTTATGATTTAATCAGACTTTCAGAAAATCAAATACCCATGAAAACTGATGTGGAAGCTTGCAAACTTGTAAGCCCCGTAGTTTTTGCCATGAAAATACTGAAAGGAAAAAAGAAAAAATTCACCACATCTCACCAGTAGTTTGTCTGCCCGTCATCTTGCACACATCAGTATTTTGCATCTAAATATTATTGATGTATCTATGTAATCTCACAACTCTTCTTTCATCCTAAACCTTTTTGTCTGCCATTTACCACAAAATCTTATTTTACATGCTACGCTGCAAACAATGAGGCATACAAATACTTGATTGTACCTTGGGGTTTCCTGGGATTATGAATGATGGTGATGTGGAAGGGGAAACTGTGGTCAGCATTGAGGGGTGTATTTTATCTAAGAGGTATTCGCTGTGACAGCTCTTTGAAACTTCTGTGGAAACACCAGCTTCCTGTTTCAAATTAGCATCCGGTGTCCTCAAAGGACAAGCGACAAGGCCGAGTGAGGGGGAGATGTCATCACATTTGAGGCATGAGCGATGTGTGTGTGTGTGTGTCTACATCTGCATGTGATTGCAAACCGCGTGTGTGTTTGTGTGTGTTGTCAAAGGAGATTGTGTGCCTGTGCCTAATTTAAAGTTGGAAAGCAAAGTACTTAAACCTCTTCTTTTGGCTGCTCCCTTTAGGGGTTGCCACAGCTGATCGTCTGCTTCCATCTCATTCTATCCCAACCATCCTCCTCTGCCACACCAGCCCTTTTCATATCCTCCTTCACTTCATCCATGAATCTCTTCTCTGTGGTCTTCCTTGTTTCCTCCTGCCTAGCAGCTCCATATTAAACATCCTTTGTCCAATATATCCACCATCCCTCCTGTCTGCACATATCCAAACCATCTCAACCTTTCCTCTCTAAGTTTGTCTGTCTTCTCTAATCTTGTCCACCCCGTATATTTAGCTCTGCCCTCTCCAGCTCTGCCTCTGTCTTTTTGTCATTTGCCACGACCAAAAAATACATCATAGCAGGTCTCACTACCATCTTGTAAAAATTCCCTTTTACACTTCATGCTATCCTTCTATCACAAATCACCCCTTCCACTCTTCTCCACCCACCCCACCTGCACTCTCTTCTTCACCTCTCTTGTGCAGCGTCCGTTGCTTTGGATGGTTGAACCCGGGTATTTAAAATTGTCTCCTTCACTTTTTCACCCGTTTCCCTCTCAGTCACACACATGTATCCTGTCTTTCTTTCATTCCTCTTCTCTCCAGAGAATACCTCCACCTCTCCAGGCTCTCTTCCATCTGCTCCCTACTCTCACCACAGATCATAACATCATAGTCAAGAAATTCCTGCCTGACCTCATCTGTCAGGCAGTGTCATCCCCAGTGTAATCCCATCCCCACTCTGAACCCATCTGTCACTCCCACCCCACACCTCACCGCTGTCTTACTGTCCAGCAGTACATGTCCAGCACCACCCTCTCTGCCATTCTCTTGGCATCATATGCTTTCTCTAGATCAACAAGAACACTATACGTCCTTTTGACCTTCTTTACACTTTTTCACCAATACTCATGAAGTCTCATCTTAACCTAGCTTCAGCCTTATCCCTCTATAGCTACAACAGCTTTGCACATCACCCTTGTTCTTGAAAATTTGTACCAGTACACCTCTTCTGCTTACATTCTTAAGTGCACTGGCTCTTTTGTAATTCTTTAATTTAATGAGCTAGCTACCAGTGCTGGGTAATGTTACTTTTAAGAATACTTGTTACGTTACAAAATATCCACAATATAAATTAATTTCTTATGTTACAATGTTACCTATTTAAAAAAATAACTTTTGTACTTTGAGATACCAGCATTCACAATTCTTTGCACATGTTGATTATATTGTCCATGTAGCTTACTGTACATTTCAGATAAAGAAAAGAAGATGTAAGATTTACTTTATTTTGGTGGGAAAACTCCTTTGTTATAGCAGTTCAAAGTTCACAACAAACATATATGAAATATGTAGAAGGGCATATAACTTACATATAATACAGTATGAAAAATTAATTAGGTAAAAACTAATCAGAAATAAATACAATAAAGTAAAATAAGTATATTTTACTTTAAGTATTAGTAATATTACAATAAGTGAAAAAGCTACTCTCAGTTTAGGGTTGAAATAAACTTAACATGAGAGGGCAGGACTTCTAAATGTAGTGACTTTACCTCATTGCATAGCAGGTTGGTACCGATAGCATCTCTTCCATTAACAGTGGCAGCTGTAGCATTGTTTGCAGGTACTTTTTAAGGTAGAGGTAAGGTAAGGTAAAAAAAAGAAGAAAAAAAAAGAAACAGGAAAAAATACCTGAACAATGTCACAAATTCTTTTAGCTACAAGAATTTGTGGCAACAAAGGAACAAAAACAAATGATCACTTTTACCCGTCAGCCTTAAAAGGCTTTCGGGCCGTTGTCATTAGCTGGACGTGTGGGTGGCGTGGACGCCCTAGTTTGTGAATGCTATGACTCGAGAACGAGGTGATGTAGGGGCTTCAAATTGATCCCATAAGGGTAGCTACTAAAAATCTCAGGTGAGTTTGAATTGCATTAGCCTCAACCTGAAGGTTAAGGTCAGAGGTCAAGTCTTCTGAAAATCTTGTGAATGCGATAACTCAAGAAGGAAATCAATAAATTAAATAACTAATTTGTAATTTGTTAGCTCCAGCATACGCAATTACAGTGTTTCTTCTGTCCATTCTTTTTCTTTTGTTAATATCCTTGATGCTGTGCCTTCTTCCTTTTTAACATGTTTCGAAAACATTAAAATCCTAAAAAGATTTAAAACCCAATTCTTCTTCACTGCAAAAACTGCCCTTTCTCATACTTCATTCATGGATCCATTCTGTCTTTATAATTTTCTAGCAATTTTGTAATTTTTATATTCATTTAACCAAGAAAAAAAATAACCAGTAAACCTTTAAAATGCAAAATACTATAAATATTAACATTCGAGGCTGCAATCTTGAGAATTCAAGTCGTAACCAATCACACATTGTATAATGTGCACAAATACACACGAACTGGCCATTCTGTTCTACTGCTTGTTAATCCAAATATCTAATCAGCCAATCAAATGAACAACAAGTTAGTGTATTTAGCCCTTAGAACTGGCAAAAACAACCTGAAGCAATGACATTGGCCTGCTGCTTTGAACTGATATATGAAGGCAACAGTAACTCAAACAGTCATTAAAACCAAGGCATGCAAAAGAGCATCTCTGGACAAACAATACATCAGTCTTTAAAGCAGATGGACTACAGCAGCAAAAGACCACACTGGATGCCATTTCTGTCAAGTAATGAGGCTAGACATGAAAGTATGGATCCATCCTGGCTTGTATCAGCATTTCAGGGTGGTAGTGATGGCGTGATGGTGTGGGGGAGTATTTTCTTGAGATACTTGGGGCCCGTTAGTACAAACTGATCATTTAAATGCCACAGCCTAACTTTATGACCACAGTTCATTAATCTTCAAAAGCTGCCTCCAGCAGGATAACACACCATGTCACAAACCTCAAGTAATCTCAAACTGGTCTCTTGAACATGACAGTGAGTCTATTGTACTCAAAATGGCCTCCACGGTCACCAGATGTCATTCTAATAGAGCAACACCATATGGTGGAACAGGAGATACACATCATGGATGTGCAGGTCACAAATCTGGAGCAACTTTGTGACGCTGTCCAGTCAGCACAGGTCAAAAATAAATTAAAAAGAATAAAGGAAGTTCTAAAGGCAAAAGCTGTCCAACTGGGTACTAGGAAGGTGTTATATTGTTGTATTATATTCATACACATACACTCACTCACTCGGGCAATTCAGCACGCGAAAGGGAAGAGACAGCAAATAAATCTCTCTACCCACCAGGAGATTTCTCCACTTGACTCTAGGACAAGGGCAGAGGCTGGCAGGGCTCCTTATACTGACAAACTGCTTTATCGACTTCTGGATAAAATAATTTCTAAGCAGAGAAGATTTGGCACAAAAATCCTTATTTAAACCTTCCTGTCTTTAAATACAAAGCGGGATAACCTGAGTCCTCATGGAGCAGACCTCCCACACGCATATAAACTGCGTTATTCATTTACAGGCTTTGTCTCTGGACACTCAATAATTCTGATTTAGAGCGATGTGGAGATTGTGCTAGTGAAATGTGTTTGCTTAGGCAAAGCAAAGCAAGGTCCATTTTTCAAACAGATGCTGTGTTGCCAGACTTTGACGTGCTGTTGATCAAATGTTGCAAGCAGGGGGAAGCGCTCTGTCATGCAGCTCATTTTTAAAAGTGTGCAGAGAAGCAGAAACTTACAAACCACCACTCCTCTCTTGTGGTGCGGCAAACAAAAGAAAACCAAAAATGCTGAAGCGATATAATGCGATCATGTCATTAATGAGCATTAAACATTTGCAGTCTTAAAAAGACTTTTGTTTCTTGTAATCCAATTTACATGTCATGCATGAGGGCAGGATGCACTTGTTTAACTTTAAAGGGCAATAAGTGTGCACAGCAACAGGTTTCGGCCATGATGTGTTCAAAAGTTACACCATCTTTTTAATGAGTCTATCATCTCAATCCTTTTGTTGTGTTATAAAGACAAACACATGCACCTATATACATCCTCACAGAGTTCCTCTATTACTAACATTTCTGCCATCTTAACTGCAGAGAAGGCAGACAATGTTGCAGTGATTACCCAACAGCTGAAAGCCATTGAAGTGAAGCGAAAAAGAGAGCGATCAGAGGGGGGGAGAGCAGGTTTAAAGAGGGAGAAATTAGGATGGAGGGAAGCAGAGTAAAAGAAAAAGAAAGAAAAAGATGTAGAGGAGTGGAGGAAATACTGAGAAAGTGAGGGTGGTCACAACAAGCACAGGAATAAAGAAAAAAAGGAGATTAAAAATTGTTTTGCCAAGGCTGGAGCCTCAGTAACAATGGCCAAAGTGAGACGTATAAAATGGAGCAAGCGTGTTATCAAAGATACTGCAGACAGCCATCTTTTGTTCATTATCAATTTGCCCTGAAGAAAATCACGACAACAATGATCACATTGTTATAACTGTTCCTGACTTCCACTTGTGTGGGTTTCATTTTTTTTTTCAAACTACAATATTTGTTTTCTGAGGGTTTTGTGTTTCTTGTCTTTCAGTTCCTGTCGAAGGAAGAGAAATAAAATTGAAAAAGAAACAAAAACAAAAAATAAATAGAGCAGAAATGCAGATATCCAAGGCAGGCCTGGACGACGTTGATTGAATTTCATGTCCACACAAAACTGAAAGGATTACATTGCAAGCATTCAGCCTTTTTCCATTTATATGTACAAAAACAATTTTCTTTTGGGAATCCTAGTGCCTGGCGCCAGCATAACCTCTGTATAATAAACAGTGCTAAATAATTTGGATGTGAAGGAACCTTGGCGAGGACAGCACTAAGAACACTTGAGTATGAGTCTTTACAGGACAAAAAATGTTCTTTAGTGCAAGGACACGTTTAGCTCTGTGCTGGCAGCCACGCTCAGGAAATATGACCTCCCCACCTCCCACTCTCCTCAGCTAGGTCTCAGGCCTGCTACTGAACCTGCCACCACCGTCATCTCCATCTTTATTAACTTCACCGTGGATCGTGATAAGAGAGTATTATGTTTTGCACACAGTCACAGCCTTAAAAAAAGAAACAGAAATAATCATATGCTATGTTTTTCATGACCCAGTTCTCAAAACGCCACCTATAAAGAGCAGCTCAGTTTTGCTGGGTTCAGATTCATGATATCAGCTTGATTACTGCCTGATGTGGACAAAGCTGGGCACTTGTTTAGGCTGGAGATGAAAGCGAGCATCGTGTACAGCAGTCAGTGTCACAGAAAGACTTGCATCTTGGAAAAATTGTGGAAGACTCAAAACAATTCTGTCACTTCTGTAAAGTTGACTGACGTGAGTACAGAGTGCTCCACCAGCTGTTTAGACTTTTTCCCCTGCTCAGCTTTGCAAAACTGGAAACAAAGCAAAGCAAAAGATGAATAATGATGCTGGAGTAGCTAGGTGGAACTATTAAACACAAGACAGCCAGTATCGTAATACTATCTGGTTGGCTGTTTACACTCTTTTCCTGAACTTCCATCCAGTGACATCAGGCATCCCGTGAAAGATGGCAGCCATGATTGATCAGTGACCAATGGAGATCTGTCATGTGTCTCAGTCATAAAAAGACAAGTTTTTATGACTAAATGGACATGGCAGCCATTGTAACAGACAATGATATTCTGTACTCTGAGCAGAGCATTATGATTTAAATGTCAGCCTTTAAATCAGCACTTTGATTTTTATTATCATTTCCTGCTAAGGCTCCAGAATACTGGTTTGGCGTTACGCAGCAGGGCAGCCTTGGATGGAGTGAAATCCCTAGCTTGAATTATTACTGCAGTCCACCTTTGGTAATTGTAACGGTCTGTGTAGACACTAACAAATATTATCTGGACACTGATTGCAAACCAACTTTATCGGTATGGTTTCTGTGTTATTGTGAATTTGAAAAACGACCATGATAGTATGATTATATTTGCTTTTGAAATACAGGTGTAGGGAAGAGGAGAGGGAGTCTATTACCATGTAGAAAAGAGTTACACAAGGTGTAATTTAAAAACATCAAAGCTATTGTCAATACTGTTAGGTACAACTTCTTAGTAATGGGTTGGGCTGCTTTCATTGTTTTTAATGTAGATTGTACAAGTTGCTGGGGACGTTACTGAGAGATTTTCATCCATACTGACATGATTCGTACCACATCCATGGTATGAATCTCCTGATCCAATAAAGCCCCAAGGTTTCTCTATTGGAATGAGCTCTGGTGACTGTGGAGGCCATTTAGGTACAAGAAACCAAGAAATAATTGGAGTGTTCACAAAGGTAGGGACATGGTTAGCTTCAATAATCAGGAAGTCTGTGGATTTTAGATGACGGTCAGCAGAAATCATTACTCATCAGACCAGGCAATATTTTTTCACTCTTCTTTTGTCAGATTTTTGGGTAGCCCGTGTGGCTTCCAATCTACTAAAAGGTTCAATGTGTTGCATGTTCAGAGATGTTCTTCTCCATACTTTTGGTGTAACAAGTCATTATTTGAGTTACTGTTTCCTTCCCATCGTTTCGAACCAGGTTGGGCATTCACCTTTAACCTCTAATATTAACAAGGCATTTTCTCCCAGAGAACTGCAGCTCATTGGATATTTTCTCACCATTCTCTCCAAACCATAGAGATGGTTGTGTGGGAAAATCCCAGTAGATCTGAAATGCTCAGAGCAGCCTGTCTGGCACCAACAATCATGCCACATTCACATTTCACTTAACCTTTCTTCTCCATTCTGATGCTTGGTTTGACCTTAAGCAGGTCAACTTCACCATGTCTACATGTTTAAATCGACAGCAACAGATTCTGAAATGCCCAGAGCAGTGCTCACAACTAGTGATTTGCTATTGTGGCTGCTAACGTAAAGGGGTTGAATACAACCCGCTTTTTATTGGATGGTCTTAAATTATGTAAAGACCAGAAATCTAATTTCTGTTTTCACTGCTCAACTCCTCTGATGCTGATCTGAATTAGGCAGGGACTGTGTGATACAGCTGTTATTCTTTGGTAGCAAAAGCTGAGTAAGCTAAGACTGCAGGCACTATCTTGGCACTAGTCAGCCCCTTAATGTGAAAACACTACCACATGTCACCACCTTGAAGAAAAGTCACTGTGGCTCTGTTATTGTTGCTTAAGGCTTCATCATAGCGTGCTTGAATGCAAAATGAAGAATGGATTTGCAGCGACCAAAGCACACTTAATCACCTTGGTAACCATCTCAGCAGGCAGCTCTGTTGGACGTGGCTTAAGAGTGAGCAATGGATTAAATGGATGTGAATATAAATACATTCTTCATCTACTGATGTGCACTGAGACAAGGTGCTGCAGGAGCATCTCTCAAGGGTTGAGGCCTGTTTTTGGGCAGAAACATGTAAGACTGCGGTGGGTAAAGCCCTAATTTAACTTTGCTGCTAATGGCATTACTTTTAAGGTGGTCAAAAATTCGTGATTTAACAGAAGACCCATTTGATTTAAAAAAAAAATCTGCAGTTAAGAATGGGTTACGGAGAGATAGTCACAACATTGTTACTAAACAGTGACAGTTGCCTGCCTGGAACATGCTTGCAGGGAGGATGCCTGGCATCCACATGCTTGCTGTGCAGTATTTTAACATGGGCTCACACAGACTTTGCACAAAGGGGCTGGGAGAACAAATCACTGAATGGAACATTTACTTTCTTACATAAACCTCTGTCCAGTAATATCTACTGCTATGACCCCCAGATAAACTCTCAGTCACAGCTCAGACAAGACACCACTATAGCTCAATACTCTAAAGGCTGGTCCTAACACATACTGACCAAGCAGCTCTTCCCTAGCTTTTATACTGTCAGGTGGCTGATTCTCAGGAGAACCGGATGGTAGCTGAATTCAAGAAAGGGGCAGGGGCACATGTTGCGAAAAAAAAAGTGTGTCTGCGACTGGTTGGTAAGTTATTGCTTGAGGTTGCTGGCTTTACAATTGTTGTGGTTGCTTATAGTTTGCATGGAAGATGTTGACTTCTCTTGAAACACTTGTTATTTATTCTTGAAGGTGTAGTGAAACTTGGAAAAAGTGCAATGCAGACCTGAAACAGACTTCAAAGTAAAAGTTGCATATTTGCAAACAAGTCAGCATTTTCCATGCAAACTACAAATGACCACAGCAACCTGTTAGTGACTGCCAGCAGACTCTAGCAACCCCTTGCCAACTGCTCATGGAGTACACACTTTTCCTTAGTGACTGATGATTACCATGGGCATCACTGACTCGTTTCTAGACCTGAGTTAACAGAACTGCAATCAATTTCATAGCAATTCTCAGCAACCATTTGCAACCGGTTGGAGAATACAAATTTTCCTCATGACCGGTAGTTACGAGATGGTTACAGGTCTCTAGGCCTGTGTGACTGATTCTTTATAGAGCCAGTCCATGACTCAGAGTCTCACTGGTTTGGTATTTATAAGTTGCCTGGTCAGGACATGAGGCTCTATGTTGTTAATTGTCATTTATGTCCTGAATAAAATGCACATTAATGCATTTTTTCCCTTTTTGTGCTCACAGGCCACATAAAATGTTACCAGAGGCCACCATCTGGTTTGCAATGAACACTTCCAGAACCCTGTTCCACATATTTCACATTTTAATTTAGTAGTAGTAATTTTTTGTATATGTGCTGTCTGTATTTGGTTTCCCAAATCTGTTTTTTTCCTGTACTGAGTGTTTTTCTAATACTTTTAGAGAAAGTTCCCTCTTGTGACCAGGAGAGACAGAGTGCTCTGGAAGAGGCTCTGCAGAATCCACGTGAGGCCATTTTCATCCCCGACTGTGGGCCTGGAGGCCTTTACAAGGCCGTCCAGTGCCACCAGTCCACAGGCTACTGTTGGTGTGTTCTGGTGGACACGGGACGCCCCATTCCTGGAACCTCTACCAGGTAATATTATCAGAAAAAATCACGTAAAGAAACAATATCATTTATTATAGTAGTTACAGATGTTTTTTTAAATGATTTGATATGTCTGTATGTCTGCCGTCATATGAATAACTGACATGCTAATAACAGGACTAGTGAAATGTGTCAAAAACAATAATCTGTCTAATTTTAAACAGGAGTGCTCTACGGTAGTTAATTTGAGGGCATCTGAGAATGAATGATTATGGAGTCATAATCACCATCTTGGAATCCATTCCTGAAAAGCACATATTGCTTCCAAAATTTGAGGCAATCAATCCCCCAAAATAATTCACTTGGATCAACAAAGGAAAAGCTCAAGAATAACACCTTTTTGCTGTAAGTCAGACTAAAGTGGTGGACCCACTGACAGACTGGTCAGTTACATTTTCCAAAAAGTTTCTGATCCAAGCTCTCTTGCCAGTTCACTTGCCAAAGCAATTAGTTCCAAGATGATGTGAATTTCGGTTAGCTAGCTATAAACACTCTGTTTCTGGAATGACTTTGTTTTTAGTGCAGTTGCTACTGTTTACATTGCTTTGAGGAAAGCACAGTATTTTTTGTGCACAAGCTTCATGTTGGGGGATCTCTGAATTAAAAACACGTTCGAAAAAAATGATTGTTCACTGCTCATGTTTTGTTTCTGCAAAATGTTTTCGTGATTGTAATCAGAAGATGAATATTACAACTTCAAACAAGTGGCGAGACAAAGACAAAGAGTGGACTATAAGCATGCACTGGTGAAGAGATGAACTGATTTTGTTCCTGAAAGGGAATCATCATTCTCTCTCTCCAAGACGCTTAATGCTTTACAAGCTGAAGTAAAGACATTTTTCAAATCTGAAGATATGGTCTTCTGTTTGAATACACAAGCTCAAGTTTAGTTTCAAATCAATAAGATACCAGAAGACTTATTTATTTATTTTTTGACAGCCTAGGATAAATCACTTGCACAACAGGAAACTTTAGACAGAGCAAATTCTGATCTGCATTTCAGAGCTCTTTTATGAAAACCCTGAGGTGATTATTCCTTCACATAAAAATACACTTGGACTAGAACTCATGTCATACATCCCAGTTTCTCTTCTCCAAACAGCAATGTGCAGAGTCATCCATCAGATATCCCCATCTTGGATCAGTGACTGTGCAGACTGTGTAAAAAAATAGAGTTGATAACTTGCTTTTGCTTAAAAAAAAAAAAAAAAAAAGACAAATCAAACACATGTGCTCAATTTTCCATCGTATCCATGAACCACTGATATAATAGCCAGGAGAAAACGAGTCATGCCACGCGTAATGCTGAACAGTTTGTTATGGCTTTGAAAAAAAAGCTCTGTGCACTTCAAATCCAATTTATTTATCAAGCTATAAAGAAAGGTTAATCACGGTCAACTAAGATGAAGAGAGGGCATACAGATCAAAGACAAGAAAGCAAGAGGTTGTAATTTTAAGAAGTCAGAATTTGAATCATTTGTTACATGTTGCAAATGACATCATGGAAGACTAATTGGATTGTGGTGGTTTCTTTGTTTAGTTTGGTTTGGTTTTAGTTTCAGGTCATTTTTTTTCTTTCTCTAGCTGTTCAAATCTTTCGAAATCAACTCCTTTGATGTCTCCAATTTTTCACACTTTGCTAAGACAGATTTACTCTTTTCCTCTTCGGCTTCTATCTAATGCAGCCATGTGCTTGCCTCTTTGTAACAGGTACCAGACGCCTGAGTGCGATGGAGCTGCACGATCTCGAGTCTCGGACACAGAAGAAGCATTCCAAGGCAGAGAACTGCCAGGTCACTTCACTTTTTCACTGCAGTTCAATCCAATTTGGGTGTGGGAGTACAGAAACTTTCCATTTATTATCTTGTAGAATTTTTATAGCTGCTTTAGAGATTAAACTTGCTTTCCAAATAATAACTGTCAGTGGACTTTAATATCAGAACACTAGCTTCTAGCCAACAACACAGCTTAGCTGAGGAGGAAAACATCAATGTTTACACCCTCTCACCCTGTCACTGGCACTGGCCGCTTGTCATGGGTAAATGGAAGCTTCTGTAGCATGAAGGGATTGGCAAGTGTGGTTTGGTAGAAAGAAAATGATTTTGACATGAATCTGTTCACAACAATGTCTCTTTGCTGGAAGGAGAGATTGCTGCTTAAGTTTTTTAAATTTATTTTTTGGCACTTTGAGCACCACAAGGAAGGCGCGTCATATTCAAGAGAACTTCTAAAGTCAATATTGCTAAAACAGAGAAACTTATACCAAAATGTAATGGAAAAAAAGCTCTTTATAGCTATTTAGATGAATGATATAAGCAAATAACAACTGAAAAATATTATATATACAGAGATGTGGTTTGTCAATGTATACCTGTTTGTGGCTGTTGCAGAAAAAAAGCCCAGGTCCTACATAATAATCCACATGAATTCTGCTTTTAAATCCATGTTAAAGAGTGTAACCTGGAAAGTTTTAAGTATGTATGACTCAGACTGCCCCCTGAGCCAGAGGTCGTAACATAGGCTCATACTCCTTTGCCCTTGTTACTGCTCACTTACTTTTGTTGCCCCTCTGTTTCCCCATCATTTAAGGCTGCATTGTAACTCTTATTTAATTCCCCATCTGGTGAGTTTACAGAGTCAAGCATACTCCTGACTGTGCAGCAGATGTGTGGTATGTTTTATGGAAGGTGTTAGTGTTGTGGGGTGTGGTGGCAAGGCATGTGGGGGGGCTGCTGGTGGTGTTGGATGCTGCAGGGAGCTGAGTGTAGATATTTTTATGTACTGTAGAGAGATGTTCTGAACCGCCACAACAAAGCATGATATTTCATGGCTGTCACATCAAGGCAATGGTGAAAAAAGAATGCTTAAGAGGGCAGACTTAACAGCATTTGGCTACAGGTTCAGCCTCACCAACTACACATAGTGACAATATCGCCTCTGTCATTTCGAGCATATAACAGCTCTTCCTCTGAGACCAAAGGATGAGATCAATTAAGTTCAACTGTAGTAAAGCCTTAGAATCCTGTGGCTATGCTTTGAATTGTTTAGGACCATGCAATTTGTAATGTGATAATGGTAAAGTCCACCAAACAGTAAAGCAAAATGACACTTTTCATGAATCAGCAAATGCCTTTAAATTGAAAGGTTGAACACATCCACACACATATGCCACCAATGCAGTATTTACAGTGTCTGCTCTGTAGGTAAAGCCTGACTTCTGATGCTGGCCTGTCACAGATATACTAGTATTGCTGCATATATTTTTCAACATCCACTAGTATTTAACTTCATTTAAGGTGTTAAGAGCCAAAAAGATTTTTTTTTTTTGGGGGGGGGGTCTCATTTGGAGTCTCTCAAGGGTAAATGCCCTTCTTTATGTTTACACCTGCAACATTCATATTTGTGGCAGCTTTCATGCGCCCGCAGCTTTTTTTATGCTGGCAGACATCCTGAACCACCTTGCCTCATAAGCTACATACAACATAACAGTTTGCGCTTCATAACACCCAATTTAACACTTGGATTAAAGCACAGCGAGGTAGAGATTCTTCAAGCTTGTCATGCTGTAGGAAATGCTAATTGGATTCACCTGGCGGGGCATCAACCCGCCTCCCACAGACCGTCCTGAGCCAACACAAAAGGAAAGAAAAGACGTGAATGGCGCAGAGGACGAGGAGGCCACAAATCCTCAGAGAAAGGGGGAGGAGGGGATCTACAGAGAAAGCCTGAGAGAAAAACGAAGAGACTGAAAAAAAGGCAGAATAGGAAGATTAGTTTACAGTGCAGCTGTGTTTGAAGTTTCCCTTTAAGAGACACAATTAGGAGGGAAAATTTTGCACGGGTTTTGCGTGCTTTTAAAACCATACATCTGGGCAATTAAAAAGAGCTACCCAAGGTGTTCAAAATTGTGCCATAAAAGTTAACAGGTCTGCACTGCTCAAGAAAGCTCTCTCTTCACAGCACACTTCTGCCCCACCTCACCCATGTGCCTCAGCTCTGTGTTTTTGAAGTCTAACAAAACAGCCAAACAATGCATTTCACCTCTGTTAAAGCATATATTCATATGTTCATGTTTTTCACCTGGTCACTTTTAACAGATTTACTTGCTCACTAAGCTCTATATAAGGTTTGCTTTGACGGTGTAACAGACGTTTTCTATTTGACATCTGTCACAGTGGTTCACTGGTGTTGAAGGTTTAGAGGCTCTTCATTGCGGCCTAATGGCTCAAATTAGTTGTGGTAGGTAATTTTGGTGTATTTTTGTCTTTTATTTGCACCAGGCTGCCCTGAGGGCAAGAAAGTGGAATTCATTACAAGCTTGTTAGATGCCCTCACCACAGACATGGTCCAAGCCATAAACTCACCAGCCCCCTCTGGTGGTGGGAGGTAAGTAGTGTCACATACCACAGAAGACTGACATATTGGCTGATTGTTCGTGGAAAACTTTGTTTCCCTCTGGTTTCATGAATTGCAAACACATAGTATTTCTATGACACACAATGTGAAGATCTGGACACTAAACTTCAGGAGTTACTATGCATCGGTGCTAAAGATGTGTGTATGATGGATCGGAACGATATTTTGGAATAACAGAGTCCATATCGTTAAATACTGTAAATGCCTTTGAGGAAATATCAACTGTTATCTACTTTACATTTTTCTGGCATAACATAGTATATTTTTCTTTGGTGATAAGTGTTCTGTGTTTTTCTGCTGTGTGGCCAGCCAGCTTTTATCTTCAGGGTGGTTGTTAAAATGCTGAATACAGAAGCATTTCTGTTAGTGGACTTTTGAGAAGTAAAAAGTAGAGAAAGTGCACCAAAGTTGTTATCTTGCCATAATTCAAAGACAAGAAATTCAATTCAGGGTACATGGATAAGGACATCCTGTTATATTTTGTATTAATAAACTTTTTATAGAATGTACGATAGAAACATTAAAAATAATCATAACTATAAAAGAGCAACCAGACAGTACATCATTTTTTTTTTAATAGTAAGAAGCTGTGGATTACTGTAGACACTGCAAAATGTGAGCCCAGTCTTGGAAAATTTCTCTGCTAGTACTTTACTGTAATTTAACAGTAAATTTGACCAAGTTGTGGCTATTGATGTGGTGAATGTCCTAAAAGTATTTCTGCCCTCACATTACTTTTTGAAGAGTTTCCATCAGATTTATTTTTCAGTTTCTATTGCCTGTTATATCTACTCAGGTTTGTGGAGCCTGACCCCAGTCACACTTTAGAAGAGAGGGTGGTGCACTGGTACTTTGCCCAGTTGGATAACAATGGTAGTCAAGACATCAACAAGAAGGAACTAAAGCCTTTCAAGAAGTACTTGAAAAAGAAAGCCAAACCCAAGAAATGTGCCCGAAAGTTCACCGACTACTGTGATCTGAATAAGGACAGAGCCATTTCCCTGCAGGAGCTGAAAGGCTGCCTGGGTGTCTGCAAGGAGGGTAAGAGAGGAAAAAGGAAGCTGAGGAGAAAACGAGGAAATCAAAATGGCTGAGAGTGCTGCGCCAGCAGGGTCATGCAGTAAGACCATGACTGGCCTCCTTCAGCAACTAGACAGAGATGCCAGTTGGCATTAGGAGCTCATCTGCAACTGTTTTATGGCTTTAATCTGTTGTTAATATTTCATTATTGTTACATAGTTTAATAAACATAATTATGGTTTCATAGCTTAAAAATGTGAAGTCAGTCACAGTAAGACAGTAATTTTAAGTAAAAGATGAAGTAACTGTAGTGCAAGTGACAAACAGTTGAATCAGTTCGCAGTCCAAAGAAGGCTAATGCACTCAGCACCCACTAATGAATATTTAGACAAGACTGATGCATTAACCAATCCTAGACACACACAGTCTGGGCAGGAAAACTGAAGTACTAATAACAAGTTTGCTCCTAATAGAGACTATTAGCATTTGTCAAACAAGCCTAACAATGATGAGCTCAGAGCAGCTGCAGTTCAAATATTTGTGAAGAGTAGAATTTTACTTGGTGTTGAATATTAAAAAATTATATTTTAAGCATTAATATCCATTAACAGCCAAATTACCCTATGCACTTAAAATCCATCCACTCCCATTAGGTTTAATCACAGTTTCTCTTTTTTGCAGGTAGCTCAACAACAAGTGGCAACCAAGGGACAAGGCAAGGGACAAATTTGTTCAGTAAGGCAAACTAATACGCTTTCACTAACTCTGCTTCTTGCTTCAGGAGCTCTAGTTGGCTTGTTGTGTAATCCATTAACACATATATGTACATGTGCAATGTGACAGTCTGGCGTAGTTAAAACTAGTTCTAGTGCATGCTATTCCCTGTGTGATTTGTTATAAACACACAATTACTTTGGCCTACTAGTTGTTAATTACATTTTTTTGTAAGTCACAGCAACAAAAAATAAATTATGACCAACTCATCAATCGACCTTTTAATCTTTCTCGCTGCTCTTTTCCATCTTCCTGTCTTCTTCTCCTCTTGATCACTCTAACGGGATTCCCCTCAGTGAGTGGTGATTGATCCCACTGGTGCTGCTGACTCTAACCACCAGCCCTATTCAACGCCACATAACACTGAGGTCATGTGTTTACCCTGGCTCTGCCCTCCGGTGTCTGCAGAACAGTGGCTCTGAGCGGGCATAACGTCAGGGTTCTTGGACCCTGGGCATGGTTGCCAGGATAAACAGCCTCCCTCTGCTGGAGCAGAGGAGGCTCGTCTAGCTGTTTCACTACAGTCACTGAATCTATCACCTTCATGCTTAAGAGCTGGAGGTAAATGGCCTGACAGCTTTATATGGCTCCTAATGCTGCCACTCAGGCACTATAAGCTGCTGATGATTGTGGAGAAAGTGAAGTATGAAATAAAGACAAGAGGGGGCAGAGAGCCTGCAGAGAGAAGCTAGAAGTCTGTAAGAACATATGGCATTGTTCACTGTCTTGACTAAGGGACAGCCATTGTGTTCAGGTATGCCTAGCTGTTCCTTAATGGCCTGGATCGTTTTAAGTGAAGCTGCCTTTGTCAGCTCTTAAATCTTATCAGGCACTGTCGCAACTCCGGATCGTCATCGGGTTCTTGTTTGATATATTTACCGTTTACAGTGTGTGCTTTTTGCTGAAGGATTTCAAGCATTTGAGGAAGAGTGGAGCTAATCTGTATGAGGTTTCTCCCTCCCGACATGTTGGCAAAAGCAAAGGAAAAATATCTAAATACCTTGGGAGATATTTCCTGAAAAGAGTGGCATCCATCCTCTGAAGACAGTGGAAACGTCATTACAGATGAAGCCAAGGCCAATGATTTTATTCTCTGTAATCTCTTCTTACAGTCAGTCAACTGGTAAGCCATAGGTCTGGAAGCTCAGATAACTCCTGAACAAAACACAAGAATGCTTCACTGTTAAACAAGTTGAGCAAGGTTAACAAAGTTCTTTTTCCCCCCCGAAAGGCTTAATTCCATTTAGAAATACGTAAACACATTTTACAGTAAGTGCAAACACATGGCCTTGTGCATGTATGAGTGCTCACAAACACCTCACAGGGTCATGCACAGTTAAAGGATGTTGAGGATCTAGTGAGAGTGACTACAGAGGTCTTAGTTTGCAGTATGCATCACCTGCTGTCAAGAATAGCACGAGCTTTGTGAATGAGGATTTGCTCATTTTTGCTATAACACTTAAAACAAACAGGCTAATCAACAAGTTCTAAATGTGATGGTTTGTACATCATGCAGAACGTCATGTATTGCCAGATTGACAGCAAACTGAAGTCACTCCAGAGTGAATCACATGATGGGAATGTGATAGGAGGTGGTTTCAAAACCTGAAGGATTTATTTTCACTTTGTTTACAGAAGTAAAACCAATATGATTTTTTTTTTTTATCCCATCTACATTAATTATAATCTTTTAATTAAAAATAAGCCTGTGGTCATATAAATATGTTTTTTTCAGTCTTTAAGCAGAGATTAGGAAGGAAACTAATGAGCTCATCACTGGAGGTATTCATAAACTTATTTCACCTGGCAGAGGCAAATAAATAATTCAGTGCTGTTTTGTAGACGAGACGAGTAACAAAAACAGATGAGACAGTCTAGCACACAGAATTATGCTTTTTCTGTTTTCTGTCAAACTCCTCTCTTCCTCTTGTCTCCCTTAGTGCTTTCCTGTGTTCTTCTCCTGTTTGTTCTGGCTACGTCTGGCAGGAATGAAAAGAGGGCATTATTGAGCAGCCTTGGCACTGGGGATACAGGGCCATTAGAGAACTCATGCCCCCTCAGAGCCAACACCACTTGTGTTTTAATTACAGTGACATCAGCTTGACTTTCTGGCTTCTAGACTGATGTTAAAGAGGTCATCAGAGAGGATACTGACAGGAAAGCATTACTTCTTTACATCATTAGCTTCAGGAATGTGCTACAAAAGTCATTCAATGGGCTGTTTTTACCTAACTGAAAGTAAACTCAAGCCAGTGTATCTCTCGTCTTAGCAAAGTGATTTCCCCCCTGCTGCCATTATGCACAGGTATACCATGATTCCCAGCTCTTGAGCCAAGTGGCTTTATTGGTCAGTCCCAGGTGAGGCCAGGCGATTCACTGCTAGACAGGATCTGCTTTCAGCTCTTTATCAGAAGTGGGGCCAAGGTGTCCAGGGAGAGGCTGGAGAGCTTTGTGTTGTTAATGGCACAGACAGTGTCCTTAGAGACTGGGAAGAGAGGAGGGAGAGGACCATTCGCTCCTCTGGAGCCTCGTAATTGCAAAGCCAATTCATCAGCACAACTGTCGCTCAGCTCCTCACAACAGAGACATTTATCTGAGCTAAAGAGAGGAACAGCATGACTTCAGTGGAAAAAGCTCTTAGGAAATATTGTGGACCTGCCTCAACAGGTAGAACATGCCACTAGTGTTGCCAAGGTAAAGGATTTATGACAACGAATACTACCACTTAAAAATCCATTAATGTGAGAAAGGCCAAACTTTAGCCAAATACTTCATTTTAGGTCTGAAAAACCATCCATTCATTCATCCATGTTTGGGTCACGGCGATAGTTAAAGCAGAGACAACTAGACCTCCCTCTCCCAGGCCACCTCGTCTTACTCAACTGTATGCTATAATCTGTAAGCTATAATCTATCGAGTGTGTCCTGGGGTTGCCGCAGGGCCTCCTTGCAGTAGAACGCCTGAAGCATCCTGGAAACATCCAGGAGGCTTTACTTGGCTTCTTTTTCAATGTGGAGATGTAGCAGCACCACTGTGAGCCAACCTGAATCACACAGGTCTCTTATGGAGAGTCCAATAACTCATGAGGAAGCTCATTGTTGGTGCTTGTACTTGCAATCTCATTCTTTTGGTTACTAGCCAGAGCTCATGGCCATGGCCCTAAAGACAGGAACAAAGACTGACCAGTAAACTGACAGCTTCACCCTCAGCTCCCTCTTCAAGCCAATAGTGTCCGCCTCACTACAGATCTGCCGTCATTCTCCCACTTCACTCTCCCCACACTTGTCGATGACCTGGAGTTAACACTCCACCCTTTTCTGAATAAGAAAAATGGTCTGAAACTTGGACATCCTGATTCATATCCTAGCCACTACATAATTAGTGGCAAACCACCTTAGTGCAAGTTGAAGGTCGCTGGTTGATGAGGCCAGGAGAACCACATCATCTGCAAAAAAGTGGTTTGCAGATGGCTACCAGAGCAGAGATCCTCCAACACTTGGCTCCACCTAGAAATTCCATCCATTAAAGTTGTAAGGAATCGGTGATGAAGGGAGCTGCAGTAGAGGCCATGCAAGCTAAGCTCTCGCTACCACTATACAGGGACTGAATGAACTGTAGCTACTGGCCAGTCAACCTTTACTCCCGGAACACCACCTAAAGGATGTTCCAACGGATGCAGTCGAATGCCTTGTCCGAGTTCACAAAAAACATGCAGACTCATTGGGCAAACTTCCATTCTCTATGAGAGAGTAAAGAGCTGGTTCAGTATTGCAAACCACCATGTTTCCTCCTGAATATGAGCTTTTACTAAGAGATGGATTTTCCTCTGCAGTACATTGGCATAGACCTTGCTGGGGTGGCTGCGTTGTGGGAACCCTCTGAAATTAGAGAAGAGGCATTGTCCTCAAATTTCATGTGATGTTGCTGAGATGTGTCACCAAAACAGCCCTTCAACATCCAGAACCTCTAAGAACTGAGTCTCCTCAAGGCTGGGCAAAAAGGCCAAGCTCAACTTCAATCCCAGCAGATCATCTGATCTTGTTACCAGCCAAAAATAGCTGATTTCTTAGCTAGACATGCGACTGACAATATCTCATGCTAGGCACCCCATTTAAACTGCTTTAGTCTAGCCACAGTTGTTGCACATCTGCAAGCAGCTTTGAAACCCCCTATACCCCAAAACCTCTTTTACATGTTGTGCCTGACTTAATCAGTCATATCTGTTGTCACTGGTGTATGCCCTGTTCTGTGCAGCGGTATTGCTGTTCTCTCCAACTGGCTTCCTATGTAGGCACATAGAAGGGCGGGGGAGTCCCAGAACAGAAACATGCTGCCAAATATAAATGGCTCAAATTGGAAATCACAATTATCTTTTGACAAGGGATCACGTTAACCTCATTGCTTCTATGCAAAGAGGCAGTAGAGACTTTTTGTATTTCTGTTTCAAGCACAGAAACTATTTTTTTACGACCTGGGTGGATATAAGATGATTCATTCTGTTCTGGTCACATACAGGACCTAAAGCAATATTTATTTATATAAAAGTGTCAAAGCTAAACCTGCAAACAGTAGTCACTTAGATTAAACAGACTCATGGCAAGATTAGTTGGCTATAATATTTTATTTTGTACAGTTATAGTAAAGTATAGATGAAAACATCCACCGCTGGATGGCTCATGTGGAATGTAACTGCTGATTTATAGGACAGTGGAAGGATTGTGATGCATGAAAGTCTGAACTGAGTTACTGCTTGTAAATGTATCATCTGAGACTACAGAAGCCTCTAGAGTGAAATCAGCTGGGCTTCTTTTTCGTAGCTAAAAACGAAATCCAGCTTATTGACAGATATTGCACCTGCAGCTCCCCACCCCCAGGCTGCTCTTTTGAACACCTCATGCAGGCCAGTAAAGTCTACACATACAAGCAAACACTGCACAGAAAATATGCAGAAAGAAAGAATTTACGTATACACAGAAATACAACTTCATTATTAATGCACTAAATTTAAACCAAACTTAACTCAGCATAGAAATGCTTGCATATAAAAGTGAACACCCAGGCACACGGCTTGAAACACAGCCTGAGCTCTAACAGGAGGACCTCGGCTCTATTCTGACAGCCATCTGCAAGCAATCTAAGCTCTTGACCCATCTGCTTTTCTCCCAGGCCTGTTCTTCTTTCTTTCCTTCTTTATCTTTCTCTTCTACTCCCTTTTTGCCCCTGAACATATACACCCACACATCTGATTGATGAGTGAGCAGCATGCGCAGTTCAGTTCAGTGTCCCATGCAACTGCAAAACAGCACAACTTTACAGATTTTGCTTGGCTTTAACATAATTGCAGGAAATTTGATGTTACCGTTCTGGATAACATTTTGAGTCAGTACATATTACTCTTGTAGTTTAATACATTACCTTAAAAAACAAAAAGATGGAGAGCAGACAGTATGCTGGTGATGGATGTAATATAGAGATATAATTACAGTTTGACAAATTAAAATAAAATGGATAACGGATTAAATTAAACTAAAAATCTGCTTTGTTTTAAAAATCTGAGGACAAATCTGCTTTCCACATGGTCATTCAGAGACTTTCGCATGTACAAAAAAAGCACAAAGAGCATTGTTACGTGTTTGCGCACTGAAGGGTTTGCATTAATTGTACTCAGAAACACAGCCCACATCAGTAGTAACAAATTTCTACTTCCTACACTTTCATTATTAAATGATTTCGTTTGTCTTCTTCCTCCTGCACATGTTTCCAGTAGGACGTCTGGTGTGAGAAGAGAAGGATCAAGAAGCTGAGATGAGAGCAGAGGGCACAGAGGGAAGGCATCTGCACGCTTGCTGACAGGACAGAGACAGATGGAGCAGAAAAATTAAGAAGTTCCTGAGTTTTGTAAATGAACAGAAAAAAAATGGAAAAGAAAAACAAAGTGGCGCCAAAATATTTGCACTTTCTTCTCCCTATGTTTGACATTTTATTTGTTTTTACATGTTTTTTTTTTCTTTCTTGAAGTGACTGAAAATATCTAGGTAAGAATGAGAATATATTTGCAAAGATGACAGGCTCACCACTGGAAGAGCAAGTATGTGTATATTACCACAATTCTCTGTGTTAAGTCTGATGTTTTAATTCCTTCTGTGTGTCCTCAGATAACACAAGGTACTAATACACGTTTTTTGCCATGTGAATTAAAATTACAGGCCCTTTATTACAAAAAGCAGCACACAGGTCAGTGGAAACCTATAAAAGAGGATCTTGCAGTGAGTCACATACAAAAAAGAATGGTGCTTATTTAAAACGCACTCTACAAGTCAGTCTAGAACAACTAAAACAAATGTGTATGTGAACAAGCAACAAATATGTGAGTAGCATGCATTGGAATTAAACTGTGACTTGAGTCTATGCAGTCCAGTTCATCAGCACAGAATTAGCTGCGTGAATCCTGCACAAAACCTTCTGGATACATTAACATTTTGGATATCTGGTTTTTGTCAAGTGTCATGCATGCACCAGAGTCGGACAGTGGTAGCTACATGGATGTCACTTTTTTTCTAACCGATTACTTTTTCTACAACCCCAAACCATTGCAAAAACACTCTTCTTCACTATTCATAATTTATTTTCACACTCTGTAGTATCAAAAAAGAGAATTTACAACAACAAATCCCAAAAAGTTGGGATGCTGTGTAAAATGTAAATACAACAGCATGCAAAGATTTGCAAATCTCATAATCCCATATTTTATTTACAAATGAAAATGTACCATTTTCTGGGAAAAAGCTCATTTTGAATTTATTGGTAGCAACGTATCTCACATTAATTGAGACAAGGCCATATTTACCACTGTGTAGAATCCTCTGTTCCAATCCAGTTGTTGGACTTCTGGGAGAGGAATCCCATCCCATTTTTGTCTGATATAGGATTCTAGCTGCTCAGCAGACTTTGGTCTTCTTTGTCATTTTTTCTGTTTCACCAAACGCACCAAATGTTTTCAGTTAGTGGAAGGTCTGGACTGCAGGCAGGCCAGTTCAGCACCCAGACTCTTATACTATGAAGCCATGCTGTCATAAAAGATTCATCATGCAGTTTAGCATTGTTTTGCCGAAATGTGCACGATTTTCCCTGAAAAAGATATCATCTACCTTTGAACACTAATGATGCCTTTCCAGAGGTGCAAGCTGCCAGTTCCATGGGTACTAATGCACCCCTATACCATCAGAGATGCAGGCTTTTGAACTGAGCACTAATAAGGCGGATGGTCTCTTCCCTCTTTAGTTCAGAGAATGTTAAGCGCTTGGTCCTCAAACAGAATTTGAAATTTGGACTCATCTGACCATAGAACAGCTTTCCACTTTGCCTTGGTCCAATTTAAATAAGCTTTGGCTTGTTTCTGCATCATGTTCACATATAACTACTTCTTTGCATGATAGAGCTTTAACATGCATTTAAGAAAATAATGCCTGTTTTTAATGTTTGTTTTTAATGCAGTGCCACTTGAGGTCCCAGCCATCACGGACATACAATAGTGATTTTCAGTCTTATCCTTTGCGCACAGAGACTTTTTGTGAAACTTGTGATATTATCACAAGATCATATCTACTGTAGATGATATGACATTTAAAATCTTTACGTTCAATCACTTTTAAAAGGAACATTATTCTAATATTGTTCCACAATTTGGAGATGCACATTTTTGCAGGTTGGTGGATCTCTGCCTATCTTTACTTCTGAGAAACTCCAAGAATACCTGATTAGTTGTGAAATTTTCCACAAGCTGTCTTTTTGGTACCACTTACTTTTGAGCCAGTATTTTTCATGAGATGTCTCAGTTTAAACATATGATATGTTTTCAGTGTTCTATTTTAAATAAAATATGGGTTTATGATATTTGCAAATCAGTGGAATCATTTTTTTAAAATTTACATTTTACACAGTGTTCCAACTTTTTTTGGAAATGGGTTTGTAAAAAACAGAAATATAATAATAGAAGAAATGGTAAAAGATTATGACAAATTAAACATGCAAAACAACTGCGAGTAAAAGATTTCACACAGCATGTTCATGCAACTTTACACTGTTGCACCCAGTGGAAGACATTTCAGCATGTTTACACAAAGGTTGGAATATGAACAAACAGTGTTAAATATGAAGTAACGAAAGATTTCAGGAATGCAACCACATGAGACAAACAACTCTAAAATACAGCTTATAAAGTTGTGGGTTGCATTTTAGCATAAATGTCCACACAGGTGTTTTTAGAACTGGGTTATTGTGAAGCTTCATGTTAGATGGGCGAGCTACTAGACCTTGTAATGACAGATAATTTGATAGATGCTCTTCTAAAACCAGGTAGAATTGTACAAATGATTTCATACCAAAACAAACACACTGTTTGCAAAAAGAGCCGCAAAATATTTTCCCGGAAAAAAACAAATTTCAAGCTCTGCGACAAAATCTGTCTTCATTTGTTACCAATTTGGTTACATTTTCCCAAGCCTCCAGAGTCGCTATTGCACCAGGGACCTCTGATTTGTATAAAGTCACATAGAGCTCAACTTTATACTAATGAGGAGCTGGCAAATTGATGCTTAACTTCCAAGTCCGACACTATGTGATCGGAATCGATTGCATTGGTGTTTACATAGACAACAAATGGGACGCATTCACTAATGCAACTTCAATTTAAATGTGTCCTTACCACAGTGGAGGCCACTCATTTATAATACATGCATCCCATTCTTTTGTGTATAAGTTTATATAGTGTTAAAAGTAATTGTGCAGGTTTTGTTAAACTGCACTATTATAATGTTAGTATCCGTTCTTTACACAGTCATCTATAGTAATGATCTTTCTTTAATTCTGCCTTCTAGTGTTTACTGATCCAAACTGAACAAATTTTTGACCCTCTTGTGGAGATTTTAGTTTTCTAAATAGATTACATTACAATAAAGATGTTTTAAATATTATTAGTATCAGAGAAAAACGACTCCACAGTTGACTAATCTAACCAGTAAATAGAGTAAGAAGTTCACATGGCTCAATATCTTGTTAATCTCAGCCCATTTCATCGATCATATTCACATTTACCTCACAAGATACGGCGTGCCAGTTCATACAGTAAATATTGGAGCCTTCCCAGTAATGTCAGACTATGTATTGTGTACGTAAACACAATTACTGTCTGACCTCAAGCAGCTGATGTCAGTCTTGTTGTCTCAAACACTTAAAACTACTCATAGTGGAGCTTTTCCACTTTATGTAAGACACTGAAGTAAGTCTTTTAAAAATACTCCCCCGGGTGTCTGATAAATGCTAACATTTTATGAGCAGTGAAGGGGAAAAAAATCCTTTTAGTTTTGCAGTGTAAAAAATAAAAATGTGATCCTCACATTTGGGAACAATCGGAGAATCGTGCCTTTGCTGTTGTGGTTTAAATACTTTGTATGAGTTGTATTCCCCAATAGTCCCTGCAATGGCTCACAATTATGAGACAAAAAAGGCTCCTTTTGTAAATATGTACAATAAGCTTTGTTTTACTAAATGTCACTGTGGGGGTGTATGATTGTTCACTCACTTCACTGTCATTCTGGCTTCTTGTAAAAAAGATATAGTTTTCTCTCTGTTTACATCATGTCAAACATTAGGCTGTTACAGTAGCTAATTCACAACATGGAAATGCTTAGGCGAGACTGCACGTTGTCAGCTCTGAGGACTGTTTATTTTAACTATGGTGAGGTTATTTTACTATTTCAGTTTGTGTTTTAAGATTCCCGTCGTCATCACTACGCACAGTCAGGACCATACTTATGCAGTATCTGGTGCTTAATATACTACAATCACAAGTCCAGTTGCATCTAATTTGAATTGGATAGTTATGCCAAGAAACCAGAAAAGAAACCAGCCTTTCTTTGAGGGCTGTGCAGTCTCTCCTGAGTGCCTGTTTCAATCCAGGTTTGAACACAGTGGGCTTATGTGTGTCTGCTGAAGTGCTTCCAGACGCTGCAGAGCTGCAAATCACATGCAAGATCTAAAACAACCCAAAAGGCTAGTAATCACTACAAATCATGATGGGAAAAATGTAGTGAAGGAGGCTTGTAGCTTGTCAGTTTGGTAGAGAAAAGACAGCTTTTTTTTCTTGTTCACTTGTTTTTGCACTTCACCATCCAAATGTGTTTTGATAATGTTTCTTATTCATAGCAAAGGAAATTAGATCCATGGAAAAGAAAACACTGAAATGTGTTATTTTTCATGTGGTTCATGTGGATTTGGGTGCTGCTCAGAATCATTGACATTTTCAAACTTGTGTCAAAGTAGACACAAGCAAAACAAAAGAGGCTAAAGCCTTTTTTCTTTTAATTTTAAAATGAATCAGTGAAGTGTAAAGCTCAGAAAATTTTCATAAAGGTTATGAGCTACGACACAGTAGTAGCTTCCACCTGGGTTGTATCACTCTTTGGGATACTTCATGCTGTTTCCTACCTTAAGTGTGTCATAAATTTAAAGCAGCCATCGAGGTGCCCAACATTTGGAAGAATTTAACATCTCACTGTTGTATGGACAGAGAGGACTGAATTCAGCAACAAGACACTTGAAAACTTGAACCACGTTTTATCTCTTACAGAGTCATGTTGAGAAAATGAAACTGTAGAGGTACTGTGTGACACTCTCTAAGTATCCAGCTGATTAGACACACTTTAATATTACTACAATATAAACATAGGTATTTTAAAAAGCTTGATAATGATTCTTAAAAAAAAATGGAAAAACTCCAGATTTAGAGCTGTTAACAGAAGACAAATTTTCTGAAAGGAGGGCGAAGGAGTTCAATATTGACCCCAAATGGTGAAGATTGCTCACTGCAGGTTTGAGTTTGACAAATTAAATCCAGTGTCTGCACAAGAAGTTTTTACTTATGATTCTGCATCAAGCAACCCAACTGAATTTCATGAACTGAAATATTTTAATAAAGATAATGTTTTTACTGAATTTCTCTGCAGACTTGTGTAGTTTTTGTGTTTTTAATGGTTGAAAAAAATAAAAGATCCCATGAGAAATTTGTAGTGGAATTTCCCGTCGATGTTAAAAAAGGACTAAAATTAATTGTCCCCATGTTTGAATGTGGAAACCTATTATGCACAATTATTTGTGTGCGCTGATTTAGTGATGATACTTCAAAGGTGCTGGTGATTTTATCAGTGCATGATGGGAGGAAGAGGGCTTGTGGTGAGGTTGCTGGTGAAGGAGGGGGTGGTAGTGGTTTGGAAATGGGTAAGGGGGAGACAGGCAGTGGAGAGGGCTGGTATCACAGATGAAATTGGAGCCAAGAGGCAGCTGCAGTACATCTGTCTTGTACTGACACATGTGGCATTTGACTTCCAGTGTGAAGTTCAAAAGAGTTTTATAATGACGCAGCTGCTTAGGGATGTATGTGCGTGTGTGTGTTAGTGTGTGTGTTCTTTCTCCTTTGTTGAAAGTGGGGTGAAGGGGAGGCAGGTTGCTGGAGGGGTTTCATAGGTGAAAGCTGGAATTTGGATTTTTGAAAGTGACGTGGGCAGAATAGGAGCAGAATAATGTTTAGGAGTTTTACAACTTTGTGTTATCTAACTTCCTTAAAGGAGCAAGTAGTTTTTTAAAATTCTTTAAACACAGAATCTTTTTTTTTAATCACTTATCTAATTCAGGATAAGCAGTTCAGAAAGTGCATAGATGGAATCTTTTGATTCTGGACTTGGAGTTAAAGACATCAACTTGAATTACCGACATTTTCCCCAAGTGATGGTTTTACAGCAAAGCTGATAATTCAGTTGATAGGAATGCATTCTAAAACAATTTCAGTAATCATCTAATGACTCAACCTTTTTCCTCGCTGTCTATTTACAGGCATCATGTGTGGAAGAAATTAGTCCAAGAAGTAGCTGTCCAATACAATTAGCCACCATCTAATATTTCCCACATGTTTTAGTAGTGATGAGTAAATTTGCGCATTTTTATCCAACTCTGTGCGCACTGAAATGCTTAGAAACAGATCAAAACCACCATTACAGGTAATTTAGAGAGCGAGCCATTAGCTTCGGCGATAGCAAAACATTAGCGGTGGGGGGATGATGGCGCAAACCGCTCACCAGTTGTGCCCTTGTGTGCCTGCGCAGCACCTGCCCAGCTGCTTGACTGCAAGGTCAAGGGGTTGCCTGTCAGGAGGCCAGGGCTCAGGGGTCAAAGGTCATATTCCAGACGGGCGTATCCACACGCTGATTAAGAACTCAGCTGCACAGAACAGAAAAGATCTTGCAGGTGGATGACGCATTTGACCCCTCTCCAAAATGCCCCCAAACACTTCTCTTTCTTGTTTGTGCTCAGAAACTTCTAAATATAAGTATCACTGATAAATATAGTCTTGTGATATTGTGACTGGCTTTCTTTGAAAATAGAACACCCTTAAGGAACTGTTCCAATTATTTTAAGTTTCAGTTTGAAAGAAATGGACATAGGCAAGGATTATATTTCTTATTCACTCTGAAGAAAGCACATATTTCATTTTGTTGTATGAAATGAGCAATCTCATGTAATGTAACATCAAACACTTTAACATCAAAGCTATGATGTCAGTCAGCAGTTTAGGGCTTACAAGAACTACTTTTTAAATATGAAGCTAGATCTGTTTTCGTGTATGGTGTTTAATTGTGCTCCGTCTCTAATATAAAGCATTTCCGATATGACTCAGTGTAGCTGAGATTATTTGCTTTTCATCACCTCCAGACTCCAGGGGCCATTTAATATTTATGTGAACGTATTCAACTTAAAATTAATGATAAAAATAGTTTTCAAATGATGTGGTTTGCACTGAGTGTGGGAAATGTTTACAGCATTTATATTAATTTAGCTTGTGCATCTCGGCAATGAAATACATTTAGGGGCCTTGTGGATTTTCTTACGAGACAGGTGTGTGCTCAGCTTACATGATTTCATCATAAAGATAAACCTAACCCACATTTTACTGGTGGAGATACATTCTGAGCAAACATATAGTATATTCAAACATCTGTCTTTAGTGAATTCTAGCGCAGAGCACAGATATAAGCACATACTCGATTGTGCAATAGTTATTCAATAAAACTGGATTGGATTAAACATTAACGATCCATGTAAAGAAACAGGATGTAGCAAAAAGAATTGAGCAATTCACTGACTGAAAAAAAAAAAGCAACGGAATAATGAAATTAGGCTTTCAGGAAGAGTATAACTTCAAAGATGAACACTGGAGATGAGTTCATATCACCTACAACACCTAATTATACCAAATCAGATAGAAACGTGTTATTGTTTTACGTGTTCCCCCTTTGCATAGTTTCTGTCTTTGACTGCCATCTTTAAAGTTTTGGGTAACGCTGTAATGTGCGCACGTAGATGAATAGGGACCATTTTAGAGCTGTTCTTTTGTTAAATACACAAAAAATTAAAAGGCAGCACAGGAAAACTCCAGGAAAAAGTTATCACGTCAGCAAACATACTAACATTTTGAGATTAAACTTGCATTTCCGTGCTAGTATTCTTCTGATAGAAGAAGGAGGAAGAGGAGTGAAAGTACACATACATGCATGTACTTCATTGCAGTATTATCAGTAAAAGCCCTGAGGCCCTAAATTGTGACAGCATTGTGTGATGGGTGTTGTTGTTTCCATCCACATGCCACCTCTGCAGCAGCAGTTCTTTACCCTCAATTTCCAATTAGTTATCCTCCCGTTGCTGTTAATCTTTGTTGTTTCAATTAAATTCTCTACAGCAATTTGTTTTATAAGGGCAAACCATACAAGAATACAGATTTATACTTCCAACAGACTCCAGCCTGAAAAAAACAAACTACCATGCACAGATGTGTGTCACTTGAGGGATTCCAAGACAGAAAATGCTACCAGGTGCCCGAAGAACATATCAGCCAAAGCATGGGAAACCCTGCAAAGAATGCAGTACGACCTCGTGATAACACGGACATTTAGGCTTTGATAAACTTTAGCTTGCTACACTATAACAAAGTACTTGACTTTTTCCATCTTTGATAAATGCGATTATAAACTGTGGCATTAGTCGCAAAATACATTTCACTGTTTGTGTAATTATAACTGTTTAGTCAATTTTCACATTTAACTGAGTTTATTTTGACGGCTCTGGGAAATATCTCAGTGGCAGGCTTGCTTGAAATACATTTAGAGACACATGATCATCAGGTACTTTTAAGTTTCATTTTAAGTGAACTTGAACAAAGGACATATACAAAGTTATTCACAGTTCAACACACACACACAGCTCAAACATATGGTTTAATTAGTGCCAAAATGCCTACTCAAAGCACCAAACTGTTCCTCTTAAAACCTTAACTGGGAGCAGTTTTGCTGTCTTCAAAGCAATTTGAGGTTTGAGTGCTGCAGACCTGGAGTCAGTGGGAACTCAGGATGTTGATCAGCTGATTCATGAGAACCAGAGGAGGCCCACTGCTGCCATTTTATCAGATATACCTCAAATTCACCAGCTAGGTGTGACTTCGTCACTGTGGTCACTGGTACAATGTGTGTGTGTGTAGTTTCAGCTGGTAGTTGGTTTAGATACATAGTCATATCTAAAACTCAGGGATGAAGAAGCGATCAACGTAGGACACTCAGGAACAGTGGTGAGGACAATCTTATATAGATGAAAGTGTTAATATAGATATGGTCTTCCAACTTTGTTTCGGGACAAATCAAGTAGTCTGGCTGATGCAGTAACACAGGTAAGCATGCAAAAAGACAAGCAAAAATATTTGTATGCAGTAAGTATATAGCTTCATATACTTGCTTCATTTTTATTTGATGAAACATGAAATGTTGTGTTTTGTGATGCTATAGGGGAAATGCACTGTGGTTTAAAAACTTTAACTCACTGATATACACTGTATTTGATATATTTATATGAAATTAGCACTGCAGAAAAAAATGTCAGTGTCTCTGGTTGTTAGCCAAGTCTTTTTCTTATCATTTTGCGTCCAACTCCTATACTACCACTAATGCTTCCTAAAGTACAACTGCTAGACATTTTTTTTCTACTATCTGGTTTTTACAGATAATAAAACCAGAAGAAAAATAAATGCACATACATCCCGAGGGAGTGATACACCATCTCAGACAATCAAATGGCATCTCAGGAGGTTTGTTTGAATCAATGCTTTTCTATGAATGAGTGAATGAGGCAGAATGAACATAGTGAGGCAGTATCACTTACTTGACTAAAGCTCTGGACATGTTGCCAGTGCGCCAAACCCTTGTTGTTCTTGCCAAGCTGGACTTTTACAAGTAGTCATATGATTGGCCTGGTTGCTGGAATCATGGGAGGGATCAGGAATGTTAATCAATGAATTGAGGTCATAAGGTTAGAAATCAGCAATGGATTGAGTATTTGTCTTCTATCTGCTTAATGATAACCATAACTACTTTTGATTTTTATGATGATTGTAGTCAATCAAAAATAAGAAAACAAATAAGAATGTAAAGGGTTAAAAATGACCTAATTAAGAACCATATAAAGCTTTTTATGTTGCCTTAAGAGGTAGCATTCTCTTATTAGCTATGAATTATAAGATAAAAAATAAATGGTGCTAACCTCAATTCTGTTTCTGCGGCAGAGCCATCTGACAGCCACGCTTGTGACGTCCATCCTGGGAGCGGTGATCGGCTCCCTGCAGATTGGCTACCACACTGGCAACATCAACGCTCCAGCCAAGGTGAACAGAGCTAGCAGCATCTGAGGGACAGCACACACACATTTACAATGTTTCAAATTATATTACAAGTGTGATGTGTAAATTAAAATCTATACAAAACAATCTGCATTAAACAATAGAATTATTTTTGCAAGCATAAAACTGCAACAAAACATAAGTCCAGACATCAAAAAGTAGAGATTCTAGTCTGGCTGATATTCCATAAAAGGCCTACATTGTCCAGATATAACAGTTATGCAGAGGGGAATGCTGGAAAGCATGCTGCCTGTCAAACAAATATTACAGAGGCTCAATAAAACACTAAATAAGGTAACTCTCGGTCTCAGCTTTGGATTTGGCTCCCTTTTTTGGAATGGTTTTCCATTTTCACAGGTATACTGTTCTAACTTTACAAAAATGAAACAGACGTTCTACCCACTCAAAAACCCCAAAACAATAATTCATGAAATAGTTCTTGTGGAGGAAGTTTTTCTGTTACAAAAGAAGCAACATATGAATGATTTTGAACACTACATTAGTCATCCATGAAAAAAAGAGGAATAAAAATATGTCTTTGTAAACCCTTTTTATGTGTGTGTATTAAAGAAAATATGTAATTGCATCTAATTGAGTTACCAGTACAAACTGTGTCACTTTGGCATTGTTGTTTAGATTATCGAAGAGTTTTTCAACAATACCTGGAGAGCCAGACACAACCAATCAATCTCAGATCACAGTCTTACTCTTCTGTGGTCACTCTCTGTCAGCATTAAAGATTTTGGAGCCTTACTGGGCTCGCTGGGAGTCAAATATCTGGCAGATTCTTATGGCAGGTAAGAAAACCAAGCCAACTTTTGTAAAGTTTCTAACAGCGCTTGCTTTTTCCCCCCCTCTCCTTATAAATTTACTTGTTCCCCTCCAGGCGTAACTCCATCCTGATAGTTAACGGTTTGTCTGTGGTCGGAGTATGTTTGATGTTTGCCTCCAAAGCCAGCGAGTCATTTGAGGTCCTCATCCTAGGGCGACTGGTTTTTGGTCTGTTCTGTGGCCTGGTGATGAGCCTTAACCCCCTCTATATCCAGGAAGTTTCCCCCACCAACCTCAGAGGAGCATTTGCTACACTGAACCAGGTGTCCCTCGCTGCAGGCATCCTGGTGGGTATGGTGAGTTGAGCTTTAATTTACATTTAACTTCCTTCTCACTGGTCTTGGTAAGGAGATGCATTAAGAAGCAAAGTTCATCAAAATCCCATAATACATAAATTAGGATTTATACGATACATGGATATGACATCAAACTAGCTGCTTGTGCGTTGCAGGTGGCTGGTCTGGAGATAGTGTTGGGCACAGAGCATGACTGGGCCATGATGCTGTCCCTGTCTCTCATCCCGGCCCTCACACAGTATGTGATCCTACCCTTCTGTCCTGAGAGTCCCCGCTATCTGCTCATCAACCGGCAAGAAGAAAGCAAGGCAAAAAGTGGTAGGTTCCACTCACTGGACTTACTGCTCATATAATTTAATAAATCATCATCTCTTTAAAGAGATTACTGTTTTGTATTATGCTATATTAAAAGAGATGAATTCATCTTTATGACATTTCTCAAGTTGGTTTCAGAAGTTAAAATGTAAAAGTGGTTTACTACGGTTTAGTATCCCAGCTTTGTCGGTTCATTTCACCTAAATAGCCCCTTAGAATATGTTGAAAGTTGTTTCTTTAATCCTGCAGCCCTGCTGAGGCTGAGAGGCAGAGCAGAAAAGGTATTTGCTGAGCTGGAAGAAATGAAAGAGGAAGCTGCTCATACACAGAGTCGTGTCACCATCCAGGATTTCTTCAAGAAACGCAGCTACAGGCAGCCGATCATTATTGTCCTGATTGTTAGCCTGGGAAGCCAGCTCTCTGGATTCAATGCGGTCAGTGATAAAATCCTCTTAATCTGAAAAATATTTCTCTGATATAAATTTCTCATTTTCTATGTGTTGAAATAGATCAAGTAAAAGCTCTTGGCCTCAACTTTTGCTTTAGTTTTACCTTTTTCCTTGGTGTCATGCTATGGTAACCTAACTCTGAAAGACACGAACAAACTGACGCAAAATATGAATTGATCAGGGAAACTGATTGGGTTAAGCTGCGATTTACCAGTCTCTGTATACCTGACAGCTGCAGAGACTGGCCAGTTCCATCTTACATGAAGACACCCATCCTCTGGATTCAAGTTTGCAGTCCCTAAATTGCCTGAATAAGCAATAGCATATGATGCACAAATTATAGTGGGGTTTTTGTGACTTTTTGTAGTACTTTTTAGTCTGAGGGATTGAAACTGCGTTTTTAGTGGAGCAGTCTCTCTTTTTTTTACCATGTGTATGTGAATACTGTCCAGTGTCTGTTTGAGATGTCTGGTTACCTGCAAAAAAAATCTGAGGGTATCAATAAAGGAACCTGAACGTGGTGAAGTGATCATATTTAGACAGGGTGGCGTGCGAACTTATTTCTAGCAAGTTACTAACCATCTTACCCAAGGACACTTCAAACTGGAAGAGCCGAGTTGACAATACATTCCACCTCCTCAACTACAAACTGTCAAGAGCATACTAATAACACACTAAAGTTTCACTTACCAAAGCTTGAGCACACAGGATGTATCACACAGCAGGACATATTATTTGGAAGATTTATTTATTTATGTTGTTTTTTGTAACAGGTTGTAAACATATTTCTATTGTAAAGTTGGCCACTTTGACAAAGGAGGCTTAACAGGATTTACTCACTTTTGGAGGCTGCCTCAAGGAGTACTTGGCATTTCTACATTGGCTTCGTTTCTTTTTCAGTTTTGCGCACTTGCTGTAACCCTGAGAAGAGTTTGAGGCAATATCTCAACTCCTAAAAAAACACTGAAATATTTCTCAGTTACTCACTAAACTAAACTAAATTCCTCTGCTTTTCTTCCAGATAATCAACTATTCCACCAAAATGTTTCAGGCCAAGTTTGACCAGGCCAAATATCTCACACTGGGTGTTGGGGCCGTCAATCTGACGTTCACTTTGGTAGCAGTGAGTGCAAACTAAGTGCTGATCCTTTATATTGCAGTTCAGTGTGTTTTTTTAATGTGAAACAATATTATTTACAATATTTCATAGGTTGCTCAATATACTCAGTAAATCAGCTGTGCCCTATTTTGTTGATTTTGTCACAGAAAGCATGAAGTTTTGTCATTATTTCTTCATGAATAGTTTAACAGCATGAACCACAAAAGGGATAGTGTTGCATTTTAATTCCAGTGTGTTGTTTTTTCCTCTCCAGTTCTTCCTGATGGAGAGGGCAGGGAGGAGGAGGTTGCTCCTGACTGGTTTCATCTCCATAGCAGTGTGCAACTTAATCATGACCGTAGTCGATTCTGTCCTGGTAAAATCATCTATGTGTGGTTGTTTCCATTTGTGCAGAAAAAAGTTATGTGCTGGTTTTGAATGTATATCCAACTTCTGCAAACCGTGGAACCTGATCTTATGACATGATTAAATGGATAAAATGAAAACAAACCATGGCATAGAGCTGGGAGGATGTTTAAAAAGGAAGCTTCAAGTTTAAACAATTTTATGCTGAAAACTGTCTAATTTAGAGAGAAAGAAACCATCTGCATCTTAACCCAACAGAATTTTCTACATATAACAAAATCCCCAAACTCAAAGTCTAACCTCCAACCATCCTTCCAATTTATTATTTTACTGTACAGCATCTGGTCCCAGAACTCAGAAGCCTACAAGTGCTGCTGGTTTTCTGCCTGACTTCAGCCTATGAGCTGGGCCCAGGTCCGATCTCCTGGTTCATTGCTGCCGAGCTGTTCGACCAGTCTGGCAGACCTATAGCCATGGCCTTCAGTAGCCTGCTCAACTGGGGAGGGAAGTTTGTTCTGGCACTTCTCTTTCCTCCATTACTGGTGCGTAACATTTATACCGTTGGCCTGCATGCTGTATGACCAAGCAAGACTTCAGCGGAAACTTTAAAGGTGGATTTCTTGTTTGCTTTTGTGAGTTTGCTTACACCTCAGAGAAATAGCTGTTAAATACAGGCTATAAATCTGCTCCATCTGTTATACTGCACATATGTATCTATAGAAAAACATATATATCTATTGCTAAATCCTTTAAATCCAGCTTGAAATAATGTAATAAGTAATTAAATTACAGTTAACAAAGGAAGCATCTTTTCCCTATAGTGCAGCAGAAATGGCAGCCAACCTGAAATTAAGACCAGTGAACCAAATCGATACCTTTTGTGTTTGCTTTCTTTCCTTCTCTTTTTAACATTGTTTTGCTCTTGTGGTATGAAATTCCCATCTTAAGTGACCATTCCTAGGTAAGCAGAGGTCAAATAAAAACATTTAAATAAAGGATTCTTGTCTGTCTCTCTCACACAGAAAATCTGTGGTGCTTATGTCTACCTCCTTTTTATGATCGTGGCTCTGCTCGCCTTCACCTTCACCTGGATTCACCTCCCGGAAACAAAGGGTCGTACATTTGATGACATCGCAGAGGAGTTCAGAGGAGCAGAGGGCATCCCGTTGCACAATAAGACTGGATTCAACACTTTCACCTGAGCAACGTGTCAGTTTTGATTGATGCTGGTCAATAAGCAGCGTGTAACGAGTCAATTCAATATACAGCAACAAAAAATATGCTACAAAACTGTTTTGAGTATAAATCTGGTGCTCACAGCATTGAAAAATGACTTTTAAATAACAAATCTTACTCTCTTTAACACAAAACAAGGAAAAAACACAAACCCCAAACCATCTTATCAATGCAATTGCTGTTATTCAAAGCACGCACAAATTTGTTTGTTTATTTATGCAACGACATTTTAATACTCAAAAATGGTAATTATTAAAACTCAGAGCACCAAAATTTAATTCCATTAGGTAGAATATACTGACTCTTACTTTTACCTTACTTCTTTAGGCTCTCCAGCAAAATGAGACTAAAAACATGACAGTAAAAAAATAATGATATTAAAAGTAGATTATAGTTTATATTTATCCTGCATGTTATGAGGCATTTTGTGGCCATTGTGTTGTTATTTTGTAAAAGCACTAGGGGGAGATTGTGGGAATAGTGGAAAAAGTTTGCAACACATTCTTTGCATAGTTTATAGCTTGTAAAAACGCTGGATTTATTTCCACACCATCAACCAAGCCTCTTTTTTTAATTTTAACACACAAGCGTACCGTGACACACTGCCTGGCAAACAAGAAAGTTAGAACACTTCCAGCATGTCCTAAATGTTTAACAGAGTTCCTGTAACTTCTTGTCCTCTTGTTATTTCTATAAATATGCTAATTATATTGTAACTCAGTATCAGGTAGCAAATGAGATTATTGCAATTCCTAAAAATGGTTTTGTAGTGATCCAGTTAGATGTTTTTGCACATCTAAAAATTGTACTTTTAAATGTTCAGCCTAGTTTAAGGCACCATCTGTACCTGATCTCCTATGGAGCCTTTCTTAGTTGGATTCTCAGCGGTGCAGCCTTACAATTCATTATTTGTGTGCGAAATCTCACATGTCTCTGAATTGTGTATATTTGTAATATGCCTGAAAACCAACCACAGCTCTGAGGATAAATATGTGATCCAACACGATCTACTTTGACTCGCAGTAACCGCAGAGGGAGTGAGACCAGGAGATTAGAGGACAAGTTTGGGTTTTAAAACAGCAGGGGGTCAGAATAAAATGGAAATGAATAATGCTGTACTTGTCTATTCAAAGTCAGTTTCTAATAACTCAAAAACAGAGCCAGAACTCAGTCAGCTTGTAAAGGATATGTTCTCATTTGTCTATGGACAGCTTGTTTTTTCTTTTTAGACACACAAGCAAAGTCCACAGAGACTATGATTTTTTTTTTTTTTTCATAAAAAAGGCAGATCAAGTGAGCAGGGTGTTTAGAAAACAACATTCAGGATTTCATTCCGTTTTCCAACACTTTGTGTAAAAATATGTAAACAGCGCCATCTACTGGACCAAAGAGTCTCTTTTAGTTATTAATCTATGACTTAAGTGGCTTTAGTTAGTGGTGCAGCAAAGAGGAGACAACTGATCAAGTGGACAGCACGGTGAGACAGGAAACAGTTTTCACACTGCTATGTGTAGCTTTTGTAAATAAAAAAACAACAACAATCCTGTATTGTTATAATAAATGAGTGTATTAAAAACAACTTGTAAAAGAACCACAATATCAAGTAATTTTCTCTGATAACCCATCCTGACAAAAACAAAAGAGGAAGAATGAATCCATGAAGCCATGCATTTGTTTTGCTTGAGGATATTATTAAAAATACCTTCACCACCCTTTCAGCTGATGCTATTTAGTCACTGTGATTTGAGTAAAACACAGAAGGACTGCTGTGTAAACTTTTATTTCACAGCTAGAAAACCAATAGCAACATAAAAAAGTAACAGCAGACAGTATTTATTTATTTTTTAATTACAAGACATTAGTTTAATTTATTTTTATGAATATCAAATGATAAAACAAGTAAAATGATTAAGCCCAGAGCCCAGAGCTCAGATCTATTTATTTATTTAGTTAACAGTTAATGTTGATGGCTTTGATGGACTGTAGGGGGAACCAGAGTACCAATTATGTTACATCTGCAGTCGGACTGAAAATCTCGTTATGTATAGAGCAGTTCCTCAGAACCTGGGACAATATACTCTAGAGGGACAGTCTCACCAGCAGCTTTACATATCTCTGTACCTACAGTATATATGATGCTGACACCTTTTGTCCAACAGAACATGAATACAGTTCTCAAAAAAGTCATCCTCGGATTATTCTTCATTTTAAAGTGGGATTCAGGTAATTTGCAGTCTGACCAACATTTTTACTGTTTTTGCAGTTTTTGTGAATGTTTTTTTTTGTTTTGTTTTTTTACAGTGTTTGAGTGAAACACTGTGCTACATATAAAAGGTTGTGTGTGGTAACATCTTCTGTTAAACTTGCAGGTGATGGGAGTGATGTCACCCAAAACTCCACGATCTGGAAAAAACAGGGTGAAGACGGAACAATAAACTGCAGACATACCAAGAGTGTAGACTATTCTCAGATGTATTGGTACAGACAGCTGCCTGGAGAAACTATGAAGCTCGTTGTGTTCACAAGTACAGCAAAACCTGATCATGATTTTGGAAATTTCAGCAGGGAGAAATTCGCAGCCACCAAGCCTGACTTTAACACTGGGACGTTCACAATAAAGAATCTGGTGCCTAAAGACAAAGGCTTGTATTTCTGTGCTGTGAGCAAACACAGTGATACAGATGCACCCAGTAGCTGAACAAAAACCCCAGTACACTGTCTGCAAAGTTTTACCTACTAATCTCCTCTACTGTGGTACCCACCACACAATACATGCATCTGCAGCTTTTTATCTGTGACAGTTATGTTTTATATTCTCACTTTATAGAGATGATCAAAAATATTCTTGGCAGCACATGATATTTGTGACTGAAATGTATGATAGAGAAAATAAAAAGTACTCAGAATTACTGTAAATGTTTTACCGTGTAATAATTAAAGTGCTCACTTCCAGTCATGTTTACTGTTTTAGATCCAGCTAACTGAGACTAAATAAAAGGAATCAATTTAGCTAAATTAATAATCAGCCACACTGTGAGCCTGTTAAAGTCTGAGCCACAGCATCCAACTCCACATAGCCTACACTCCATTTACTCCACTAGGTGGAGACAGAGTTCAATAAATGAAATCATCACGTTCACAGACTGTCTTATGAAGATTCTGCTGCTAAGCTATGACGTGCAATGACACAAACAACTGCAGACACCTCCTCAGGTTATCTGTTACCAGCGATTTATTCTCATCCACAGCTGTTGAACTGACAATACGTGAAAGGACAGTTAGCTTAAATTGTTTGACATGATTGCTGTGGTCTCTATATTTTGTTTTCTTCACTTGCCAGAAATGACGGGTAGGGAAAACAACAATACTAATGATAAAAAATATAATGTATTGTTAAAGATTTCTGTATTTAATGTCATTTTGCTTTTCCACAGGTGCATCTGACACAAAAAGTGCCAACCAAACACCTCCATCCATCATTAAGAGAATTGGTGAATCTGTTCAAAGTGAAATCAAATGTTCACACAGCATACCAAGTTATCAGGTCATTCTTTGGTACAAGCAAGATGAAAAAGGAGTCCTACAACTTCTGGGATACCTAAATCTGGAATATCCAAACATTGAGGATGATGTGAGAGGGAAAATCAACTTTGATGGAGATGGCAAAAAATATTCAAACCTGGCCATTTCTAATGTTTCAGTGACTGACAGTGCTGTGTATTTCTGTGCTGCTAGTCAGCACAGTACTACAGATTCCACTGAAGTCAATACAAAAACCTCTCCTAATGTCTCTGACAGATTCATATCTGAACACCTGCAGCCAGTCTGCAACTAAATCTAGACATTGAAAAAAAAATGACTGACTAATTGAACAAGTTTGATCCCCTTTGAAGTCACATTTGAGGCTCAATTTAATCCTTAAGATTTCCTTTAATTGGTGAAAGCAGCAACAAATTAATTATATTCACTGATAAAATACTGACATGCAATTCCTATAATCAAGCTGGACCAGTTTCCTTGTAAAGAATTTCACGCAGGCAGAGAAAATTTCAAAAAACAATCAAAAAATACACCATGTTCTAAAATCCATCTTCCTCAGTCATCAAATGTTGTTGTTAATGGAAATGATGACCTGTGGGCGGACCAGCAGCGTCACATATACTTGCATCTACATCTGGAGTGACAATTTCATTGCGCAACACTCCCACCTCCAACTCTTCATACAACTGTCTCAAACAGGTCATGCCAAACAGAACGTGGACATCTTCATCATGAGCAAACGACGTCTCCTCATATTTTCATTCTTATTGCTGTGGGTATCAGGTAATTCCCAATAAACTTTATAATACAAATTCAGCTTAAACCATTTCATGTTTTGAATCAATTTATTTTAATTGCCTGTCATTTTGTTTTAAGAGATTTAGGATAACAAAAAATATTTAATGCTTAGTAGAAATGAACAACTGATCATGATCGCTTCTATCATTACACACAGGTCTAACTGATGGGGGGGAAGTCAGGCAGACCGCCATGCTGTGGAAAAACCAGGGTGATAATGTATCTATAGAATGCAGTCATACCTATGGCAGTAGCTATTACCAGATGTACTGGTACAGACAGCTGCCTGGAGAACTAATGAAACAAATGGTGTTTACTACTGCAAACTCCAAACCTGACTTTGAACCAGACTTCAGGGATGAAAAATTCTCAGCCACCAAGCGTGACGCTGACAATGGGACACTGATAGTGAAGAATTTGGTGCCAGGAGATCAAGGCTTGTATTTCTGTGCTGTTAGTATGCACAGTGATACAGCCACACTCAACACCCGTACAAAAACCTCACATCATGAACTGTAGGGGGATGTCAAGGATCACAAATACTCACAACTGAAAGTTGATTCATCATGTGAATAGTGACACCACAGATAACAGGATGACAGAGCTCCACACAGAGCAGTGACACTCCCACCTGCAACTCTGTATGTCAACATAAATTCATAGTTTCATTTATTCATGTGTCAAAAACAACATGAACATTATGAGGCATGGTCACTTTAGCTGTTTGATACCTCTATTTTGAAAGAAAGGTGACTTGGTGACATTTAGAGTCTTTAGTATTCTAGGAGAAAGTGGTTACATTTTCTAATGAGCTATTTCATTATTTACCTTACATGACCTGTGACAGACCTGTGAGTATCAATCGATGTATGCCATCTGACAAAAAAAGGTTCTTCAAGTTTTACTTTCCTCTACTAAAGCTTTAAAGTTCCCAATCAGTGGGGAAAATCTCAGACATCTCTGAACTCTAAATTTAAAAGATGTCTGAAAAGCTCTGAGCGTTAAGTCCAACATGTTGGAGGACACCACACAGGAAGTGGAACCAGAATTTGTATGTTCAAAAATTACGATGATAACAAGTTGAGTTGCAATCTGAATACAGAGACACTTATCACCTCTTATTCAGTACTGACAAGCTGACAAACCTCTTATCAGTCTTAAAGTTTGAAATCACAAGTAAAACTGATGGCACTGATGGACTGTAGGGGGCCACCGAGTGCCACGTGGTTCCCATCGGCAGTTAGACTGAAAGTGTAGATATATGTAGAGCAGCTCATGGGATCACATCACACACTGTAGTGACAGTCTCACTTGCAGTTCTTCACATGCTGACACTTTCTCTAAGGTAGAACATTTTTCATTGTTTCAATGAAAAATTGCGCTACATATAAAAGGTTGCGTGCGGTAACATCTTCTGTTAAACTCACAGGTGATGGGAGTGATGTCACCCAGACATCCATGATTTGGAAAAAACAGGGCGAGGATGCAACAATAAACTGCAGCCACACAAAGGATTATACTTATTCTCAGATGTATTGGTACAGACAGCTGCCTGGAGAAACTATGAAACTCGTTGTGTTCACAAGTACAGCAAAACCTGATCATGATTTTGGAAATTTCACCAGGGAGAAATTCGCAGCCACCAAACCTGACGCTTACACTGGGACGTTCACAGTGAAGGATCTGGAGCCTAAAGACAAAGGCTTGTATTTCTGTGCTGTGAGCAAACACAGTGATACAGATGCACCCAGTAGCTGAACAAAAACCCCAGTACACTGTCTGCAAAGTCTTACCTACTAATCTCCTCTACTGTGGTACCCACCACACAATACATGCACCTGCAGCTTTTTATCTGTGACAGTTATGTTTTATATTCTCACTTTATAGAGATGATCAAAAATATTCTTGGCAGCACATGATATTTGTGACTGAAATGTATGATAGAGAAAATAAAAAGTACTCAGAATTACTGTAAATGTTTTACCGTGTAATAATTAAAGTGCTCACTTCCAGTCATGTTTACTGTTTTAGATCCAGATAACTGAAACTAAATAAAAGGAATCGATTTAGCTAAATTAATAATCAGCCACACTGTGAGCCTGTTAAAGTCTGAGCCACAGCATCCAACTCCACATAGCCTACACTCCATTTGCTCCACTAGGTGGAGACAGAGTTCAATAAATGAAATCATCACGTTCACAGACTGTCTTATGAAGATTCTGCTGCTCAGCTATAACGTGCAATGACACAAACAACTGCAGACACCTCCTCAGGTTATCTGTTACCAGCGATTTATTCTCATCCACAGCTGTTGAACTGACAATACGTGAAAGGACAGTTAGCTTAAATTGTTTGACATGATTGCTGTGGTCTCTATATTTTGTTTTCTTCACTTGCCAGAAATGACGGGTAGGGAAAACAACAATACTAATGATAAAAAATATAATGTATTGTTAAAGATTTCTGTATTTAATGTCATTTTGCTTTTCCACAGGTGCATCTGACACAAAAAGTGCCGACCAAACACCTCCATCCATCATTAAGAGAATTGGTGAATCTGTTCAAAGTGAAATCAAATGTTCACACAGCATACCAAGTTATCAGGTCATTCTCTGGTACAAGCAAGATGAAAAAGGAGTCCTACAACTTCTGGGATACCTAAATCTGGAATATCCAAACATTGAGGTTGATGTGAAAGGGAAAATCAGCTTTGATGGAGATGGCAAAAAATATTCAAACCTGACCATTTCTAATGTGTCAGTGACTGACAGTGCTGTGTATTTCTGTGCTGCTAGTCAGCACGGTACTACAGATTCCACTGAAGTCAATACAAAAACCTCTCCTAATGTCTCTGACAGATTCATATCTGAACACCTGCTGCCAGTCTGCAACCAAATCTAGACATTGAAAAAAATGACTGACTAACCGATCAAGTTTGATCCCTTTTGAAGTCACATTTGAGGCTCAATTTAATCCTTAAGATTTCCTTTAAGTGGTGAAAGCAGCAACAAATTAATTATGTTCACTGATAAAATACTGACATGCAATTCCTATAATCAAGCTGGACCAGTTTCCTTGTCAAGAATTTCAGGCAGGCAGAGAAAATTTCAAAAAACAATCCAAAAAATACACCATGTTCTAAAATCCATCTTCCTCAGTCATCATATGTTGTTGTTAATGGAAATGATGACCTGTGGGCGGACCAGCAGCGTCACATATACTTGCATCTACATCTGGAGTGACAATTTCATTGCGCAACACTCCCACCTCCAACTCTTCATACAACTGTCTCAAACTGGTCATGCCAAACAGAACGTGGACATCTTCATCATGAGCAAACGACGTCTCCTCATATTTTCATTCTTATTGCTGTGGGTATCAGGTAATTCCCAATAAGCTTTATAATACAAATTCAACTTAAACCATTTCATGTTTTGAATCAATTTATTTTAATTGCCTGTCATTTTGTTTTAAGAGATTTAGGATAACAAAAAATATTTAATGCTTAGTAGAAATGAACAACTGATCATGATCGCTTCTATCGTTACACACAGGTCTAACTGATGGGGGGGAAGTCAAGCAGACCGCCATGCTGTGGAAAAACCAGGGTGATAATGTATCTATAGAATGCAGTCATACCTATGGCAGTAGCTATTACCAGATGTACTGGTACAGACAGCTGCCTGGAGAACTAATGAAACAAATGGTGTTAACTACTGCAAGCTCCAAACCTGACTTTGAACCAGACTTCAGGGATGAAAAATTCTCAGTAATGAAGCCTGATGCTCTGAGTGGGACACTGATAGTGAAGAATTTGGTGCCAGGAGATCAAGGCTTGTATTTCTGTGCTGTTAGTATGCACAGTGATACAGCCACACTCAACACCCGTACAAAAACCTCACATCATGAACTGTAGGGGGATGTCAAGGATCACAAATACTTACAACTAAACGTTGATTCATCATGTGAATGGTGACACCACAGATAACAGGATGATAGAGCTACACACAGAGCAGTAACACTCCCACCTGCAACTCTTTACAGCATATAAATTAATTGTTCATGTGTCTATAACTATTACAACATGTACATTATGAGACATGGTCAGTTCAGCTGTTTGATACTTCTGCTATGGATGAAAGGTGACTTGGACTAAGATCTCATTTAGAGCGTTTAGTATTTTAGTATGAATGTGGTTAGATTTTCACATCTTCTAATGAGATATTTCATTATTAATCTCATGAATACATACTACATGCATGTGTTTTAGTGAAGATAATAAATAGAATGATACTAATGAAGTCACACAAACCTCTATGCTGTACAAAGATGAGGTGACAAAGTAACAAACAACCGCCACACTAAGGATAATAAATATTAGTATATTTAGTAACTAGAATGTAACCTAGTTACATTCAAATCTATAGCTAATATCGATCGTGGCTTTGGAACAGCAAACAATGGTTCCTTGAATTTGATTTTCCTCTGGTTCAGCCTTACAGTTCATTATTGGTGTGGGAAATCTTGCTCATCTCTGAACTCTGTAAACTTGAAAGATACCTGCAAAGCAACCACAGCTCTAAGCATGAAGACATCATCCAACATGGTTTAATGTAACTGGAAAGATACAAAAGAGGCTGTGGAACCAGAAGATGAGAGGAAAGGTTTGAGTTTAAAAACACCAGGCAGACAGAAAAATGTTTTACTCATCCATTCAAATCAGACTCTAATGACTGACAACACAGAGCAAAAGCTTGTTGACCCTGTAAACGATATGTTCTCATTTGCCTATGGATAGACCGATTTACTAAATGTACAAACACAAAATGTCCTGAGAACATGATACCACCGTTTTCATAAAAAGGCCAAGATTAACCTGATGACAATGTTTACAAAGTGCAGATAAAGATTTCCCATTACTTGCTTTTTTCTGTGAAGAATGATGAAAACAGGATAGGATAGTCGTCCACTCAGATTCATGCACTTGTTCCACATCTTTAAGAGAAAATTGTTTTTATTAGATGTCTGTCACAGAAGCATCATTTTTCTCTCGAATCACACCGTGGTCTGAGAAAAGACACAAACATCGACAGCTGTGTTACTTTATGTAACTGTTGGAATTACAGCAATAAACGTCTTAGAAACATAAAAAGCACAAAACAGAGGAGCAGGAACCAAGTATTTTTTTTTTAAACAAAGAATAGGAACTTCCACTCAGCTTATTTTCATGAAGCTATAGTGATAACAAAGGATAAGAGCATAAACGCAGCAAAGTGTCAAGAGTTTCACAGTTTGGTCTTTCTCAGGCTACATCTGTTATTTTTAATGAAAATGATGACCAGCAGGGGGACTTACTAACATCTACATTTAAGGATGACAATTTAGCGCCACCTCCAACTCTTCACACAACTATCTGAAACAGGTGGTGCCCAACAGAACGTGGACATCTTCATCATGAACAAACTATACCTCCTCATATTTCTTAACTATTTGATGTGGGTGTCAGGTAAATGCCAAATAAATTATTTATAATACAAATTCAACTAAATGTATTTCATGTTTTACAATAATTTATTTTAATTGCTTGTCATTTTGTTTTAAGAGATTCAGGATTAAAAAGACATAGTAGAAATGAATACATTTACATGACAACTTGTACATGTACAAACAGGTTTAACTGACAGGAGTGATGTCGACCAGACCTCCATGCTCTGGAAAAACCAGAATGATAATGCAACTATACACTGCAGTCATACCAAGGGTGGTGGCTATTTCCAAATGTACTGGTACAGACAGCTGCCTGGAGAACTAATGAAACAAATGGTCTTTACTACTCCAAGCACTGAACCTGACTTTGAACCAGACTTCAGGGATGACAAATTCTCAGCCACCAAGCGTGACGCTCTGAGTGGGACACTGATAGTGAAGAATTTGGTGCCAGGAGATCAAGGCTTGTATTTCTGTGCTGTTAGTATGCACAGTGATACAGCCACACTCAACACCCGTACAAAAACCTCAGATCATGAACTGTAGGGGGATGTCAAGGACCACAAATACTCACAACTGAAAGTTGATCCATCATGTGAATAGTGACACCACAGATAACAGGATGACAGAGCTCCACACAGAGCAGTGACACTCCCACCTGCAACTCTGTATGTCAACATAAATTCATAGTTTCATTTATTCATGTGTCAAAAACAACATGAACATTATGAGGCATGGTCACTTTAGCTGTTTGATACCGCTATTTTGAAAGAAAGGTGACTTGGTGACATTTAGAGTCTTTAGTATTCTAGGAGAAGGTGGTTACATTTTCTAATGAGCTATTTCATTATTTACCTTACATGACCTGTGACAGACCTGTGAGTATCAATTGATGTACGCCATCTGACAAAAAAAGGTTCTTCAAGTTTTACTTTCCTCTACTAAAGCTTTAAAGTTCCCAATCAGTGGGGAAAATCTCAGACATCTCTGAACTCTAAATTTAAAAGATGTCTGAAAAGCTCTGAGCGTTAAGTCCAACATGTTGGAGGACACCACACAGGGAGTGGAACCAGAATTTGTATGTTCAAAAATTACGATGATAACAAGTTGAGTTGCAATCTGAATACAGAGACACCTATCACCTCTTATTCAGTACTGACAAGCTGACAAACCTCTTATCAGTCTTAAAGTTTGAAATCACAACTAAAACTGATGGCACTGATGGACTGTAGGGGGCCACCGAGTGCCACGTGGTTCCCATCGGCAGTTAGACTGAAAGTGTAGATATATGTAGAGCAGCTCATGGGATCACATCACACACTGTAGTGACAGTCTCACCTGCAGTTCTTCACATGCTGACACCTTCTCTAAGGTAGAACATGGAAATTGTTTTTATTAAATGGCTCGTCCTCGGATTATGCTTCATTTTAAAGTGGACTTCAGGTAATTTACAGGTTTAGCAATATTTTCATGTTTTAGCTATCACTGAGAGTTATTCAGATTGTTTCAATGAAAAATTGCGCTACATATAAAAGGTTGCGTGCGGTAACATCTTCTGTTAAACTCACAGGTGATGGGAGTGATGTCAACCAGACATCCATGATTTGGAAAAAACAGGGCGAGGATGCAACAATAAACTGCAGCCACACAAAGGATTATACTTATTCTCAGATGTATTGGTACAGACAGCTGCCTGGAGAAACTATGAAACTCGTTGTGTTCACAAGTACAGCAAAACCTGATCATGATTTTGGAAATTTCAGCAGGGAGAAATTTGCAGCCACCAAACCTGATGCTTACACTGGGACGTTCACAGTGAAGGATCTGGTGCCTAAAGACAAAGGCTTGTATTTCTGTGCTGTGAGCAAACACAGTGATACAGATGCACCCAGTAGCTGAACAAAAAACCCAGTACACTGTCAGTGCAAAGTCTTACCTACTAATCTCCTCTACTGTGGTACCCACCACACAATACATGCACCTGCAGCTTTTTATCTGTGACAGTTATGTTTTATATTCAGACTTTATAGAGATGATCAAAAATATTCTTGGCAGCACATGATATTTGTGACTGAAATGTATGATAGAGAAAATAAAAAGTACTCAGAATTACTGTAAATGTTTTACCGTGTATTAATTAAAGTGCTCACTTCCAGTCATGTTTACTGTTTTAGATCCAGCTAACTGAGACTAAATAAAAGGAATCGATTTAGCTAAATTAATAATCAGCCACACTGTGAGCCTGTTCCTGTATAAAGTCTGAGCCACAGCATCCAACTCCACATAGCCTTCACTCCATTTACTCCACTAGGTGGAGACAGAGTTCAATAAATGAAATCATCACGTTCACAGACTGTCTTATGAAGATTCTGCTGCTCAGCTATGACGTGCAATGACACAAACAACTGCAGACACCTCCTCAGGTTATCTGTTACCAGCGATTTATTCTCATCCACAGCTGTTGAACTGACAATACGTGAAAGGACAGTTAGCTTAAATTGTTTGACATGATTGCTGTGGTCTCTATATTTTGTTTTCTTCACTTGCCAGAAATGACGGGTAGGGAAAACAACAATACTAATGATAAAAAATATAATGTATTGTTAAAGATTTCTGTATTTAATGTCATTTTGCTTTTCCACAGGTGCATCTGACACAAAAAGTGCCAACCAAACACCTCCATCCATTATTAAGAGAATTGGTGAATCTGTTCAAAGTGAAATCAAATGTTCACACAGCATACCAGGTTATCAGGTCATTCTCTGGTACAAGCAAGATGAAAAAGGAGTCCTACAACTTCTGGGATACCTAAATCTGGAATATCCAAACATTGAGGTTGATGTGAAAGGGAAAATCAGCTTTGATGGAAATGCCAGAAAATATTCAAACCTGACCATTTCTAATGTGTCAGTGACTGACAGTGCTGTGTATTTCTGTGCTGCTAGTCAGCACAGTACTACAGATTCCACTGAAGTCAATACAAAAACCTAATGTCTCTGACAGATTCATATCTGAACACCTGCAGCCAGTCTGCAACCAAATCTAGACATTGAAAAAAATGACTGACTAACCGATCAAGTTTGATCCCCTTTGAAGTCACATTTGAGGCTCAATTAAATCCTTAAGATTTCCTTTAATTGGTGAAAGCAGCAACAAATTAATTATGTTCACTGATAAAATACTGACATGCAATTCCTATAATCAAGCTGGACCAGTTTCCTTGTCAAGAATTTCAGGCAGGCAGAGAAAATTTCAAAAAACAATCAAAAAAATACAACATGTTCTAAAATCCATCTTCCTCAGTCATCATATGTTGTTGTTAATGGAAATGATGACCTGTGGGCGGACCAGCAGCGTCACATATACTTGCATCTACATCTGGAGTGACAGTTTCATTGCGCAACACTCCCACCTCCAACTCTTCATACAACTGTCTCAAACAGGTCATGCCAAACAGAACGTGGACATCTTCATCATGAGCAAACGACGTCTCCTCATATTTTCATTCTTATTGCTGTGGGTATCAGGTAATTCCCAATAAACTTTATAATACAAATTCAACTTAAACCATTTTATGTTTTGAATCAATTTATTTTAATTGCCTGTCATTTTGTTTTAAGAGATTTAGGATAACAAAAAATAATTAATGCTTAGTAGAAATGAACAACTGATCATGATCGCTTCTATCATTACACACAGGTCTAACTGATGGGGGGGAAGTCAGGCAGACCTCCATGCTGTGGAAAAACCAGGGTGATAATGTATCTATAGAATGCAGTCATACCTATGGCAGTAGCTATTACCAGATGTACTGGTACAGACAGCTGCCTGGAGAACTAATGAAACAAATGGTGTTAACTACTGCAAGCTCCAAACCTGACTTTGAACCAGACTTCAGGGATGAAAAATTCTCAACCACCAAGCCTGACGCTGACAGTGGGACACTGATAGTGAAGAATTTGGTGCCAGGAGATCAAGGCTTGTATTTCTGTGCTGTTAGTATGCACAGTGATACAGCCACACTCAACACCCGTACAAAAACCTCAGATCATGAACTGTAGGGGGATGTCAAGGACCACAAATACTCACAACTGAAAGTTGATTCAACATGTGAATGGTGACACCACAGATAACAGGATGATAGAGCTACACACAGAGCAGTAACACTCCCACCTGCAACTCTTTACAGCATATAAATTAATTGTTCATGTGTCTATAACTATTACAACATGTACATTATGAGACATGGTCAGTTCAGCTGTTTGATACTTCTGCTATGGATGAAAGGTGACTTGGACTAACATCTCATTTAGAGCGTTTAGTATTTTAGTATGAATGTGGTTAGATTTTCACATCTTCTAATGAGATATTTCATTATTAATCTCATGAATACATACTACATGCATGTGTTTTAGTGAAGATAATAAATAGAATGATACTAATGAAGTCACACAAACCTCTATGCTGTACAAAGATGAGGTGACAAAGTAACAAACAACCGCCACACCAAGGATAATAAATATTAGTATATTTAGTAACTAGAATGTAACCTAGTTACATTCAAATCTATAGCTAATATCGATCGAGGCTTTGGAACAGCAAACAATGGTTCCTTGAATTTGATTTTCCTCTGGTTCAGCCTTACAGTTCATTATTGGTGTGGGAAATCTTGCACATCTCTGAACTCTTTAAACTTGAAAGATACCTGCAAAGCAACCACAGCTCTAAGCATGAAGACATCATCCAACATGGTTTAATGTAACTGGAAAGATACAAACGAGGCTGTGGAACCAGAAGATGAGAGGAAAGGTTTGAGTTTAAAAACACCAGGCAGACAGAAAAATGTTTTACTCGTCCACTCAAATCAGATTCTAATGACTGACAACACAGAGCAAAAGCTTGTTGACCCTGTAAACGATATGTTCTCATTTGCTTATGGATAGACCGATTTACTAAATGTACAAACACAAAATGTCCTGAGAACATGATACCACCGTTTTCATAAAAAGGCCAAGATTAACCTGATGACAATGTTTACGAAGTGCAGATAAAGATTTCCCATTACTTGCTTTTTTCTGTGAAGAATGATGAAAACAGGATAGGATAGTCGTCCACTCAGATTCATGCACTTGTTCCACATCTTTAAGAGAAAATTGTTTTTATTAGATGTCTGTCACAGAAGCATCATTTTTCTCTCGACTCACACCGTGGTCTGAGAAAAGATACAAACATCGACAGCTGTGTTACTTTAACTGTTGGAATTACAGCAATAAACGTCTTAGAAACATAAAAAGCACAAAACAGAGGAGCAGGAACCAAGTATTTTTTTTTTTAAACAAAGAATAGGAACTTCCACTCAGCTTATTTTCATGAAGCTATAGTGATAACAAAGGATAAGAGCATAAACGCAGCCAAGTGTCAAGAGTTTCACAGTTTGGTCTTTCTCAGGCTACATCTGTTATTTTTAATGAAAATGATGACCAGCAGGGGGACTTACTAACATCTACATTTAAGGATGACAATTTAGCGCCACCTCCAACTCTTCACACAACTATCTGAAACAGGTGGTGCCCAACAGAACGTGGACATCTTCATCATGAACAAACTATACCTCCTCATATTTCTTAACTATTTGATGTGGGTGTCAGGTAAATGCAAAATAAATTATTTATAATACAAATTCAACTAAATGTATTTCATGTTTTACAATAATTTATTTTAATTGCTTGTCATTTTGTTTTAAGAGATTCAGCATTAAAAAAACATAGTAGAAATGAATACATTTACATGACAACTTGTACATATACAAACAGGTTTAACTGACGGGAGTGATGTCAACCAGACCTCCATGCTCTGGAAAAACCAGAATGATAATGCAACTATACACTGCAGTCATACCATGGGTGGTGGCTATTTCCAAATGTACTGGTACAGACAGCTACCTGGAGAACTAATGAAACAAATGGTCTTTACTACTCCAAGCACTGAACCTGACTTTGAACCAGACTTCAGGGATGAAAAATTCTCAGCCACCAAGCGTGACGCTCTGAGTGGGACACTGATAGTGAAGAATTTGGTGCCAGGAGATCAAGGCTTGTATTTCTGTGCTGTCAGTGAGCACAGTGATACAGCCACACTCAACACCCGTACAAAAACCTCAGATCATGAACTGTAGGGGGATGTCAAGGACCACAAATACTCACAACTGAACGTTGACTCATGTGAAAGGTGACACCACAGATAACAGGATGACAGAGCTCCACACAGAGCAGTGACACTCCCACCTGCAACTCTTCATAGCAATATAAATTCATACAGCTATTTATTCGTGTTTCAAAAACTACTACAACGCAGACATGATCAAACACATTCACCTCTATTGTTTGATGCTTCTGCTATGGATGAGAGGTGACTAAGGTCCCATTTAGAGTATTCAGTATTTCAGGACCTTTTGCATTACTTGTTTTTTCTGTAAAAAACTAAAACAGTATAGGATAACAGTTCATAGAGATTCATGCACTTCTACATTTGTTTAGTAATGTATATATTGAAACTTCTGTCACAAAGCATCACTTTCCACCGCACTCTTGATCGACACTGTAGTCTGAGAAAAGAAATACAAACATTTGCAGCTGTGTTACTTTGTGTAACCATTTAATTTAAAGTTAGAAAACTTTAAAGAGCACAAAAAAAGGAGCATGTTTCATTCTTTTACAAGACTAATTGCTTTCATTCACCTTGTTTTCATGAAACTACAATGATAACATACAGAAAAATATAAAAATTAGAAGCTTTTTTTCAGTCTGAGTAGAGAAACATCTATTATGTGATTGCACAAGACGACAAACAGTTTGTCAGTGTAACCCGTTCAAGTGTTACGCCTGTTGTCGTTGCGTTGTGTTCTGGCGTAAGAGTAAGAGGCAGGAGACAGTACTGGGTCTTTGGCTCTTTACTGTATATCTGCAACACAGAAATAAGGATGTGATCTTCGTGTGTGTCATGTGTCTGCCAGTGCACCTCTCCTCCGGCCATGCTGAAAGGAGCTGTGACCGGGGCACGCATGCACGCGCCTACGTCACTACGCAGCGCACACACACACGAACGCACACAGACTCAGATCACACAGGTAGGAGAGTGAGATGCAAAATGACATATTTAATCCAAAAGAAAAGGGGTTTTGGGTGAAATTCACAAGTATTTAACACATATGTTACATTCACCCCCCCTGAATTTCACCAAAATCACTACACATCTGAATGGTACTGCAATACCAAGAGGCACAACGATGCTGAACTACCATCACCTCCGGACCAGGCAACCCCAGGATCTTATCCATAGTTCAGTTAAAAAACTATCCGTAAGACGGATTAAAAGAAGTTGGATAGGTTGATCAGGCCTCCAACCCTTTCAGAACACAAAGGTGCAGCCTACACCTCATCAAACGTGGTCCCATTAAACACGCACAGTGAGTGCGTCATGATGCCTCAAGGAAATACACATTCATAATACGCAATGGGATGACCAAAAAACAGTCTATGGCAGAGGCCGAGCCTCCCGTGGCGGTAACAGGCCCCATGTAATAGGCTTCTGGACCATGTTTTCTATCAGCCTGTTGACTGACTTTACCACCCGACCTGCTCTGGTAACCACGCTGCCTCGAACATTGGCACGGTCAGGGTCATGTCTTGGCAAGTCGGACGGCTGCCCAGGATACGGCCGACCAGAGGTCTGATTTATGTCTGAGCCAGAAACAGGAACAGTCTGCGGAACAGCAGCGTCCCCATGACAGGCACCTGGAGCAGAAACTGTGCCAGACTGTGTCACATCAGAGGTAGCGGAACAGTCAACCGGAGTAGGAAGAGCAAAGTGCTGGGCCTGACCAGAAGGGCTTGCTGAAGTGTGAGTCGTGCAAGTCTGAGAGTCAGGTAAGGTATTGTCCACGTCCGCACCATCACATGAACCGTGCTGACGATCCGTAGACTGTGAGGCATGCTCTCCTGCCACAGAATCCACATCCACCCCATGGCTCAAATCCGAAAGGACCCACAAGGAAGTCCTTGCTGCGGTAGACTCTGTCTCTAGACTGCCAGGGTCCTCCACATCCCCACAAGCACTGAGATCCCCCTCACTGGAGAAAACGTCCAGAGACTGACTTCCCAATGAATCCTGAACAGGAAGGAAACTCACGTCCAACAGAAGGTTTCTGTGTACAACCTTACTCTGGCCTGAAGAGTCACTGATCCTGTAGATGTGGGTCCTGGGATGCCTCTCCACAACAGTATAAACCCGAGGTTCCCACTTGTCTGCAAGCTTCTTCTTGCCCCGCTCGCCTTTATTGGCAAGCAGCACGCGATCCCCAACATTCAGAGACACACCCTTGGTTTTCTTATTGTACTGACGAGCCTGATGCTCCTGCTCATTGCTGGTGTGCTCCCGGGCGATCTTGGCAGCCTCAGACAAGTATGACAGAAGAAGCTTGGAGTAGCTGTCAAAGTCCACCACAATGGGATCATGCAAAACAGACTTGAACATAACGTCGACCGGTAGTCGTGGGACACGGCCGAACATCAAGTAGAATGGGGCATATCCAGTAGTCTCGTGAACAGTTGCGTTATAAGCAAAGGTCAATGTCTGAATCTGCTGCGGCCATTCCTGTTTGGCTCTGAGAGGGAGAGCTCGCAGCATATTGCCAAGTGTGCGGTTGAACCGCTCCGTGCCACCATTGCCCATAGGGTGATAAGCAGTAGTGTGAGACTTGGCAACGCCCGAAATCTGCAGAAGCTCAGAAAATAATTCACTTTCAAAGCTGGGACCTTGGTCTGAGTGAATACGCTCAGGGAAACCATATACACAAAAAACAAAGTCCCACAACTTTCTGGCAACCTGCTTGGCAGTCTGATTCTTGCACGGGAAAGCAAAGGCCATCTTCGTGAAGTGGTCAGTCGCCACAAGCACATCGACAGAGCGCTTCTTTTTGTCCTCTGCTGACCAAAAGTCAATGCAGATGAGCTCCATGGGAGCAGAGGTCTTAATGCTCTCTAATGGGGCTCGTGCTGCAGGCTCTGGAGTCTTGGCGAGTATGCACCTTCCACAGCACTGAACATGCTCCTTCACATCCCTCTCCATATTGGGCCAGAAAAAACGTTGCCTTGCTAGTTGGAGGGTCCGAACTTGACCCTGGTGCCCTGCCAAATCGTGGACACCTTTCAAGGCCTGCGCCCGTAAATTCACTGGCAACACCAACTGGAGTCTCTTTGTTTTGCTCACAGGGTCTCTCGCCTCCCTGTAGAGAATGCCATCCCGAATCTTGAACCTCTCCCAGTGCTTCAATAAGGCCAGTGCCCTGGAATCCATATCATGTCTCTCACGCCTGGAAGGGCGCCTCCTGCGGGCTATGAGTGGCAGGACAGCGGAGATGACAGGATCTCGAAGTTGGTGGTCCTCCAGCTCATGCAAGGTAAGTGATGGCAGTACATCATTGCCAACTGGTTGCAACTGCTGAACAAGGTGGAGAAGGGAGACAGCTCTATTCTCCGCAGCGGTTTCCCAGTAATCATGGTGAACCAAGGTAGCCTTGACTTCCGACAAGCTGTAGGAATCTTCCGAGGTCAGAGCTGGAGCAGGTTGTTGGGCGACCTGAAGATTTTGGACACCAAACCTGAAAGCGTCCTGCACCTCATGAGCCGCCGCACCTTCTGCATTCCGCACCAAGTGCTCATAGGGCTCCTGAAGTAAGCGCCCACCAATAGAATAGGTGAAGGGGTCACGACTGAGTGCATCTGCTACAACATTCTTTCGACCTGGGATGTACCTCAAATCAAAGTTGTAGGATGACAGCTTGGCCACCCACCTTTGTTCATAAGCGTCCAGCTTGGGCTTGGTCAATATATGAACGAGCGGGTTGTTGTCAGTCCATACTGTGAACTCGTGCCCCTTCAACCAGTGGCTGAACTTTTCAGAGATGCTCCACTTCAGGGCCATGAACTCCAGGCGATGGGCTGGGTATCTCTGCTGCGACCTGCTTAACGCTTTGCTCGCGAAAGCAATAGGGCGTGCCTTATCCCCGTCGATAGGCAGTTGTGATAAAACCGCTCCCAGTCCATCCAGAGAAGCATCCACAGACAAAATGAACGGTCGTGAAAAGTCAGGATGAGCCAACACGGCACAGTTAAGGAGGTCATCCTTCAGTTTATGAAAGGCCTTGTCGCACGCAGGGCTCCAATCTGCAGCAGTCAACCTCCTGAACATGCCAGCACCCCTCCCAGCCTGACTAGACCGTCCCTTCCTCTTCTGGCCAGCCGTCAGAGCAAACAGAGGCTTGGCAATCGCTGAGCAACCAGGAATGAAACATTGATAGAAAAAGACCATTCCTAAAAAGGACTTAATCCTTTTCACAGAAGGAGTGCAACCATCCTTCTCCATCAGAGCCTCCTTTGGCATCCTGGAAATCACTTCCACCTTAGCACGGTCCACAGCGACTCCGGTCTGGTCGATGACATGACCAAGAAACTTGACTGACTTCCGCAGCAGATGACACTTCTTTGGACTCAGCTTGAGATTGTTCTCTCTCAACCTTTGAAAAACAGCTCGGAGCCGGCACAGGGCTTCCTCTTCAGTGGGAGCAAAGACCAGAAGCTCATCCAAGTAGCAGAGCAGACTGGTGAAGTTGAGGTCACCAAAGATGTTCAGCATCATGCGCATAAATGAAGCCGGGCTATTGCAGAGCCCTTGTGGCATCCGGTTGTATTCGTACAGGCCAACGGGCATTGTGAAAGCGGTGTACTTCTTATCCTCCTCACACATTGGAATGTTGTAAAACCCGGAAGTTAAATCCATCGTGCTGAAGAAGGCATTGCCCCCAAGCGCGGCAAGGCAATCCGCTTGGTGAGGGAGTGGGTGCGCATCCTTAAGAGTTCGCGCATTCAACCACCTGAAGTCCGTACAAATCCGCAATCCACCGTCCTTCTTCCAGACCATGACGAGGGGGGATGCATACTCGCTGATGGATTTGCGAATAATCCCTTTCTCCTCCATGTCAGTAAGTACCTGCCTTAGTTGTTGGTAATGAGCAGGGGGCACTCTTCTGTAAGGCATGCGGAATGGGCGTTCATCAGTCAGGTGGATCCGATGTACAAAGCGTTTAGCTTCGCCACAGTCAAGCGGGTGTCTAGAGAAGATGTCCTCATATTGCTCAACTAGCTCAACAAGCTCTCTCTTTGAATGTAAGGTGGCATGGCATGAGTCAATGTCAAGATCACCCAAACCGAGGGAACACAACCTATCATTCAAGTCAGCCTCGGTAGCGGCTGGCCCACTGACTTGTGCCTGGGCCATACTCGCCACCTTGCAGGAGTCCTGCGGGAAATCAAGGTCCTCCACCGCAAGGCAAGATGAAACATCAGCAACCCTCGAGTTGCGTTTCAAGGTCACTGGTTTTGCGGAGAGATTGGTCATCTTCAACGGCACCCACCGATCACCCCACATGGATGTGATCACCCGGCCAACAAGAACGTCTCTCGGCCCAGAGGTGCAAGGTTCCACAATGATCGTGCTGCCTGGAGAGACTGGCACATTGCTGGGCAGCCTGCCCCATACCAGATGCTCACACTGTGGGAGTAGGGTCACAGCACGAGGCAGTTTCACAGTGCCAATCTTGTCAGGAACCTCCTCACCCCTCCATCTGGTGGTGCACGACATCATGTCCAAGAAGTGCTCATAGTCAAGGAGCGAGTGGTTGCTCCCCACAGACACAAGCTTCCAATAGTCATCAGAATTTTTCATAACTCGCATCAGGTACTTGAGGACATTGGAGCCAATGATGAGCTCATCACGCTGGGCCGACACCACCAAGACTGGCACCATGCACTTCACACCGTGGACAGTAAGTGCCAAGTCATAAACACACTTTGGGTGGGTCTGCTTCCCACCACAGCCAACCAGCACAATACGTTCTGCTGACTGTGGTTCACTCACAAGAGCTCCAGCTTCTCTAAGCAACTTCTCGGCCTCCTCACTCATAGTGCAAGCCATGGACCCGGAATCCATCATGCCCCTCAAGTTAACCTTGTCATTCACTGCAACTTGGGTGTAGAACAATTCACTGAATGTAGGCACTACTGCTGGTCCCTGAACCACGACACGGTATCCCTCTGGCATTGTTGAACAGGTGTTGACATAAAGAAGTTCAAGATCCGATTCATCAGGATTGAGGGTATTAGGTTCATCCCCCACACTGCCCCTCTCCAAGTGTGGGTGATTCAGTTTTCCGAAGGCCAACTCTGCCTCGCGGCAGCTCCGGCCTCCCGTCCCTCACGACGACTGTGACAGTCCTTTCTCCAATGACCAGGAGCAAAGCATGCAAGACAGAGATTCTCTCTCCTGCAGTGCATGTGAGTGGAATGACCAGTGTTGCCACAGACCTGACAACCCTTCTTAAGGGAGGGCCCGCGGTTAAAATGCTGCAAAGTTGCAGATGCCGGGGCTGCAGACTGCACATTCTGACATGCCATCACGCGATCCAAGAGGCTGATCAGAGCGCGCATGCCAGTCACATCAAAAGCTTGGGTGGTAGTCGAACCAAGCTCGCAACCAACTGACTGCTGAATAGACTGAGTGGTCACAGGACATGTTGGAGACTACTGGAACTGAGGAGTAGGCGTAGACACCGGGCAAGAAGACACTGATGTCCCAGAGAGACAGGCTGTCGAAACATCAGTTAGAACAGGAGTGAAGCAAGCTGCTGTGGGCGAAAGCTGACAAGCAAGGTTTGAGACTGGTGCTGTAGGCTGAGACTGCAAGGCGACACTGGCCTGCACAGGCTGTGATGCCATCACTTCTTGAGGCACAATAGAGCAGTTGTGGCTAACCTCTTGCCTCTGTGAGGTGTGGAAACTGCCCTGACTGCATGCCCTGAGTTCACGCTGGAAGCTATCAATGCGTTCTTGAACCTCAGTGGTTGTCCACTCCTCAGCTGCTTTGATGCTGAGCCTGTTCAAGAGGATGGGGTCAGGGCAATACTTGATGAACATCATCGAGACCTCGCGTCCCGGATCCTCAACATTACGCCCCTGCCTACGCAAGCACTCGTCAGCAACGTCAATAGCATTGTTTAGCCTTATCCAATATTCCATCACTCCCTCATGTTGTAATGGTTTAGTGTTATAGAAGTCAGCCATAGGCATAGAAGAGTAAGTCAACACACTAAAGTGCTGTTTCAGAATGTCAAAGATCAATTCAGGAACCTGGACATGGTCAAGTGAGGGGTTGTGACGTAGGGTGACCTTCACTACATCCTTAGCCTTCCCCATCAACCTAGCCAATATGTCACGTGATTGCTGATCTGTTGGTGTGTTGCGTTTTACAAAGTACATTTCCATCATTTCCACCCATTCATGAATGGAGAATTTATCACTGCCGTCACCCCTGAAAACTGGCGGCTCCTTGACGTCTGATTCCAAGACAAGTTTCACCCCAGACAAATTCAGCTCAGGAGGTCCCTGCTCAGCCTTAGAGGCTTCAGTAGGCATACTGGTCCCCTTATCACCTTGCAGCTGGGCTACAATGGACTGACCAATCTGATTGGCCAAATCTGAGATGAGCGTACTCAACTCAGCATTGGCAGCTGTCTGCGGGGTCTGAATGTCACAGGGAGGAACCTGGAGACGAGTGGAACAAAACTTGGGAGCAAATGACACACCAACTTTAGGTGTCTGAAACCCATCCCCAAGAAACCACCCCCGCCCCAAACCAACATTAGAGGAAACCTCCCCATCAGGAACACCAGTTGCCTCTGAACCAGATGCCGACTCCATAATGATGAATAAAGCACAATCACAAAAAACACAAGATTCAAAACAGTGTAACCGTACAAAAGCAAAAACTTAATGTTAATCAGGATCAGAATTTAGCAGATTAAATGTCCAAGCTCATTCAAAAAGTCCCACACAAGTTAGGAAAAGCAACCAACTTGGAACAAAGGAAATCGCGAAGAGCTCCCCACGGTGATCGAGATGACGTCGATGCTTGATGAATCCAAAGGGTCACGGCACCAATGTAACCCGTTCAAGTGTTACGCCTGTTGTCGTTGCGTTGTGTTCTGGCGTAAGAGTAAGAGGCAGGAGACAGTACTGGGTCTTTGGCTCTTTACTGTATATCTGCAACACAGAAATAAGGATGTGATCTTCGTGTGTGTCATGTGTCTGCCAGTGCACCTCTCCTCCGGCCATGCTGAAAGGAGCTGTGACCGGGGCACGCATGCACGCGCCTACGTCACTACGCAGCGCACACACACACGAACGCACACAGACTCAGATCACACAGGTAGGAGAGTGAGATGCAAAATGACATATTTAATCCAAAAGAAAAGGGGTTTTGGGTGAAATTCACAAGTATTTAACACATATGTTACATCAGTGTTACAGTTTGAAATCACAGCAAATGCACTAATGGACTGTAGGGGGACACCGAGTGCCACGTGGTTCCCACCTGCAGCTAGACTGAAAGTGTTGATATGTATAGAGCAACTCATGGGATCACATCACACACTGTAGTGACAGTCTCACCTGCAGCTCTTCACATGCTGACACCTTCTCTAAGGTAGAACATGGAAATTGTTTTCATTAAATGGCTCAGCCTCGGATTATGCTTCATCTTAAAGTGGACTTCAAGTGAGTGTGTCAGTGTAAAACTGTGCTACTTAAAAAAGTTGGCGTGTGGTAACATGTTTTGTTAAACTCACAGGTGATGGGAGTGATGTCAACCAGACCTCCATGATTTGGAAAAAACAGGGCGAAGATGCAACAATAAACTGCAGCCACACAAAGGATTTCTCTCACAACCAGATGTATTGGTACAGACAGCTGCCTGGAGAAACTATGAAACTAGTTGTGTTCACAAGTACAGCAAAACCTGATCATGATTTTGGAAATTTCAGCAGGGAGAAATTTGCAGCCACCAAGCCTGACGCTTACACTGGGACGTTCACAGTGAAGGATCTGGTGCCTACAGACAAAGGCTTGTATTTCTGTGCTGTGAGCAAACACAGTGATACAGATGCACCCAGTAGCTGAACAAAAACCCCAGTACACTGTCAGTGCAAAGTTTTACCTACTAATCTCCTCTACTGTGGTACCCACCACACAATACATGCACCTGCAGCTTTTTATCTTTATATTCTGACTTTATAGAGATGATCCAAAACCATCTTGGGAGCTTTTAACTGTACAGTACAAAGAAAGGTGCATGAGATATTTGTGCTCCTCTGTACAGCATTTGTTTAGGATAAAGAAATAATCGGCAAGTGTCACAAATTGCTGTAAATGTTCTACTATATCATAGTAAAATTTTCTGGTCATGTTAACAGTTTTAGATTCAGTCACACTGAAATTAAAAAAGAGGAACACGTTGTGTTGGACTATTAATCAGACACACAACCACAGTTATTTTCTTTAGAAAGAATAAGTGCTGAGACCCAGCTCCACACCATTTGCAGTACCCTTACTCCAGCAGATGGAGACAGACTTCAACAATAATCACTTTCACACACTGCAGTATGAAGATTCTTCTCTTAAATCAATGACGTAGACAACTGCTGACACCTCCCATGTTCATCATCTGGTAACCACAATCTATTCTTAACCACAAGTGATGAACCGACTATACTGAAAGGATAGCTGGCTTAAATTGTTTAACATGATTGCTGTTGTCGCTGTACTTTGTTTCCTTTTCTTGTCAGAATTTACAGGTAGGAAAATGAACAATAGTGATAACAATATAATGCAAAGTTAACGATTCCTATATTTAAACTGCTGTTTGCTTTTATCCACAGGTGCATCTGACACAAAAAGTGCCAACCAAACACCTCGATCCATCATTAAGAGAATTGGTGAATCTGTTCAAAGTGAATTCAAATGTTCACACAGCATACCAAGTTATGATGTCATTCTTTGGTACAAGCAAGATGAAAAAGGAGTCCTACAACTTCTGGGATACCTAAATGTGGAATATCCAAACATTGAGGATGATGTGAAAGGGAAAATCAGCTTTGATGGAAATGGCAGAAAACATTCAAACCTGACCATTTCTAATGTTTCAGTGACTGACAGTGCTGTGTATTTCTGTGCTGCTAGTCAGCACAGTACTACAGATTCCACTAAAGTCAATACAAAAACCTCTCCTAATGTCTCTGACAGATTCATATCTGAACACCTGCTGCCAGTCTGCAACCAAATCTAGACATTGAAAAAAATGACTGACTAACTGAACAAGTTTGATCCCCTTTGAAGTCACATTTGAGGCTCAATTAAATCCTTAAGATTTCCTTTAATTGGTGGAAGCAGCAACAAATTAATTATGTTCACTGATAAAATACTGACATGCAATTCCTATAATCAAGATGGACCAGTTTCCTTGTCAAGAATTTCAGGCAGGCAGAGAAAATTTCAAAAAAGTATTAAAACAAACAAACAAAAAACACCATTACCAAAATCCAGCTTCCTCAGTCATCATATGTTGTTGTTAATGGAAATGATGACCTGTGGGCGGACCAGCAGCGTCACATATACTTGCATCTACATCTGGAGTGACAATTTCATTGAGCAACACTCCCACCTCCAACTCTTCACACAACTGTCTCAAACAGGTCATACCAAACAGAACATGGACATCTTCATCATGAGCAAACGACGTCTCCTCATATTTTCATTCTTATTGCTGTGGGTATCAGGTAATTCCCAATAAGCTTTATAATACAAATTCAACTTAAACCATTTCATGTTTTGAATCAATTTATTTTAATTGCCTGTCATTTTGTTTTAAGAGATTTAGGATAACAAAAAATTATTTAATGCTTAGTAGAAATGAACCAGTGATCATGATCGCTTCTATCATTACACACAGGTCTAACTGATGGGGGGGAAGTCAAGCAGACCGCCATGCTGTGGAAAAACCAGGGTGATAATGTATCTATAGAATGCAGTCATACCTATGGCAGTAGCTATTACTATATGTACTGGTACAGACAGCTGCCTGGAGAACTAATGAAACAAATGGTGTTTACTATTGCAAACTCCAAACCTGACTTTGAACCAGACTTCAGGGATAAAAAATTCTCAACCACCAAGCCTGACGCTGACAGTGGGACACTGATAGTGAAGAATTTGGTGCCAGGAGATCAAGGCTTGTATTTCTGTGCTGTTAGTATGCACAGTGATACAGCCACACTCAACACCCGTACAAAAACCTCAGATCATGAACTGTAGGGGGATGTCAAGGATCACAAATACTCACAACTGAACATGGATTCATCATACCAATTCAACTCAAACTGCTTAATGTTTTGAAAGAATTTATTTCAACTTACAGTTATTTTGTTCCAGGAAATTCTGGATTACCAAAAATCTTTAATGCTGTAGAAGTAGAAATGAACAAAATTTTAAATTATAACTTTTATCGTTACATACAGGACAAACCTATGGAAGTGATGTCAACCAGACCTCCATGTTATGGAAAAAAGAGAATGAAGATGCAACTATACACTGCAGCCATACCAAGGGCAGCAGCTATTACCAGATGTACTGGTACAGACAGCTGCCTGGAGAACTAATGAAACAAATGGTGTTTGTGTGCTGTCAGTGAGCACAGTGATAGAGCCACACTCAACACCTTTACAAAAACTCCAGATCATGAACTGTAGGGGGATGTCAAGGACCACAAATACTCACAACTGAAAGTTGATTCATCATGTGAATGGTGACACCACAGACAACAGGATGGCAGAGCTCCACACAGAGCAGTGACTCTCCCACCTGCAACTCTTCATAGCAATATAAATTCATACTGTCATTTATTCGTGTTTTACAAACTACTACAACACAGACATGATCAAACACATTCACCTCTATTGTTTGATGCTTCTGCTATGGATGAGAGGTGAGTTTGACTAAGGTCACATTTAGAGTATTCAGTATTTCAGCGGCACACCGAGTCAGTTTCTATAGAAGGATGAGTGCCAGAATCTAACTCCACATGGCTTGTGCTCCATTTACAGTACCCTTACTCCAGTAGGTGGAGACAGACTTCAACAATAATCACTTTCACAGATTGCAGTATGAAGATTCTGCTCTTAAAGCAATGACGTAGACAACTGCTGACACCTCCCGTGTTCATCATCTGGTAACCACAATCTATTGTTAACCACAAGTGATGAACCAACTATACTGAAAGGATAGCTGGCTTACACTGTTTAACATGATTGCTGTTTTCACTGTACTTTGTTTCCTTCTCTTGTCAGAAGTTACAGGTAGGAAAATGAACAATAATAATAACAATATAATGCAAAGTTTCTGTATTTAAACTCTTGTTTGCTTTTCCACAGGTGCATCTGACACAAAAAGTGCCAACCAAACACCTCCATCCATCATTAAGAGAATTGGTGAATCTGTTCAAAGTGAAATCAAATGTTCACACAGCATACCAAGTTATCAGGTCATTCTCTGGTACAAGCAAGATGAAAAAGGAGTCCTACAACTTCTGGGATACCTAAATTTGGAATATCCAAACATTGAGGTTGATGTGAAAGGGAAAATCAGCTTTGATGGAGATGGCAGAAAACATTCAAACCTGACCATTTCTAATGTTTCAGTGACTGACAGTGCTGTGTATTTCTGTGCTGCTAGTCAGCACAGTACTACAGATTCCACTGAAGTCAATACAAAAACCTCTAACCATAATGTCTCTGAGACAGATTACTATCTGAACACCTGCAGCCAGTCTGCAACTAAATCTAGACTTTGAAAAATATTACTTATTGACTGAACACAACTTTGATCCCCTCTGAAGCATGCTGTAAAGGAATGTAGATTGACTGGCTCGGCTCTCTCTTCACCACAACAGATCAGTACAGTGTCCACATCACTGCAGTCGGCGCTTCAACCTGTCTGTCAATCTCATGCTCCTCCCTCCCCTCACTTGTGAACAAGACTCTCCACCTGGGGTAGTAACTCTGACCCTCTGTGGGTACATCACCATTTTGCAGGTCTTGCACTTGGAGGCGCTGATTCTCATTCCCGGTGTTTCACACTTGGCCTTGAACATCTGTAGTGGCAGCTGCAACAGTTTAAGTCTTGGCTAAGCCATTTACAGACTTAAGGGGGACCCTGAATGACATTTACAATCCCATCTACAATTAGAAAGTATGTATATATACACGCATACACACATACAGTGGGATGCAAAAGTTTGGGCAACCTTGTTAATAGTCATTATTTTCCTGTATAAATCGTTGGTTGTTACAATAAAAAATGTCAGTTAAATATATCATATAGGAGACACACACAGTGATATTTGAGAAATGAAATGAAGTTTATTGGATTACAGAAAGTGTGCAATAATTGTTTAAACAAAATCAGGCAGGTGCATAAATTTGGGCACTGTTGTCATTTTATTGATTCCAAAACGTTTAGATCTAATTATTGGAACTCAAATTGGCTTGGTAAGCTCAGTGACCCCTGACCTACATACACAGGTGAATCCAATAATGAGAAAGAGTATTTAAGGGGGTCAATTTTAAGTTTCCCTCCTCTTTTAATTTTCTCTGAAGAGTAGCAACACGGGGGTCTCAAAACAACTGTCAAATGACCTGAAGACAAAGACTGTTCACCATCATGGTTTAGGGGAAGGATACAGAAAGCTGTCTCAGAGATATAAGCTGTCTGTTTCCACAGTTAGGAACATACTGAGAAAATGGAAGACCACAGGCTCAGTTCAAGTTAAGGCTTGAAGTGGCAGACCAAGAAAAATCTCGGATAGACAGAAGCGACGAATGGTGAGAACAGTCAGAGACAACCCACAGACCAGCACCAAAGACCTACAACATCATCTTGCAGCAGATGGAGTCACTGTGCATCGTTCAACCATTCGATGCACTTTACACAAGGAGATGCTGTATGCGAGAGTGATGCAGAGGAAATCTTTTCTCCACCCACAGCACAAACAGAGCTGCTTGAGGTATGCTAAAGCACATTTGGACAAGCCAGCAGGAAGCGTTTAGAGGTTGTAATTTCTGCAAAAGGCGGATCTACTAAATATTGATTTCGTTTCTTTTTTTGTGGTGCCCAAATTTATGCACCTGCCTGATTCTGTTTAAACAATTATTGCACACTTTCTGTAAATCTAATAAACTTCATTTCACTTCTCAAATATCACTGTGTGTGTCTCCTATATGATATATTTAACTGACATTTTTTATTGTAACAACCAACGATTTATACAGGTAAATAATGACTATTAACAAGATTTCCCAAACTTTTGCATCCCACTGTACACACACACACACACATACATACGTGTTTGTGGGATCAAATTCTAAACTATAGTGACAGTCTCACCTGCAGCCAATAGGACATGGATATTGTTTTCATCAAACAGGTAGTCCTCTGATTATTCTTCATTTTAAAGTGGACTTCAGGTCATTTATAATCTGATGAACATATTCATATTTTTCCCATTAATGTAAGAGTTCCAGGGGTTTTCAAAGTGTTTCAATGGAAAACTGTGTCAAATATATATTGCATGCCGTAAAATTTTGTGTTAAACTCACAGGTCTGTCACAGAGACCTCCATAATCTAGGGGAAAAAACAAAACAAAACACGGCAAAGATGCAACGATCAGCTAAAACCACATCAATTCATCATTATAAAATTAATCGTGTTCACCAGTTATAATGTTTACCGTTTTAGGTACAGTCCCACTGAAAAGAAACAAAAGGAATACATGTGTTGAATTAATAATCAGCGACACACCGAGTCAGTTTCTATAGAAGGATGAGTGCCAGAATCTAACTCCACATGGCTTGTGCTCCATTTACAGTACCCTTACTCCAGTAGGTGGAGACAGACCTCAACAAATGAAATCTTCACGCCCACAGATTGTCGAATGACGACAGTGTTTTCCACTGCTAGTTTAAGCAATGAAGTAGAAACCTGCTGACACCTCCCATGTGCATCATCTGGTAACCGCGATCTATTCTCATCCACAGCTGATGAACCGACTATACTGAAAGGAAAGCTGAGATAAATCGTTTAAAATGATCATTGTGGTCACTATATTTTGTTTTCTTCGCTTCCCAGAAATTACAGGTAGGAAAAACAACAATAATTATAACAATACAATAATTATAACATAATGATTCCTGTATTTAAACTCTGTTTTTCCTCAGGTGCATCTGACACAAAAAGTGTCAACCAAACACCTCCTTCCATCATTACGAGAATTGGTGAATCTGTTCAAAGTGAAATCAAATGTTCACACAGCATTAAAGATTATGAGGTCATTCTCTGGTACAAGCAAGACCAACACCAAACTTTGGAGATTCTGGGATATGTCAACCTGCAGTTCGTGAATAAAGAAAGCAATCCGAGTGGAAATATCAGCTTTGACGGAGATGGCCGCAAAAAGTCAGCCCTCACCATCTATAATCTAAAGTTCAATGATAGTGCAGTGTATTTCTGTGCTGCCAAACGCCACAGTGCTGCAGTTCACTGTAAAGTCAGTACAAAAACCTTTTCCCTTATCTGCCTGACAGAACAACAAAGTACTGGGGCTCCTGAGCACCTGCAGCTAGCTTCCCTTTCAAGTTTGAGTTTGTTGAATTCATGTTCAATTAGAGCTGGGCGATAAAACGATAACAATATGTATTGCGAAATAACTTTTTCTCGATAGAAAAATTAAACTATTGCAATAGGCCTCATCTCTCTTGTCCTCTTAAAAAAAAGAAAAAAAGAACAGCCAATCCAAATTAAGTAGCGCAGAGCCGAAGGGACTGTTCTGTGTTTCAGGGACCAACGTGCAGCATCTGTATAAGACAGACATTCATTTTCATCACAAAGTGGCATATATGATCCCTCTGCACGTATGAATTGTGCATCAAGAATAGTTTACACAAACTCATTTTCACTAGTTGATAAATGCAAGTCAGTCAGTGGATACAAAACTAAGTGACTCAGTAAAATATAGAAAGATAACTTTAGATACAGATTGGAATATCGATGCTAAAGTGACTACCAACAAAGGGGAAACAGGGGAGAGAGAATGATTTTTTACACCCCCAGGGGGAGACAAATGTCAGCAAATGACATAAGGTAGCAAACATATTGCACATGCCCAAAACCACAATATCTACACATTGCCTGCAGATAAAGTCAAAGCTTTGGTTTCATATCTGTCATGCATTAACTGTGATGTGCTTCACGGGAGAGGAAAGGAAGAACCCATGTTCAACATGATCTCCACAGTCTTCATTCTCTTTGTCTTTCAGCTGATGGGGGATAATGGTGAGTATTCTAAGATCAGGAAATCATCACACAGCTGGTAATTTCATTTTTAAAATAATAATGTGTTATTTTATTCCCCCACAGGAGTTTCTAGCACCTACACTGTCCAGCAAACACCTCCTTCCATCATTAAGAAAGTTGGTCAAGCTGTTTCCAGTGAGATCCACTGTTCACATGAGGTGTTAATTTTTGAACGGATTCTCTGGTACAAACAAGACAAAGACAGAGCTCCACAGTTCCTCGGATACCTAAATCTGAACTCTCCCTACCCCGAGGAAGATGTGAAAGGAAAAATCAGCTTTAACGGAAATGGCAAAAAATATTCAAACCTGACCATTTCTAATGTTTCAGTGACTGACAGTGCTGTGTATTTCTGTGCTGCTAGTCAGCACAGTACTACAGATTCAACTGAAGTCAATACAAAAACCTCTCCCAATGTCTATGAGACAGATTAATATCTTAACACCTGCAGCCAGTATGCAACTACATCTAGCCTCGGAAAAAAGTTACTGAGAGTTTCAAGACAAATTTCATCCCATCTGAAGTCGTGTTGCTGGCTCAGTTCAAACCTAAAGAGTTGCTGTAGTTATTGGAAAAAGCACAGCATTAATTATGATAATGATTAAAGTCAGACACATAAGTCGTACAATCAAGCTGGATCTGTTTTTCAGGAATTTGACAGTTAGGAATATAAATTTTTAAACAATGATCAAAAAGCAGAGAATATGCTGAAATCTTCATCGGGTATTGCTCATTAGATATTGTTAGCAAAACTAATGACCTGCAGGGGGATCAACAGCACCATATATACTCTGATCTACACATCATGACAGTTTTGTTGAGTGACACTCCCGCCTGAACTCTTCATGTAACTAACCCAGTGAGTTCTTGTCAAAACAGAACATGGACATCATTATTAACAAAAGAGGCCTCCTCATAATATTAATCTTCTTGCTGTGGGTATCAGGTTACTCCCAAAAAACATCTATATAATACAGATTCAACTTAAACTACTTTGAAGCAATTTATTTGAACTGAAAGGTTTCTTTTTCATGAGATATAGGATGAGAAAAACCTTTAATACTTGATAGAAATTGATTTAAAAAAAATAAGTTACACAATAACTTGTTTTGTTACACACAGGTCTAATTGATGGAAAAGATGTCACCCAGAGCTCCACGCTTTGGAAAAAACAGGGTGATAATGCAACTATAAACTTCAGCCACACCAAGGGAGCTACCTATTTCCAGATGCACTGGTACAGACAGCTGCCTGGTGAACTAATGAAACAAATGGCGTTTACTACTGCAAGCTCTGAACCTGACTTTGAACCAGACTTCAGGAGTAAAAAGTTCTCAGCCATCAAGTGTGATGCTCACAGTGGGACACTGATAGTGAAGAATTTGGTGCCAGGAGATCAAGGCTTGCATTTCTGTGCTGTCTGTGAACACAGCGATGCAGCCACACTCAACGCCTGTACAAAAATCTCACATAATGAACTGTAGGGGGATGTCAAGGACCACAAATACTCACAACTGACGATGGAGATACCACAGATCACAGAGCTCCCCACAAAGCAGTGACACGCCCACCTGCAACTCTTGATATCAACATAAATTCAAACTGTCATTTATTCATGTGCTCCCATCTTCTACAACATGGACATTTTCATATATGGTCACCTCCACTTTTTGATATTTCTGCTTTGGATCAAAGGTGAGATGTACTGAGATCTCATTTATGCTGGTACTTATTTTAGGGACGGCAGAAACAAGCGATCATAATTAAAAGTTTTATACTTAAACATCTGCGTTATTAACCAAACTGTTCTACACACACAGGTTTAAGCAATGCCAAGGATGTCACACAAACTCCCATGCTGTGGGAACAACAGGGTAATAATGCAACAATGGACTGCAGCCATACCAAGGGTGCTACCTATTAGGAGATGTACTGGTACAGACAGCTTCCAGGAGAAAATATGGAACTGATTGTGTTCACGACAACAGCCAAAAAATACGATCACGACTTTGGAAAATTCAGCAAAGAGAAATACTCAGCCACAAAGACTGAGGCTCGCGATGGGACATTTACAGTGAAGGACCTGCAGCCAAAAGACAGCGGCTGGTATTTCTGTGCCGTCAGTGAGCACAGTGATACAGACTCATGTGAAAGCTGAACAAAAACCTCACTGAATGGTTGGCACAAGTGTTGCAATTATTTCCTGTACTGTAGGGGGACCTCAAGTACAACTACAGATCAGAATCGTATGAAGTTTTTCCAACTTCCCACCACACACACATTTAAGTTTAGGTTCCTCTGAACAGGATGATGATCACAGCTGGTCTGATCAAACTCTCTTCAGCTCTATCTTCGTTGGAGGTACTGTCCACTATGATAGTGATCTGTACTTTTCACTCTGCTCACCCCACAGGAGTTTCTAGCACCTACACTGTCCTGCAAACACCTCCTTCCATCATTAAGAAAGTTGGTCAATCTGTTTCCAGTCAGATCCACTGTTCACACGATGTGTTAACTTTTGATCGGATTCTCTGGTACAAACAAGATTAACACAGAGGTCTAAAGTTCATGGGATGCCTAAAAGTGGAATATCCAAACCACGCAGATAATGTGAAAGTGAAAATCAGCTCTGATGGAAATGTCAAACAACATTCAAACCTGACCATTTCTAATGTTTCAGTGACTGACAGAAACATGTGCATTATTGGGCTCAGTATAGTATTACAGCTTCCACTAAAGGCAATACAAAACCTTACCTAATGTCTCTGAGGCAGATTAATATCTGAACACCTGCAGCCAGTATGCAACTAAATCTAGCCTTAAGGTTTTGAGAGTTTCAAGGCAGATTTGACCCCATTTGAAGACATATTGCTGGCTTAGATTAAACCTTAAGCGTTATTATAATCGTTGGAAAAAGCAGGGAATTAATTCTGATCAATTGTTAAAGTCACACACATAATTGTGTTTCCTGCCACCATGCTAGATGTCTTGTCCTCTGAAGAATTTAACAGTCAGGAATAAAAACACAAGCTCATGAACTGTAGGGGGATGTCAAGCACCACAAATGCTCACGACTTCTCTTTGATTCAGGATCACACAGCATGGCACAGAGCAGCGACACTCCCACCTGCAACTCTATATATCAACGTAAATTCATACTGCCATTTATTCATGCATCTCCAACAAGATGGACCTCATCAAGCATGGTCAGCTCAGCTGTTTGACTTTTCTTCTTTGGATGAAAGGTGGATTAGACTAAGATCTCATTTACACAAGGCGTATTTGGTTTAACGTTGTACTTTTAAAAAATGTCATTATTAACCAAACATTTATAAACATACAGGTCTAACTGATGCCAATGATGTCACACAAACTCCCATGCTGTGGGAACAACAGGGTGATAATGCAACAATTGACTGCAGCCATAACAAAGGTGCTTTCTATGTCCAGATGTACTGGTACAGACAGCTGCCAGGAGAAAATATGGAACTGATTGTTTTCACAACAACAGCCAAAAAATACGATCACGACTTTGGAAAATTCAGCAAAGAGAAATACTCAGCCACAAAGACTGAGGTTCGTGATGGGACATTTACAGTGAAGAACCTGGAGCCAAAAGACAGCGGCTGGTATTTCTGTGCCGTCAGTGAGCACAGTGATACAGACTCATGTGAAAGCTGAACAAAAACCTCACTGAATGGTTGGCACAAGTGTTGCAATTATTCCCTGTACTGTAGGGGGACCTCAAGTACAACTACAGATCAGAATCGTATGAAGCTCTTCAACTTTCCACCACACACACATTTAAGTTTAGGTTCTGAGCAGGATGATGATCACAGCTGGTTTGATCAAACTGTCTTCAGCGCTTTGTCTGCACATATGAGCCTTCCACATACATGACTGCATGAAAAAACATTTACAGAAAATTATAAACCCATATTCACAGGCTGATTAACTCATTCAGTGGATACAAACAGGTTTAAATGACCGGTTAATGATATGACATACAGAACGATATACACTCATGTGAGAAAATTAGGACACCCTATGAAAGCCTGTATATTTTAAAATATATTCGGCCATATGGATATTTTATACCAATTTTAATGATACTGAGGGATCCAAATAATATAACTAAAAAATTAAAAAATAAGAAAAGCCTTTTTAAAACTTTACGTGAAATGTAATTTAAAAAGAATGCAATTTCTGGTGAGGAATAAATTAGGACACCCCCACATATTACCCCACTTAAAATGGTTAAAATCACACACAGGTGTATCACATCAGGTGCACATGATCAGTACATTGTTAACCAGCATTTTAAAGGAGACTTGCCTTATTTAAACCTCAGATTTAGTTTGATGTGCTCCAGACTGTTGAAGTGAGCACCAAGGTGAGATCTAAAGAGCCCTGTGATGCCCTCAGAAAGAAGATTGTGGCTGCTTACGAGTCTGGTAAGGGATTTAAAAAGATCTCAAAAGAATTTGATATCAGCCATTCCACCATCCGGAAAATTGTTTACAAGTGGAGTACATTCAAAACAACTGCCACTACGCCCAGGTCTGGCTGTCCAAGCAAATTCACCCCCAGAGCAGACGGCAAGATGCTCAAAGAAGTCATCAAAAATCCTAAAACGTCATCAAGGGAACTACAGCAGGCTCTGGCTACTGTTGATGTGAAAGTGCATGACTCTACTATCAGAAAGAGACTACACAAGTTTGACTTTCACGGGAGGTGTGCAAGGAGGAAACCTTTGCTCTCTAAGAAAAACATTAAGACCAGACTGAAGTTTGCCAGAGCGAACATAGACCAGGACCACGACTTCTGGAATAATGTTCTTTGGACAGATGAGTCTAAAATTGAATTATTTGGACACCAGAACAGTAGACATGTTTTGCGTAAACCAAATACAGCCTTCCAAGAAAAGAGCCTCATACCAACTGTGAAGCATGGAGGTGGCAGTATCACAGTTTGGGGATGTTTTGCTGCAGCAGGACCTGGCCAGCTCACCATCACAGAATCCATCATGAATTCTGCTGTGTATCAGAGGGTGCTTGAAGAACATGTGAAACCATCTGTTAAAAAATTAAAGCTCAAGCAGAACTGGATACTGCAACATGACAATGACCCAAAGCATTCCAGCAAATCCACCAAGGACTGGCTAAAAACTAAGAAGTGGAGAGTCCTGGAATGGCCAAGTCAAAGCCCTGATCTTAACCCCATTGAGATTCAGTGGGGTGACTTGAAACTGGATGTACATGGCAGAAAACCCTCAAACATCTCACAGCTGAAAGAATTCTGCATGGAGGAGTGGGGCAAACTTTCTTCTGATCGATGTCAGAGATTGGTAAAAGGTTACAAAAGGTCTCGCTGAAGTTATATCAGCCAAAGGAGGCAACACTAGTTACTAGGGGGTAGGGTGTCCTAACTTTTTCCTCCATTGAAATAAACATTTTTGCTTATCTTTTTTTTTCCATGTTTCACAAAATGTTCATTTTTGTAGTTTAATTGCAATTACGCCACTTTCTTTTCCAGTAATACACAAAATCATGATTGGAAATTGATATGTGAACATTTCATAATAAAGAGCTGATTATTTAATGGGGTGTCCTAATTTTCTCACATGACTGTACAAACACTGAAATTACTACCAACCATTATGTTAAAAACAAAACAAACAAAAACCCCCAAAACATATTTCACTCAAGGCACAACTTCGTAAAAATCTGTTTTTGCTGATGACAAAGATGATATATTTCACACCCACAGGGGGAGACAAATGTCAGCAAATGAAATAATGTCACAAACATTTTGCATACGCCCAAATGCCACAATATCTACACAGCATACTGATAAAGTCAAAGCTTTGGTTTCACATCTGTCATATTTTAATTGTGATGAACTCCACAGAACAGAAAAGGAAGGGTCTATATTCAACATGATATCTACAGTCTTCTTGATCTATTTCTTTCAGCTCATAGGGAAGTATGGTGAGTATTCTAACGTCAGAAAATTTCCACTCATCTGGAAATTTCACTTTTTAAAAATCATATGTTTTTCTTTTTCCCCCAACAGGAGTTTCTAGCACCTACACGGTCCAGCAAACACCTCCTTCCATCATTAAGAAAGTTGGTCAATCTGTATCCAGTGAGATCCACTGTTCACATGAGGTGTCGTCTTTTAATCGGATTCTCTGGTACAAACAAGATGAACACAGAGCTCTAAAGTTCCTCGGATACCTAAATGTAAACTCACCAATCCCCGAGGATGACGTGAAAGGGAAAATCAACTTTGATGGAGATGCCAGAAAACATTCAAACCTGACCATTTCTAATGTGTCAGTGACTGACAGTGCTGTGTATTTCTGTGCTGCCAGCACGGTACTACAGATTCCACTAAAGGCAATACAAAAACCTCTCCTAATGTCTCTGCAGAGAGATTAATATCTGAACACCTGCAGCCAGTATGTAACTAAATCTAACCTTACCGAAAGTTTCAAGCTAATTTTCATCCCCTTTGAAATCACATTGGTGGCTCATTTCAAATATTAATAGTTGCTTCACTCACTGGGAGAATTAGAGCATTAATTTTGATCTATGATTAAAGCCAGACGCATAATTTTGCTTCCTGCAGTCAAGCCGTAACTATTTTTCTGTCAAGATTTTCACAGTTAGCCACATACATTTTGAAACAACGATCACAAAAATGAAAAGCATCTTGTAATCTGTTTTTCTCAGCCTTCATCTAGTATCGGTAAAATTTGTAACCAACAGTTGCACTTCATGAAACCATTTAAAAACAGCATGGACATAATGGTTAAACGATCCCTCCTCATATTGTTTCATCCATTTGCTGTGTGTATCAGATGTTTCCTAATAAAGAGGTGGGGTACACACTGGACAGGTTGTCATGCTGTGGCAGAGCTAACATAGAGACACAGAGGCATCATGAACTGCAGGGGGATGTCAAGTACCACAAATACAACTGTCAGTGGTGACACCACCTAACAGGATCACAGAGCTCCCCACAAAGCAGTGACACGCCCACCTGAAACTCTTGATATCAACATAAATTCAAACTGTCATTTATTCATGTGTTCCTGTCGTCTACAACATGGACATTTTCACATATGGTCACCTCAGCTTTTTGATATTTCTGCTTTGGATCAAAGGTGAGTTGAGTAAAATCTCATTTATGGTGTTTCTTATTTTAGGGAAGGCAGAAACAAGTGATTATGATTTAAAGTTTTATACTTAAAAATGTTCATTATTAACCAAACTGTTCTACACACACACACACACAGGTCTAATTGATGCCAAGGATGTCACACAAACTCCCATGCTGTGGGAACGACAGGGTAATAATGCAACAATGGACTGCAGCCATACCAAGGATGCTACCTATATCCAGATGTACTGGTACAGACAGCTGCCAGGAGAAAATATGGAACTGATTGTGTTCACGACAACAGCCAAAAAATACGATCACGACTTTGGAAAATTCAGCAAAGAGAAATACTCAGCCACAAAGACTGAGGCTCGCGATGGGACATTTACAGTGAAGCACCTGGAGCCAAAAGACAGCGGCTGGTATTTCTGTGCCGTCAGTAAGCACAGTGATACAGACTCATGTGAAAGCTGAACAAAAACCTCACTGAATGGTTGGCACAAGTGTTGCAATTATTTCCTGTACTGTAGGGGGACCTCAAGTACAACTGCAGATCAGAATCGTATGAAGCTCTTCAACTTCCCAACTCCCATCTCACACACACTAACAGAGACTCTGGTCTCTTAAGTTTAAGATCCCCAGAACACAATAAAATAAAAATGTTCTTCACTGGAAGTGCTGATCTGTACTACTCACTTACAGTCAAACTGCTGAATGCATGCTTATTATTCCATCTTCATTCAAAGGAAGCTTGATAGTTTTTAACCTGCACAGATTTAAAAAGCTGCCATGTGAGGGAATGAAGTATGTCCTTTTCACGTCTCTAAATCTCCTGCAAAAATATGAAGGAGGCCTCATGAGGACAAATGTTCAGTAACAAAGAGTGACATTCAAACTGGATCTCTGACAGTGGAGAAGGTGCTGGATGAAGAGAAGAGTGCATTTCTGTGCTGTAAGTCAACACAGTCAAACAAGTGACTTAGACACTTGAAATAATACTGCACTGCTGGTGTCAGGAAGCAGAAGATAATCTCACACACAGGGAACTTTAGACTCATTATTTGTAATGGCACTTAGAGACTGTGGATGCTTTTCAGCTTTACTATTACTGTATAGCTGTTAGATAGACTACTACTAGTGTTGCAACTGTAACTGAAAAGACAGTCTCTTAAAGCAGGCTTGTATTTCTCTGCGGTGTGTCAGGGGCCGCAGTACCATGACTAACTGCAATAATGTTCAAAGAAATCTGTATAAGTCAAAAAACATAAATCCATGGATTAAACAATTATTTTTTTTATCATAAAGCTGCATATATGAACCTTCCACATACATGACCACATGAAAAACCATTCATAGAAAATTATAAACTCATATTCGCAGGTTTATTAACTCATTCAGTAGATACAAACAAAATCAATCGGTAAAATAAAGAAAGACAGATTTAGTTACAATTTTAAATGACCGGTTAATGATATGACATACAGAACCATATACACACACCCTCTGAAATTACTGCCAACCATTATGTTAAAAAAGCAAAATAAAACAAACAAAACATATTTCACTCAAAGTCAGCCCAACTGATAACAAAGAAATCTATATTTCACACCCACAGGGGGAGACAAATGTCAGCAAATGAAATAATGTCACAAACATTTTGCATACGCCCAAAATGCCACAATATCTACAGCATACTGATAAAGTCAAAGCTTTGGTTTCACATCTTTAACTGTGATGAACTCCACAGGACAGAAAAGAAAGGGTCTATATTCAACATGATATCTACAGTCTTCTTGATCTTTTTCCTTCAGTTCATAGGGAAGTATGGTGAGTATTCTAACGTCAGGAAATTTCCACACATCTGGTAATTTCTTTTTTTAAAAATCATATGTTTTTCTTTTTCCCCCAACAGGAGTTTCTAGCACCTACACGGTCCAGCAAACACCTCCTTCCATCATTAAGAAAGTTGGTCAATCTGTATCCAGTGAGATCCACTGTTCACACAGTGTGTCATCTTTTACTCAGATTCTCTGGTATAAACGAGAAAAACACAGATCTCTAAAGTTCCTCGGATACCTAAATGTAATCTCACCAAACCCCGAGGATGACGTGAAAGGGAAAATCAACTTTGATGGAGATGCCAGAAAACATTCAAACCTGACCATTTCTAATGTGTCAGTGACTGACAGTGCTGTGTATTTCTGTGCTGCCAGCACGGTACTACAGATTCCACTAAAGGCAATACAAAAACCTCTCCTAATGTCTCTGCAGAGAGATTAATATCTGAACACCTGCAGCCAGTATGTAACTAAATCTAGCCTTGGACAAAATTTACTGAAAGTTTCAAGCTAATTTTCATCCCCTCTGAACTCACATTGGTGGCTCATATCAAATATTAATAGTTGCAAGAATCATTGGATGGAGTAGAGCATTTATTTTGATCTATGATTAAAGCCAGACACATAATTCTGTTTCCTGAAATCAAGCCGTACCCATTTTTCTAACATGTTGAAACAACGTTCACAAAAAGACAAAGCATCTTGTAATCTGTCGTCCTCAGCCTTCATCTAGTATCATTAAAAGTTGTAACCAACAGTTGTTCTTCATGAAACCATCTGAAACAGCATGGACATAATGGTTAAACGATCCCTCCTCATATTGTTTCATCCATTTGCTGTGTGTATCAGATGTTTCCCAATGAACTTCTTCCATTAATCCATTCTGTTCTGCTTATCCAATTCAGGGTCACAGGACAAGAGGCGGGGTACACACCGGACAGGTTGTCATGCTGTGGCAGGGCTAACATAGAGACACAGAGACATCATGGACTGCAGGGGGATGTCAAGTACCACAAATACAACTGTCAGTGGTGTAACCGAAGATAACAGGATCACAGAGCTCCCCACAAAGCAGTGACACGCCCACCTGAAACTCTTGATATCAACATAAATTCAAACTGTCATTTATTCATGTGTTCCTGTCGTCTACAACATGGACATTTTCACATATGGTCACCTCAGCTTTTTGATATTTCTGCTTTGGATCAAAGGTGAGTTGAGTAAAATCTCATTTATGGTGTTTCTTATTTTAGGGAAGGCAGAAACAAGTGATTATGATTTAAAGTTTTATACTTAAACATCTTCATTATTAACATATTGTTCTACACACACAGGTCTAATTGATGCCAAGGATGTCACACAAACTCCCATGCTGTGGAAACGACAGGGTAATAATGCAACAATGGACTGCAGCCATACCAAGGATGCTAACCATTTCCAGATGTACTGGTACAAACAGCTGCCAGGAGAAAATATGGAACTGATTGTGTTCACGACAACAGCCAAAAAATACGATCACGACTTTGGAAAATTCGGCAAAGAGAAATACTCAGCCACAAAGACTGAGGCTCGCGATGGGACATTTACAGTGAAGAACCTGCAGCCAAAAGACAGCGGCTGGTATTTCTGTGCCGTCAGTAAGCACAGTGATACAGACTCATGTGAAAGCTGAACAAAAACCTCACTGAATGGTTGGCACAAGTGTTGCATTATTCCTGTACTGTAGGGGGACCTCAAGTACAACTACAGATCAGAGGATCATATGAAGGTCTTCAACTTCCCAAATCACAGCTCACACACACTAACAGAGACTCTGGTCTCTTAAGTTTAAGATCCCCAGAACACAATAAAACAAAAATGTTCTTCACTGGAAGTGCTGATCTGTACTACTCACTTACAGTCAAACTGCTGAATGCATGTTTATTATTCCATCTTCATTCAAAGGAAGCTTGATAGTTTTTAACCTGCACAGATTTAAAAAGCTGCCATGTGAGGGAATGAAGTATGTCCTTTTTCACGTCTCTAAATCTCCTGCAAAAATATGAAGGAGGCCTCATGAGGACAAATGTTCAGTAAGAAAGAGTGACATTCAAACTGGATCTCTGACAGTGGAGAAGGTGCTGGATGAAGAGAAGAGTGCATTTCTGTGCTGTAAGTCAACACAGTCAAACAAGTGACTTAGACACTTGAAATAATACCGCACTGCTGGTGTCAGGAAGCAGAAGATAATCTCACACACAGGGAACTTTAGACTCATTATTTGTAATGGCACTTAGAGACTGTGAATGCTTTTCAGCTTTACTATTACTGTATAGCTGTTAGATAGACTACTACTAGTGTTGCAACTGTAACTGAAAAGACGGTCTCTTAAAGCAGGCTTGTATTTCTCTGCGGTGCGTCAGGGGCCGCAGTGCCATGACTAACTGCAATAATGTTCAAAGAAATCTGTATAAGTCAAAAAACATAAATCCATGGATTAAACAATTATTTTTTTTTTTTATCATAAAGCTGCATATATGAGCTTCCACATACATGACCACATGAAAAACCATTCATAGAAAATTATAAACTCATATTCGCAGGTTTATTAACTCATTCAGTAGATACAAACAAAATCAATCGGTAAAATAAAGAAAGACAGATTTAGTTACAATTTTAAATGACCGGTTAATGATATGACATACAGAACCATATACACACACCCTCTGAAATTACTACCAACCATTATGTTAAAAAAGCAAAATAAAACAAACAAAACATATTTCACACAAAGACAGCCCAACTGATAACAAAGAAATCTATATTTCACACCCACAGGGGGAGACAAATGTCAGCAAATGAAATAATGTCACAAACATTTTGCATACGCCCAAAATGCCACAATATCTACAGCATACTGATAAAGTCAAAGCTTTGGTTTCACATCTTTAACTGTGATGAACTCCACAGGACAGAAAAGGAAGGGTCTATATTCAACATGATATCTACAGTCTTCTTGATCTATTTCCTTCAGCTCATAGGGAAGTATGGTGAGTATTCTAACGTCAGGAAATTTCCACACATCTGGTAATTTCTTTTTTTAAAAATCATATGTTTTTCTTTTTCCCCCAACAGGAGTTTCTAGCACCTACACGGTCCAGCAAACACCTCCTTCCATCATTAAGAAAGTTGGTCAATCTGTATCCAGTGAGATCCACTGTTCACACAGTGTGTCAACTTTTAATTGGATTCTCTGGTACAAACGAGACAAACACAGAGCTCTAAAGTTCCTCGGATACCTAAATGTAAAATCCCCAAACCCCGAGGATGATGTGAAAGGGAAAATCAACTTTGATGGAGACGCCAGAAAACATTCAAACCTGACCATTTCTAATGTGTCAGTGACTGACAGTGCTGTGTATTTCTGTGCTGCCAGCACGGTACTACAGATTCCACTAAAGGCAATACAAAAACCTCTCCTAAAGTCTCTGCAGAGAGATTAATATCTGAACACCTGCAGCCAGTATGTAACTAAATCTAGCCTTGGAAAAAAATTACTCAAAGTTTCAAGCTAATTTTTATCCCCTTTGAAGTCACATTGGTGGCTATTTTCAAATATTAATAGTTGCAAGAATCATTGGGAGAATTAGAGTATTAATTTTGATCTATGATTAAAGCCATTTTGCTTCCTGCAATCAAGCCGTAACCATTTTTCTGTCAAGATTTTCACAGTCAGCCACATACATTTTGAAACAACGATCATAAAACTGCAAACCCTCTTGTAATCTGTCTTTCTCAGCCTTCATCTAGTATCGGTAAAAGCGGAAGCCAACAGTTGCACTTCATGAAACCATTTAAAAACAGCATGGACATAATGGTTAAACGATCTCTCCTCATACTGTTTCATCCATTTGCTGTGTGTATCAGATGTTTCCTAATAAAGAGGTGGGGTACACACTGGACAGGTTGTCATGCTGTGGCAGGGCTAACATAGAGACACAGAGGCATCATGGACTGCAGGGGGATGTCAAGTACCACAAATACAACTGTCAGTGGTGACACCACATAACAGGATCACAGAGCTCCCCACAAAGCAGTGACACGCCCACCTGAAACTCTTGATATCAACATAAATTCAAACTGTCATTTATTCATGTGTTCCTGTCGTCTACAACATGGACATTTTCATATATGGTCACCTCCACTTTTTGATATTTCTGCTTTGGATCAAAGGTGAGTTGAGTAAAATCTCATTTATGGTGTTTCTTATTTTAGGGAAGGCAGAAACAAGTGATTATGATTTAAAGTTTTATACTTAAACATCTTCATTATTAATTGAAGTGTTCTACACACACAGGTCTAACCGATGCCAAGGATGTCACACAAACTCCCATGCTGTGGGAACAACAGGGTAATAATGCAACAATGGACTGCAGCCATACCAAGGGTGCTTCCTATTTCCAGATGTACTGGTACAGACAGCTTCCAGGAGAAAATATGGAACTGATTGTGTTCACGACAACAGCCAAAAAATACGATCATGACTTTGGAAAATTCAAAAAAGAGAAATACTCAGCCACAAAGACTGAGGCTCGTGATGGGACATTTACAGTGAAGAACCTGCAGCCAAAAGACAGTGGCTGGTATTTCTGTGCCGTCAGTGAGCACAGTGATACAGACTCATGTGAAAGCTGAACAAAAACCTCACTGAATGGTTGGCACAAGTGTTGCAATTATTTCCTGTACTGTAGGGGGACCTCAAGTACAACTACAGATCAGAGGATCATATGAAGGTCTTCATCTTCCCACCACACACACATTTAAGTTTTGGTTCCTCTGAACAGGATGATGATCACAGCTGGCTGGATAAAACTCTCTTCAATGCTCTGTTTGCATATATGAAGCTTCCACATAAATGACGGCATGAAAAACCATTCATAGAAAATTATAAACTCATATTCACAGGCTCATTAAGTCATTCAGTAGATACAAACAAAATTAATCAGTAAAATAAATAAAGATATATTTAGTTACAGTTTTAAATGACCGGTTAATGATATGACATACAGAACCATATACACACACACTGAAATTACTGCCAACCATTAAGTTAAAAAAAACAAAATAAAACAAACAAACATATTTCACTCAAAGACAGCCCAACTTCGTAAAAATCTGTTTTTGGTGATGACAAAGATGATATATTTCACACCCACAGGGGGAGACAAATGTCAGCAAATGAAATAATGTCACAAACATTTTGCATACGCCCAAAATGCCACAATATCTACAGCATACTGATAAAGTCAAAGCTTTGGTTTCACATCTTTAACTGTGATGAACTCCACAGGACAGAAAAGAAAGGGTCTATATTCAACATGATATCTACAGTCTTCTTGATCTATTTCTTTCAGCTCATAGCGAAGTATGGTGAGTATTCTAACGTCATAAGATTTCCACACATCTGGTAATTTCTTTTTTAAAAAATCATATGTTTTTCTTTTCCCCCCCAACAGGAGTTTCTAGCACCTACACGGTCCAGCAAACACCTCCTTCCATCATTAAGAAAGTTGGTCAATCTGTATCCAGTGAGATCCACTGTTCACATGAGGTGTCGTCTTTTAATCAGATTCTCTGGTATAAACAAGATGAACACAGAGCTCTAAAGTTCCTCGGATACCTAAATGTAAAATCCCCAATCCCCGAGGATGATGTGAAAGGGAAAATCAACTTTGATGGAGATGCCAGAAAACATTCAAACCTGACCATTTCTAATGTTTCAGTGACTGACAGTGCTGTGTATTTCTGTGCTGCCAGCACGGTACTACAGATTCCACTAAAGGCAATACAAAAACCTCTCCTAATGTCTCTGCAGAGAGATTAATATCTGAACACCTGCAGCCAGTATGTAACTAAATCTAGCCTTACTGAAAGTTTCAAGCTAATTTTCATCCCCTTTGAAATCACATTGGTGGCTCATTTCAAATATTAATAGTTGCTTCAATCGCTGGAAGAATTAAAGCATTAATGTTAATCTATGATTAAAGCCAGACACATAATTTTGCTTCCTGCAATCAAGCCAGATCAATTTTTCTGTCAAGATTTTCACAGTCAGCCATATAAATGTTTAAACAATGATTAAAGAAAAGACAAAGTATCCTGTAATCTGTCTTCTTCAGCCTTCATGTAGTATTAACAAAAGTGGTTTTATATATAAAAATGGGAATTAATGTAGAAATTAACACCAAATATAGTCATTTGAAAAACAAATTACATCCCATTTCAACTTGAAGGTTTTACATATCAGGACACAAGTACACTCAAATTCACTTATAAATGGCCCAGCTTCATACAAATCTGTATTTGCTGAGGGCACTGATATCATTTTTCCCACCTACAGGGGGAGACAAAAGTCGGTTAATGAAATGAAAGTACGTAAAGACATTGTACACGCCCAAATATCACAGATCAGCTGTCTGTTTGTTGATAAAGTCAGTGCTTTGATTTCATATCAGTCATGTGTTAACTGTGGTGTACTATAGGGTCTATGTTCAGAATGATGTCCACAGTCTTCATTCTCTTTTTCTTTCAGCTGATGGGGGATTATGGTGAGTATTTTACGATCAGGAAATCATCACACAGCTGTTAATTTCATTTCTTAAAAATCACGTGTTATTTTTGTGTTCCCACAGGAGTTTCTAGCACCTACACTGTCCTGCAAACACCTCCTTCCATCATTAAGAAAGTTGGTCAATCTGTTTCCAGTCAGATCCACTGTTCACATAATGTGTCAATTTTTGATCGGATTCTCTGGTACAAACAAGACGAACACAGAGCTTTAAAGTTCCTCGGATACCTAAATGGGGAATATCCATACCCCGAGGATGATGTGAAAGGGAAAATCAGCTTTGATGGAAATGCCAGAAAACATTCAAACCTGACCATTTCTAATGTTTCAGTGACTGACAGTGCTGTGTATTTCTGTGCTGCCAGCACGGTACTACAGATTCCACTGAAGTCAATACAAAAACCTCTCCTAATGTCTCTGCAGAGAGATTAATATCTGAACACCTGCAACCAATATGCAACTAAATCTAGCCTTGGAAAAAAGTTACTGAAAGTTTCACATTGGTGGCTCATTTTAAATATTAATAGTTCCAAGAATCATTGGAAGAATTAGATCATTAATTTTGATCTATGATTAAAGCCAGACGCATAATTCTGTTTGCTGCAATCAAGCTGTACCCATTTTTCTATCAAGATTTTCACAGTCAGCCGCATAAATGTTGAAACAACGATCATAAAGATGAAAGCATCTTGTAATCTGTCTTCTTCAGCCTTCATCTAGTATCATTAAAAGTTGTAACCAACAGTTGTACTTCATGAAACCATCTGAAACAGCATGGACATAATGGTTAAACGATCCCTCCTCATATTGTTTCATCCATTTGCTGTGTGTATCAGATGTTTCCCAATGAACTTCTTCCATTAATCCATTCTGTTCTGCTTATCCAATTCAGGGTCACAGGACGAGAGGTGGGGTACACACCGGACAGGTTGTCATGCTGTGGCAGGGCTAACATAGAGACACAGAGGCATCATGGACTGCAGGGGGATGTCAAGTACCACAAATACAACTGTCAGTGGTGAAGCCACATAACAGGATCACAGAGCTCCCCACAAAGCAGTGACACGCCCACCTGAAACTCTTGATATCAACATAAATTCAAACTGTCATTTATTCATGTGTTCCTGTCGTCTACAACATGGACATTTTCACATATGGTCACCTCAGCTTTTTGATATTTCTGCTTTGGATCAAAGGTGAGTTGAGTAAAATCTCATTTATGGTGTTTCTTATTTTAGGGAAGGCAGAATCAAGTGATTATGATTTAAAGTTTTATACTTAAAAATGTTCATTATTAATCAAACTGTTCTACACACACAGGTCTAATTGATGCCAAGGATGTCACACAAACTCCCATGCTGTGGGAACGACAGGGTAATAATGCAACAATGGACTGCAGCCATACCAAGGATGCTAACTATATCCAGATGTACTGGTACAGACAGCTGCCAGGAGAAAATATGGAACTGATTGTGTTCACGACAACAGCCAAAAAATACGATCACGACTTTGGAAAATTCAAAAAAGAGAAATACTCAGCCACAAAGACTGAGGTTCGCGATGGGACATTTACAGTGAAGGACCTGCAGCCAAAAGACAGCGGCTGGTATTTCTGTGCCGTCAGTAAGCACAGTGATACAGACTCATGTGAAAGCTGAACAAAAACCTCACTGAATGGTCGGCACAAGTGTTGCAATTATTTCCTGTACTGTAGGGGGACCTCAAGTACAACTACAGATCAGAGGATCATATGAAGGTCTTCAACTTCCCAAATCACAGCTCACACACACGCTTGTTTCTTAAATTTAGGTTCGTCAGAGCACAATTATTGATCACAATTGATCTGATCAAGCCCTCTTTAGCTCTGTTCTTCATTAGAGGTACTGTCCATTAAAATGGTCATCTGTACTTGTCACTCTGCTCAGTTAAATTAACTTATGGGGAAAACATGAGTCCACATTCCTCCCAGGTACTCGTGCTTTCTCCCACAGTCAAAGGACATGCAATTAGCAGGGCTATGTTAACTGGGGGTTCTAAATTGCCCATAGGTGTGAATGTGACTATGAACGGTTATCTGTTTCTCTGTGTTAGTCCTGTGACAGACTGGTGACCTGTCCAGGGTGTTTCTCTGAATCCAGACAGAATGACTGGCATCCACACACCCACCCATTCTTTTCCACTTATCCTACAGCAAGACGCGGGATACCCCATCTCTTAACATAATATCCAACCTTCTAACTTCATTTAAACAGCTAATCAGAGAGCTCAGGAACATAGATGGAAAATATATATATTTTCTACTGGATAACCAGGGTTTTGGAGTTTCAGTTCAGGTCAAGTATTACGGTACTTCGATTACTTCTACAGGTAGCAGCAGAACTTTAGTAGTGACAGTTCAGGAAGAGAAGAGTGCATTATGACACCACCTAATGAACTAACCCCTCACCCCACCCATGGGACGGTTAAACTCACATAAGAAATCAGAACTTCATACACACAGTTTTAGAGCACAGAAGGCATTACAAGGACCTTCTTAAATGAAACTATGAAAGACAAAATGATGACACCTGTCTTCTGTATAATCTTTAATATCATACAGGTTTCAGGTAACTGACTTTTTATATGTCTTGATAATTAAGTTTGGTTTTACTTTTCCATGTGTAAAGTTGTTTGTTTCCGTACTGCTCAATGGTTATTTATGGTTAATTATGATCCATTTCCCACAGGTTCTTCACTCAGTGACCAAGTCCACCAGATTCCAGCTGATATGTTCCAAATTCAGGGACAAACGGCCACAATCAACTGTTCGCACAGTATAGATGACTATGATCGAATCCTCTGGTACAAGCAAACAAAAAGCAAAGAGCTTCATTTCCTGGGATACATGTTTGAAAACCTAAGAAACCCAGAGCCTGGAGTTAATGTGACAATGGCTGGAAATGCAAATAAAGACGAAACCTGCACATTAACAATCGCAGATCTCACAGTGAGCAGCAGTGCGGTGTACTTCTGTGCTGCTCGTTACCACAGTGCTACTTATCACTGCGCCTCAACACAAAAACTCCCTCTCCACAATGTGCACTGTTTGAGGACTCTAATGTGCTACAACAGCAAAAGTGATAGGTGATACATTTAGTAGCAGGTTATATGTTGATGATTGTTCTTGATTTATATTTAATATTTATATTTATTTATTGTTAGAAGTGTTGCTAATATGTTGTGTTCATACTGTACATCACAGTTGTTAAAATGACACAAATCTTTGTGGATACTAAAAAAAATGTACTTTTTCAAAACTAAACTGTATATGGTGAAAAATGCAATACGGTGGAAAATGATATGGTAACTACTTTGATGCATGTTTAAAATGTATGCATATGGCTCAAAGATACATAAATACACCTATAACTTTGACCCACTGGTGTTACTTGAGGTTTATGCATGAAACTTGGTGAAAAGAGTCAAACACTGTCGCAAATGTCAGAACCTTTTGCCATATCGTTCTACTGTTCAGGCTGCCACTGGCAAAGAAAGAAGAGAAAATTGTAATAGAAAATTTAGAAACACTATTGGAGAGCTTACAAAGCTTTGTCATCAGCTTTCCAGCAGGTGCTGAAAAATAGCAATCTACTACACCAGGTGTTTCTGGGTTGTTGTTATTTTGAGTCCTGTCATGAGGTGGCAGTATGTCAACAGTTTGTGGCTGTTAAGAACACATTGCCCACCGAAAAGAAGTTGATTTCCAAATGGGAGGGGTTAATTCAGATATGAGATATCAGTGTTACAGAAGCTACAGCTATGAAAGTAAAGAAGCAATAACGCAGACAACATAAATCCATGAATCTGCGAGCAACCAAAAATGATCATCTTTTTGTTCTGTATGAGCTTTAAAATGATCCTGGTGTCAGGTAATGAGCTCTTTTCCATTTTTGAAGATTCTCTCTCATATTACTATGTTTTACATTTTTTGTTAACATTTTTTGTTTCACAGGTTCCTCACTCAGTGACCAGGTCCACCAGAATCCAGCTCATATGTATAAAGAACAAGGAGAAACAGCAGACATCACCTGTTCACACAGTATAGACAACTATGACCGAATCCTCTGGTACAAGCAAACAAAAGGCCATCTACAGTTCCTGGGGTACATAGTAGGAAACCTAGGAAATCCAGAGACTGGGGCAAATGTGACAATAATTGGAAATGCAAATAAAGACAAGACCTGCACGTTGACTATTAAAGATCTCACCCTGAACAGAAGTGCTGTGTACTTCTGTGCTGCTAGATACCACAGTGCTACATATCACTCATCCTCAATACAAAAACCTCTCAATCATATTTTATTTGATCTCTATGTCACAGCTCACAGGCCCATGCACCTGCATGCAATATCTGGAATATATTCATTTGTATTGCGAATGTAAAGCATATGTTTAGGTGGAAGAAGGTGTACAGTGACACCACCCACAAAATTGCTGGGGAAGGCTTACTCAAAAAGGAGGTTATAAATATTGCAACTGCTTCATTTGCTGTATCTGATTGCCTCTAATTCAAGCCAGGAGTCAAAATGATCATCTTATTTCTTTCCATTATTTTAAAATGTTTTCTGTTTCAGGTATTAAACATACCAGTGTTTACTCCAGTCTTGTAAATGTGCAGTTTAAGTATTACTTCATTCAATTTTTTAAAATGTTTTTTAAATTTGGCTTTGCATCTTGGCAGCCTCAATGCTCATGTCCTTTTTTGGTCTAATTCTTTCTTGTTTCTTTCCCCACAGGCTCCTCTCTCAGTGACAAAGTCCACCAGAGACCAGCTGACATTTATATAAATTCAACAGATACAGCCAAAATCTACTGTTCACACAGAATAGACAGCTACGATCAAATCCTTTGGTACAAGCAGTTAAAGAACAAGCAGCTACAGTTCCTGGGACGCTTGTACATAAGCATGGCAAATGTAGAGACCGGAGTGAACGTGTCAATAACTGGGAGTGCAAATAAAGACCAGACCTGCACATTAACTGTTAAACATCTCACCCTGAACAGTGGTGCCGTGTACTTCTGTGCTGCTACATACCACAGTGCTACATATCACTCATCCTCAATACAAAAACCTTATCATAGTGGTTTCCATGTCTGCATGAAACTCCATGACAAGCAAGCTTAAAGCCAGTTATATTGTTTCCTTTCATAAGGTGGCAGTACAGCCCCACAGTAGCTGACTTGATTGTAACATTAAGAGGAGGTTTATCCAAGTCCACCCATTTCCTGTTTATGTCTGTGTGCTGATAGGCAGCTTGACTTGAAAGGAGGCTGGAAATTACCAGTACAAATGTTTATGAACTGAAGGAAAAACCGACCATAAGAACAACACTGCAGTCTCTTATTTTTCCACTAACATTTAGAAAACACAAAATGTTTGTCTTATTGCTAAGCACTACTTTTAACACCATACTGGTTTCAGGTAATGACATTTTTGAAATTTATAAAATCTATTAATATATTTGGCTGATAAAGCAATTCTCTAAACATGCTAAAACCACAGTATTTTAACTTATTGCATTTAATTAAGTCTTGTGTATTTTCTTTTCCGATTTTTTTTAACAGGCCTCTCTCCTAGCGACCGTGTCCACCAGGAACCAGCTGACATGTACAAAACATCTGAAGATATAGCCAAAATTCAATGTTTGCAGAGTATCGACGACAACCACAACCGAATCCTCTGGTACAAGCAATCAAATAACCAGCTGCAGCTCCTGGGGTACATGTTAGCAAACAGAGGATCTCCAGAGACCGGACTGAACGTGTCAATAGAGGGGAGTGCAAATAAAGACCAGACCTGCACATTAACAATTAAAAGACTCGACTTCAATAGCAGTGCAGTGTATTTCTGTGCAGCGAGTTACCACAGTGCTACATATCACTGAGTCACAATACAAAAACCTTGCACTTGGCAGTTTCTCCCTTACAGCCCCTTGCACCTGTGTTCTAACCAACATTGGTCTTCTGGTTAGAACGAAGCATTGAAATGGGAGGTCCTTAATGTGAAGTAAAGCTTTTAATTGCTACCCATCATTACACAGGCTTCTTACTTACAGTGTCAGCTGTATCTCACTGTAGAATATAACTATGATTGCTTAAGTAGTCACCATATTTTTAGTCTCATCCCTGTGGCTGAGCTTGCTGTCACCAAGCTCATCATGCTGACATTATTCAGTTTGTTTTGGCTCACTGGTAATCACATTCATCATTCCCACTTTATATTATTTATGGTATCCATGTAGATTATTCATTTTTTGTCTTTCTAGGTGTTTGTCTGGGTGTTAAAGTTTTCCAAACACCTGTGGAAATTTTCAGAACACCTGGAGAAAATGTCCAGCTGGTCTGCAGCCATGAAAAGACCGACTACGTGGTCATGCAGTGGTACCAGAAATCCCCTGGAGACCAGGCTCTGAAGCGCATTGGACATTTATATTACAACAACAAAGAGCATGAGGAATCGTTTAAGACACATTTTAATATTAGTGGAGATTTGAGTGGAGATAACGCAAAGAATGCTTCTATGTTTATAGTGGACCTAAAGGCACCTGAGCACAGTGCAGTGTATTACTGTGCAGCAAGCTTTGCACACTGAGAGGAAAACCCCTCCCTGTAACACAAAAACTCAAACCCAATAAAGTGGATGGTTTTAAAGTGAATGCACTCGCCCCACCTTGTTGTTAAATCCCCGCCAGTATAATTTTCACTTCACTTTCCTCTTAAACCTCAGTCAGTCGAATCCCAGTAATTAAAAAGTAAACTCTAAAACAAATCAAAGGAATATAAAGATGATTCCCTTTCTTGTCTTCTGGTGTCTGACAGGTAATAACTTGTTTGCATAACATAAAATTATCTAAAAGTGTGAATGTTTATGATTTAAACAAAATGTTTTTGTTTTTTTTGTTTTTTTCCTGTATCCAGGTGTCTGTGTGGGTGTTGAGGTCAGCGAGACTCCCTCTGGGGTCATCACTGATGTCAGATCCAAAGTGGAGATTTTTTGCAGTCATGAAAAGACTAACTACAGAGTGATGCTCTGGTACCAGCAGCTGCCTGGAGAGACAGCTATGAAACTCATCGGGTTTTTGTACTTCAAAGCGGTCACATTTGAAGAACAATATAAAGATAATTTCAATATCATTTGGGTGGGAATACAGCAAAGAACGGCTCTCTGATAGTCAAAGTTGCACAACAAGAGCACAGTGCAGTGTACTACTGTGCAGCGAGAGAAGCACAGTGACAAAAAGCTCCTCTGAACACTACAAAAACTACACAGCCTTGAATCAGTGGTTTGACACAAGTATAGGGAATAAACTGATCTCAGACACCTGCTTTTGTGGTTTCAGTTTTCAACTGTGATGTTATTGTTGGTTCATTCTAATTACATCACACTAATAACATTTTTAATATATAATAAAAGTCAAAAGCAACAGCTTGTTTGTGGGTGATTCAGATGAAAATATGAGCATATTAGGATCTAAATCACAAGGATTACATCAGTCACACAGAAAGGAAATAACTGGTAAGTTTAAGTTTCTTTTAGTGTTACAGGAAAATTAATCGTTGCATCTCACTAATCAAAATAATTGGTCTTATCCCTGTGGGCTTTACAAAGTGGTGATTAGCATTTTCTATTAAATATTCATTAAAGAGGTTGCATGATTTACCAAAAAACCATGGCACTGACTAATGATATTCTTATGTGCTTAGATAAGGGTGAATATTCCATTTTAGTTCAACTAGATTTATCTGAAGCCTTTGACACCACTGATCATGGCATTCTTATTAACAGCACAGGCAGACGGATCTCTACAGGTCCCATCTCAGACTTTTGACACACTATAGAAAAAAAGTGGTTCATATTTGCCAGCTTTGCCACTGATTTTACTGACTTTGACAGATTTCTTTCTAATAAAATTAAAAATCCAAAAATGTTGGTGCATCTTGTGCAACCTTTGGTGGAGACCACAAAAAACTGTGGTCTTTGGATATTTTTAAATCTTCCAATAAAAATTTGGGCAGTTGCAGGAACTTTGTTGGCATTCCAATATTAAAGATTTACTTGGTGACCTGTATATTGCAAAAAACAAAAAAAAAGAAGAAAAAAGAAAAATTTTTCTTTAAGGTAAATAACCTTTCAATCCCTACCCACAGCTCATGACCTTAAGTTTGGTTTGAGAAAAATTAAAGTTTTCAAGAAATTGAATATAACTGAAAAACTTAGTGGGTTAGAAAATGACATTATACCGTTCATAGGAACCCAGCAGTATCACATAAAATGCCCACATAATATATTTGAAAATATAGGTCATAAAGACACCTCCAATTTAGAACCAAGTCCTTTCATAACCTGGCAGTATGTCTGTGGCGTAGTGGCTATTCAGAACACACAGCAACATCACTGGATTTCCGCATGGGAGGGGTTTACCAAGAAATGGCCTATGAATGATCTGGAGAACTGAATATACAGTTATGAAAGCATAGACAACTCAACAGCTCTGTTCTTGAGTTTAGTTATGCAACACAACATGATGATCACTTTCTTCTGCATAAGCTTTAACATTATCCTGGTGTCAGGTAACACACTCTTGTTAACTTTTTTAATTTTTCAAGATTTACTCTCATTCTATATTTTATATTGATCTGAGGTTGCTGATTATTAATTTTTACAGGTTCCTCACTCAGTGACCAAGTCCACCAGAATCCTGCTGATATGTATAAAGAACAAGGAAAAACAGCAGAAATCACCTGTTCACACACTATAGTCAACTATAATATAATTCTCTGGTACAAGAAAACAAACAGCCAACTGCAGCTCCTGGGATACATGGTAGGACCAAGCAAATTTCCAGAGCCTGGAGTGACTGTGACAATGGATGGGAGTGCAGATAAAGACAAGAACAGCACACTGACAATTAAAGATCTCTTCATGAACAGCAGTGCAGTGTACTTCTGTGCTGCTAGATACCACAGTGCTACATATCACTGACACTCAATACAAAAACCTCCTCACTGTCTTGTCATCTCATAACACACAGTTTCTTGCACCTGTATTCTAACCAACAAAGTTTTGTGATTATGATCCAGTACAGGAATGGGAGGTTCTTAGAGTGACTTAAAAATAAATAGCAGCAGGCTATAATATTTACAATATCGGCCATATCTCATTGTATCACTATGAGTGCTCGTAGAATTTGTTGTCTCATCTCTCTGTCTCCAAGGTACATGATGCTTGCAAGAGATAGCTAGACTTTAAAGATTGTCTCATCTCTCTGTTTGACAACCAATCTGATACAACAAAAGACTTGACTTTTGTCTTCCCAGTAGGTGGCGCTGGAGCTCAAGAAATACTGGTATCAAAACTTGTGTGGGCATGTTCAGCTTTCTCTCCTCTGTGTGTTCTGCTGAGACAGGTGGAGATTTCTTGTTAGCTGGTTTGCAGAAAATACTGCGTGCAAATCGGATATTTGGACAGACAGAAGCATCTTAATTTCCAGGTGACAGCCACCTCACCCCACTGCTTGCTTCCCCTGCAAACAACGAGCCAGCAGTTAGATTGCTACTAGCATTGAGTGTTTGTGTGAGAAGTCTGAGTATAAGCTAATAATTGAAATGTGAAAGCTGAAAAATGCATTCTGAAATCTGTGTGTTTTATATTACTGCCAATATGAGTGGTGAGTAAGCAAAGAATACTTCTCTATTTATAGTTCAGGTAAAGGCATCTGAGCACAGTGCAGTGCAGTAGTGTGCACTCTGAAAGGAAAACCCCTCCCATTAATACAAAAACTCAAAAACATCAAAGTGGATTGTGATCTCTTAAATAGATGCCAGCCAGCATAGTGCTCACTTCACTTTCCTTAGATCTTAGTTCAGTATGGTCACACAGTTGATCTGAAGTCAGATCCCAGTGATTTAAATCCTAAAGCCTTAGGGCACACAGTTTGACATGTTATCAAAGGAAGGTCAACATGATTAATTTTCTCTTTTTCTGTTGCTTAACAGGTAATAACATGTTTACCTAGAATAATATCTTCTAAACATGGAAACTGATCAGATTATATAAATGAGTCATATGTTTTGGTTTAAACTGAATGTTTTTTTTGTTTTTTAAAATATTTTTATCCAGGTGTATGTCTGGGTGTTGAGGTCCGTCAGTCTCCCTCTGAGTTCATCACAAAAGCTGGATCCAAAGTGGAGATTTTTTGTAGTCATGAAAAGACTGACTACAGGATGATGCTCTGGTACCAGCAGCTGCCTGGAGAGACAGCTATGAAACTCATCGGGTATTTGTACTACAAAGATCCCACATTTGAAGAGCAATATGATAATTTCAATATCACTGGAGATTTGAGTGTGAATACAGTAAAAAAAGGTTATCTGATTGTTCAAGTCGCAAAACAAGAGCACAGTGCAGCGTACTACTGTGCAGCAAGTAAAGCACAATGATAAAAAGTCCCTCTGAACTGTACAAAAACTCTGCATTATTTTTCATCATTGTGGTTTTGATAAAACACGCTCTGAAGCACCTGCTTTGGTGGTTGTCTAGTGGCTTAATCCATCCATAGAACAACATGTTAACACACCCATGTTTTAGTCTTATCTATCTAGGCATGTTGTTCAGATATGTACTCTTTATATAACCAGGAAGGAAGTCCAAATAATAACAAAGCAGACATGCCTCTACAAGCCTCATGAAATTTTTCAGCTAAGATTTGAAAAGATATCTTCATCTCAACACACATGTACATGCTTTAATGCCATGAAGTACTTAAGAATGCTTAAAGGTGGTGCAGTATAAATACCCACAGTTTGAGGTTATTACTATTCAGGTAAAGAAGAAGAATTTATCTTTTTTTTTTTTTTTTTTTTTAATCTATCAAAAAAACATTAAGAAAGGGGCTCTAACTGTGAATGATTTGCAGCAGAATGACACTGGTGTGTATTTTTGTGCTGTCAGCAAACACAGTGATGTGAGAAGTAGGAGAAGCTGTACAAAAACTGCTCAACAATTAATCTGATATTAGAGATGACTTGACTTTTATGTCCTCCAGTAGGTGGCGATGAAGCTCAAGAAATACTGATATCAAAACCTTTAGCAGCTGGTTTCAAGAGGAGGGCGTCAATAAAACTGTGCATGGCAAAATATTCAAGTCACTCACTTTTCTGTTTTCAGACAGAAGCTCATCATGCTGACAGTATTTAGTTTGTTTTGGCTCACTGGTAATCAAATGCATCATCCAAGTATCCCAATTTATATTCAGTTTATATGCTGATTACTCTTTTTCTCTTTTTCTAGGTGTTTGTCTGGGTGTTAAAGTTTCCCAAACACCTGTGGCAGTTTTCAGAAGACCTGGAGAAAACGTCCAGCTGGTCTGCAGCCATGAAAAAACCGACTACATGCTCATGCAGTGGTACCAGAAATCCCCTGGAGACCAGGCTCTGAAGCGCATTGGACATTTATATTACAACAACAAAGAGCATGAGGAAGTGTTTAAGACACATTTTAATATTAGTGGAGATTTGAGTGGAGAGAAAGCAAAGAATGCTTCTCTGTTTATAGTGGACCTAAAGGCACCTGAGCACAGTGCAGTGTATTACTGTGCAGCAAGCTATGCACACTGAGAGGAAAACCCCTCCCTGTAATACAAAAACTCAAAACCACCCACTTTAATGGTCTTATGGATCTAAACTGAACATACTCCTCCCACCTCTTGGTTAGATCCCGGCCAGTATAGTGTTCACTTTATTTTCATCTTAAAGTTTAAGACAAATCAGTAAAGTCCGACATCCAAACATAGCAAGTTCAATTTAAAGACACGTTATCAAAGGAGGGTCACAATGATTGTTTTTCTCTTTTTCTGGTGCCTGACAGGTAATACCTTGTTTACACACCATAAGATCCTGTTGACATTTATATTGTGTCATTAAGTGTATCATCTGTTATAATTTAACCAGAATTTTTTTATGTTTGTCTATTCAGGCGATGTTAACATGGAAATGGTTTCATTAAATGTGTCGGGTTACGGTCTAAATTGAATTTTCTTCATTCTCTATCCAGGTGTCTGTCTGGGTGTAGAGGTCCGTCAGACTCCCTCTGAGTTCATCACAAATGTTGAATCCAAAGTGGAGATTTTCTGCAGCCATAAAAAGACTGACTACAGGGTGATGCTCTGGTACCAGCAGCCACCCGGAGAGACAGCTATGAAACTCATTGGATTTTTAAACGTCAAAGCTGTCACATTTGACCAAGACCAATATAAAGATCATTTTGATTTTACAGGAGATTTAAGTGGGGATACCGCAAAAAATGGCTCTCTGATAGTCAAAGTGGCAAAACATGAGCACAGTGCAGTGTACTACTGTGCAGCTAGATATGCACAATGACAAAAAGATTCTCTGAACATTACAAAAACCCCACGGTCTGGAATCATCAGTGGTTTGAAAAAAGAAAAACTGATTTGAGACACCTGTTTTCGTGGTTTTGGTTTTTAATTTAATACAATTTTGCTGGCTTATTCCAATTTTACCAAACGTGTAACATTAGATTTCTGATGTGTAATAAAAGCTTAAAAGCAACCCAAGTTTTTTTTGGATAATTCAGGTGAAATAACAGAATAGAGATTCATGCTGGAGCTTAAGCTTACAGTAATTCATCACCAGAAAAAAAAAAAAAAAGATTCTAAGTTTGTTTGTTTTAGTTTTACAATGAAACAAATCTTTGCATCTTGACATGACCAACAGTGAAACAGTGAACATTAGCAGAACAAAAACATATAAAGTTAAATAGTAAAGAAAAAAAAAATATATATATATTTCAGTTGTCGCTTGAATATACAGATTCAGAATTATTGGGCACAATTTTTGTTATTTTGTCTTTGTAAATCACCACAGTGGACTTTAAATTAAACACACACAAAAAAAGATGTGATCAAAGTGCTGATTTTCAACTTTAATTAAATGGATTTAACGCAAGCACTGCTTTAAATGTTTATGAACTACAGCTTTGAACAGTCTCCCATTTTCAGTAGTTCACTGACTGAGAAGTAGTTTCATGGCCATGTGAGCCTGTTTAGTCAAAGAGTTGAAATGTATTTGGTAGCTTCAAACTCACAATTCAGTATGACATCTAAAGCGATATCAGTGCAAATGAAAGAGGACATAATAAGGCTGCACCTCCATCCCCACAGACCACCTTCATGTTGGATATGAACATGTTGTTTGACATCAAACATGAAGCCTTTAAACTTGTTTTCATCATCATTTCTGTGCTCTTGAATTAAATGTATTATTTAACTGTGGTGATGAGAAAAACTGTCTGCAAAATTAACAAGCTGATTAAAGCTGTAGCATGTCAAACATTATATTTCTTAATAATTGCATAAAAAAATAATATTTCAAAATAATCTGAGAAATTTTAAAACAATTATGGCTGTGTACTCGTTCATCATGTTAACTAATAAGAAAAATGACTGTGTTTTCCAGAACATCTGCCTGAAGGGGTGCTGCATCAAAATGCTGTTTGTTGCCAAACTGAAGAAATAGTTGCTGAGAAGTAGTTTTTCATTGTGGTAGTAGTAGTTTCATTGCCTGTGACAGACAAATGTTTAATAAAATTACAAATCCTAATAACTTCTGTCTTGTTAAATGTTGTTGAACACCTCAAAAAATATTTTCATATTTTCTCATTAAACTTGATTTGGTGTTTGTACCAGTGTGATAGCTTTATTACACTGGAACATGTTCTTCTTATTATTGTAGAGTCTTTACCTTCTAACATGGTCACCAGTGTATAACCACAGATTAGAACCACTACAGGGAGGCTGCACAGTCCTGAGGAAATAATCGTCCATTAGGTTATGATTTGTGTTACACATCTCTGTTCAGTTTAGGTCTTTGTTATTTGAAGTCCTGTCATAAGGTGGCAGTATGTCTGTAGTGTAGTGGCTCTTCAGAATCCACTGCATCACTGCCAATTTCCTGATGGGAGGGTTTACCCAAAAATGACATGTGAATGATCAGCAGACTGAATGCACAGTTATGAATGCACAGAAGACATAATGTTCATGAATGTAGTCATGCAACACAACATGATGATCACTTTCTTCTGCATAAGCTTTAACATTATCCTGGTGTCAGGTAATGCACATCAACTTTTCCATTTTCCAAGATTCACTCTCATATTCCTTGTTGTAATTTGTTGTGATGTTTTCATTGATATTTCTCACAGGTTCATCACTCAGTGACCAAGTCCACCAGAATCCAGCTGATATGTATAAAAATCCAGGACAAACAGCAGAAATCACCTGTTCACACCGTATAGATACCTACAATCAAATCCTCTGGTACAAGCAAACAAAAACTGGCCAACTGCAGCTCCTGGGTTACATGTTTATAACAAACCCATCTCTAGAGCCTGGAGTGACTGTGGCAATTGATGGGAATGCAAATAAAGACAAGAACTGCACACTGACAATTAAAGATCTCTTCATGAACAGCAGTGCAGTGTACTTCTGTGCTGCTAGATACCACAGTGCTACATATCACTGATCCACAATACAAAAACCTTCCAATTGCCAGTTTTTATCTCTTACAGCTCACAGACGTTTGCACCTGTATTCTAACCAACATTGGTCTTGTGATTATAATCCGGTAGTGGAATGGGAGGTCCTTAGAGAGAATTAAAACCTATAACCTCCACCTACCATTATAAATAGCAGCAGGCTTTAATATTTACAGTGCCAGCTGTATCTCATTGTAGAGCATCACTATGATTGCTCAAGCCCTCATTGTACTTGTTATCTCATCTCTCTGGCTCCAAGGTACATGAACCGCTCAAGAGATATCTGGACTTTAAAGATTTCTTTTCACCATCTAATGCCTGAACATTTTGCTCATAGAATTATTGGTATTAAATTATATTTTGTTCTTACAGGTCATTCCCAGGATGTGACTCAACAACCTGAAATCAGATGGAGTTATGTTAACAAAGCTGCAGAGATGAACTGCAGCCACAACAAAGATAAGGGCCATAACCAGATGTACTGGTATATTCAAAGACCAGGAGAGACCATGAGACTCATCGTCTACACAGTGTTTGGTGGGAAGCCGGACTATGGTGGAGCCTCTGAGAATAAATATTCAGCCAGCAAAGCAGCCATTGAGAACGGGGCTCTAACTGTGAATGACTTGCAGCAGAATGACAGCGGTGTGTATTTTTGTGCTGTCAGTAAACACAGTGATGTGAGAAGTAGGAGAAGCTGTACAAAAACTGCTCGACAACCAACCTGACATTAGAAATTACTTTCATCTCCTCCTGTAGGTGGCGCTGGAGCTCAAGAAATACCGATCAACACCTGCAGTAGCTGGTAAATGTCAGACATGTTCAGACAGGAGCTCATCATGCCAACAATATTCAGTTTCATTTAATTTAATTCAATTATTTTATATAGCGCCAAATCAAAACAACAGTTCCCCAGAGGTGTTTTATATTGTAAGGTAAAGACCCAACAATAATACAATAAAATAAGAATAATAAAAACAAAAAAAAATAAACAGAATACCCCCAATAGCGATTCGGTGACAGTGGTAAGGAAAAACCTCCAAACTATATGCTTTATGAAAAAGAAAAAAGTTTTGAGCCTAATCTTAAAAGTGGAGATAGTGTCTGTCTCCTAAATTCAAACTGGAAGCTGGAAGTTCAGTGCAGCTCATCTGCAACCACAGAAAGGCAGAAATTCCAAGTTATTAAGTGCACTGGACATTTGCATTACAACAAAGACTGTCATAATAAATGATGATGTGATGTTTGCTTCTGCCATTAGAGTTTGTGGGGGTATGTTCAGCTTTCTCTCCTCTGTGTGAGTTTAACATGAGTATGAAGATTTATTTTAATATTAATGGTGATTTGAGGAAAGCAAAGAATTCTTCTGTGTTTATAGTCGACCTACAGGCACCTGAGCACATTGCCTTGTACTACAGTGCAGCAAGCTATGGACACAGAGGAAAACCCCTCCCCTTAATACAAAAACTGAAAAAAAAACCCCAAAACATTTATTTTGTTGGGTTTTGAACTGTTCATACTCCTCCTACCAGCCAGCATAGTGTTCGCTTCACTTTCCTTTTAGGTCTTAGTTCAATGTGGTCACACAGTTGATCCGAAGTCACATCCCAGCAATTTAAATTCCTACAACTCTTAGGCTCATATAGTTTGACGTTATCAAAGGAAGATCAACATGATTAATTTTCTCTTTTTTTGTTGCCTAACAGGTAATAACTTCTTTACTTATCTGAACAAGGTTATCTGAACATGCACGGTTTCATTAAATGTGGCATTATGTTATGATTTAAACTGAATTTGTTTTCATTCTTTAACCAGGTGTCTGTGTGGGTATTGAGGTCCGTCAGTTTCCCTCTGAGTTTATCACAAAAGCTGGATCCAAAGTGCAGATTTCCTGCAGCCATGAAAAGACTGACTACAGGATGATGCTGTGGTACCAGCAGCTGCCTGGAGACACAGCTATGAAACTCATTGGGTATTTGTACTTCAAAGATGACAAATTCGAAGACCAATATAAAGATCATTTCAATATCACTGGAGATTTAAGTGGGAATACAGTAAAGAACGGCTCTCTGATAGTCAAAGATGCACAACAAGAGCACAGTGCAGTGTACTACTGTGCAGCGAGAGAAGCACAGTGACAAAAATCTCCTCTGAACACTACAAAAACTACACAGCCTTGAATCAGTGGTTTGACACAAGTATAGGGAATAAACTGATCTCAGACACCTGCTTTTGTGGTTTCAGTTTTCAACTGTGATGTTATTGTTGGTTCATTCTAATTATATCACACTAATAACATTTTACTATATAATAAAAGTCAAAAGCAACAGCTTGTTTGTGGGTGATTCAGATGAAAATATGAGCATATTAGGATCTAAATCACAAGGATTACATCAGTCACACAGAAAGGAAATAACTGGCAAGTTTAAGTTTCTTTTAGTGTTACAGGAAAATTAATCGTTGCATCTCACTAATCAAAATAAATGGTCTTATCCCTGTGGGCTTTACAAAGTGGTGATTAGCATTTTCTATTAAATATTCATTAAAGAGGTTGCATGATTTACCAAAAAACCATGGCACTGACTAATGATATTCTTATGTGCTTAGATAAGGGTGAATATTCCATTTTAGTTCAACTAGATTTATCTGAAGCCTTGGACACCACTGATCATGGCATTCTTATTAACAGCACAGGCAGAAGGATCTCTACAGGTCCCATCTCAACACAGAGTTTTGACAATCTATAGAAAAAAGTGGTTCATATTTGCCAGCTTTGCCACTGATTTTACTGACTTTGATGGATTTATTTCTAATAAAATTAAAAATCCAAAAATGTTGGTGCATCTTGTGCAACCTTTGGTGGAGTCCACAAAAAACTGTGGTCTTTGGATATTTTTAAATCTTCCAATAAAAATTTGGGCAGTTGCAGGAACTTTGTTGGCATTCCAATATTAAAGGTTTACTTGGTGACCTGTATATTGCAAAAAACAAAAAAAAAGAAAAAAGAAAATGAAAAAGTTTTCTTTAAGGTAAATAACCTTTCAATCCCTACCCACAGCTCATGACCTTAAGTTTGGTTTGAGAAAAATTAAAGTTTTCAAGAAATTGAATATAACTGAAAAACTTAGTGGGTTAGAAAATGACATTATACCGTTCATAGGAACACAGCAGTATCACACAAAATGCCCACATAATATATTTGAAAATATCGGTCATAAAGACACCTCCAATTTAGAACCAAGTCATTTCATAACCTGGCAGCCTGCTCAGAATTCACTGCATCACTGCCCATTTTTTGATGGGAGGGTTTAACCAGAAATGACAAATGAATGATCAGTGTAGCTGAATACACAGTTATGAAAGCACCGAAGACTTAACATGCAACTTCTTGAATATAATCATGCAACACAATATGATAATCACTTTCTTCTGCATAACCTTAAACATTATCCTGGTTTCAGGTAATACACCTTTTTTACTTTTTAATTTTTAATCCTTTACTCACATATTTGTTGTTTTATATTGTTGTGGGATTTTTTTGTTGACATTTTTCACAGGTTCCTCACTCAGTGACCAAGTCTTCCAGACTCCAGCTGATATGTATAAAAATCAAGGACAAAGAGCTGAAATCAACTGTGTACACAAGATAGCTAGCTATGATCGCATCTTGTGGTACAAGCAAACAGAAAACAGTCAACTACAGCTCCTGGGATACATGTTAAAAACCAAAGACGTGTTAGAGCCTGGATGGATGGTTGAAATCAAAGGGAGTGCAGATAAAGACAAGACCTGCACATTAATAATAAAAGATCTCACCCTGAACAGCAGTGCAGTGTACTTCTGTGCTGCCAGTTACCACAGTGCTGCACATCACTACACCTCAATGCAAAGACATCTTCACTGTTAGTCTTCTTACAGCTCATAGCTGCTTGCACCTGTATTCTAACCAACATTGGTTTTGTGATTATAACCCAGTAAGGGAATGGGAGGTCCTTACTGTGAGGACAAGCCTTTAACCTCCACCTTCCATTATAAATAGCAGCAGACTTAAATAATGGAAATCTCTCTCATCACATTGTACAGTAACACTATGATTGCTCAACCGGTCATCGCTTTCATATTCTCATCTCTGTGGCTTCAAGGTTCATAAACATTAATCATTTTTGTTCATGTAAGACCTGAACACGTTTGCTCAGAGCATTTTTAATATTCATTTATATTTTCTTCTTTCAGGTTTTTCCCAGGATGTGATTCAAGAACCTGAAATCAGATGGAGTTATGTTAACAAAGCTGCAGAGATGAACTGCAGCCACAAAAGAGATATAAGTCATAACCAGATGTACTGGTATATTCAAAGACCGGGCGAGACCATGAGACTCATCGTCTACACAGCTTTGGGTGGGGTGCCCGACTATGGTGGGGCGCCTGAAAACAAATATTCAGCTACAAAAGCAAAAGCTGAGAACGGGGCTCTAACTGTGAATGATTTGCAGCAGAATGACACTGGTGTGTATTTTTGCGCTGTCAGTAAACACAGTGATGTGAGAAGTAGGAGAAGCTGTACAAAAACTGCTCAACAATTAATCTGATATTAGAGATGACTTGAGTTTTATGTCCTCCAGTAGGTGGCGATGAAGCTCAAGAAATACTGATATCAAAACCTTTAGCAGCTGGTTTCAAGAGGAGGGCATCAATAAAAGTGTGCATGGGGAAATACTCAAGTCACTCACTTTTCTGTTTTCAGACAGAAGCTCATCATGCTGACATTATTCAGTTTGTTTTGGCTCACTGGTAATCACATTTATCATCCAAGTATCCCAATTTATATTTAGTTTATATGCCGATTACTCATTTTCTCTTTTTCTAGGTGTTTGTCTGGGTGTTAAAGTTTTCCAAACACCTGTGGAAATTTTCAGAACACCTGGAGAAAATGTCCAGCTGGTCTGCAGCCATGAAAAGACCGACTACGTGGTCATGCAGTGGTACCAGAAATCCCCTGGAGACCAGGCTCTGAAGCGCATTGGACATTTATATTACAACAACAAAGAGCATGAGGAAGTGTTTAAGACACATTTTAATATTAGTGGAGATTTGAGTGGAGAAAAAGCAAAGAATGCTTCTCTGTTTATAGTGGACCTAAAGGCACCTGAGCACAGTGCAGTGTATTACTGTGCAGCAAGCTATGCACACTGAGAGGAAAACCCCTCCCTGTAATACCAAAACTCAAACCCAATAAAGTGAATGGTTTTAAACTGAATGCAGTCGCCCCACCTTGTTGTTAAATCCCCGCCAGTATAATTTTCACTTCACTTTCCTCTTAAACCTCAGTCAGTCGAATCCCAGTAATTAAAAAGTAAACTCTAAAACAAATCAAAGGAATATAAAGATGATTCCCTTTCTTGTCTTCTGGTGTCTGACAGGTAATAACTTGTTTGCATAACATAAAATTATCTGAAAGTGTGAATGTTTATGATTTAAACAAAATGTTTTTGTTTTTTTTGTTTTTTTTCCTGTATCCAGGTGTCTGTGTGGGTGTTGAGGTCCGCCAGACTCCCTCTGGGGTCATCACTGATGTTGGATCCAAAGTGGAGATTTTTTGCAGTCATGAAAAGACTAACTACAGAGTGATGCTCTGGTACCAGCAGCTGCCTGGAGAGACAGCTATGAAACTCATCGGGTTTTTAAACTTCAAAGCGGTCACATTTGAAGAACAATATAAAGATGATTTCAATATCACAGGAGATCTGGGTGGGAATACAGCAAAAAATGGCTCGTTGATAGTCAGAGATGTACAAAAAGAGCACAGTGCAGTGTACTACTGTGCAGCTAGAGAAACACAGTGACAAAAAGCCCCTCTGAACACTACAAAAACTCCACAGCCTGAAATCATCAGTGGTTTGACACAAGAAAGGGAATAAACTGATCTAGAACACCTGCTTTTGTGGTTTTGGTTTTCAATTTTTATATAATTTTGCTCTAATGATGCCACACTGATAACATATTTAATACATAATAATATGTCAAAGACAAGATGTCATGTGGATGATTCATCTAAAAATAATGGTATATAAGGAGCTAAACTGAATATTTATTAAAAAAAACAAAACAATTTAGTTGCAGCTGAAATCTACATGTCCATATTTATTAGCACAATGACAGGATTTTTGTAATTGTGTCTCTGTAAACCAACACAGTGGATTTTAATACAAACAAGATGTCTGACCTGACTGATGCTGACTTTCAGCTTTAACTCAGTGAGTTTCACAAAAAACTGCATTCACTTTTTAGACTTATAAAAAGTTCCCAATTTTCAGAGGTTAAAAAGTTTTTGAACAATTGACTAGCAAACATTTTTATGACCATGTGAGCGTGTTGCCTAATTATTCCATGAAAGATTAAGCAGTGGTAAGTGTTTAACAATTAGTGTTGAACTTGTATTTGGAAGCTTCTCAATGAAACATTTCAATATGACGACGAATGACATGCAGATGAAAGTGAGGAAGGCAAAAACCATATTGCAAAATAAAAAATCAAGTTTTTAATAAAAGTGAATATAGCCAAAACATTTAAGGTAGAAATACCTCATACTGTCCCTATACAGTATGATGGTTTAAAGCTCATAGAAAGGTTCTGGTAAAGATTGAAAATGTGTAACCAAAAACTAAAAGATACTATTTTAAGTCCTTTGATAAGCTGGCAGTATGTCTGTAGTGTAGTGGCTCTTCAGAATCCACTGCAACACCACCCAATTTCCTGGTGGGAGGGTTTTAAAGAAATGGTGTATGAATAATTAGCAGAACTGAATATACAGTTATGAAAGCAAGGAAGACATACCAGCTCTGTTCCTGTGTTTAATTATGCAACACAACATGATGATCACTTTCTTCTGCATAAGCTGTAACATTATCCTCGTGTCAGGTAACGCACTCTTGTTAACTTTTTTTTGCTTTTCAGGATTTACTCTCATTCTATATTTTATATTGATGTAAGATTTCTGATATTTCTCACAGGTTCCTCACTCAGTGACCGAGTCTACCAGGATCCAGCTGATATGTATAAAAATCAAGGAGAAACAGCTGAAATCACCTGTTTACACAGTATAGATAACTATGATCAAATCCTCTGGTACAAGAAAACAAAAAGCAGCCAACTGCAGCTCCTGGGATACATGTATGGAACAAGCCCATCTCGAGAGCCTGGAGTGACTGTGACAATTGCTGGGAATGCAAATAAAGACCAGAACTGCACACTGACAATTAAAGATCTCTTCATGAACAGCAGTGCAGTGTACTTCTGTGCTGCTAGATACCACAGTGCTACATATCACTGATCCACAATACAAAAACCTTCCAATTGCCAGTTTTTATCTCTTACAGCTCACAGACGTTTGCACCTGTATTCTAACCAACATTGGTCTTGTGATTATAATCTGGTAGTGGAGTGGGAGGTCCTTAGAGAGAATTAAAACCTATAACCTCCACCTACCATTATAAATAGCAGCAGGCTTCAATATTTACAGTGTCAGCTATATCTCATTGTAGAGCATCACTATGATTGCTCAAGCCCTCATCGTACTTGTTATCTCATCTCTCTGGCTCCAAGGTACATGAACCGCTCAAGAGATACCTGGACTTTAAAGATTTCTTTTCACCATCTAATGCCTGAACATTTTGCTCATAGAATTATTGGTATTAAATTATATTTTGTTCCTACAGGTCATTCCCAGGATGTGACTCAACAACCTGAAATCAGATGGAGTTATGTTAACAAAGCTGCAGAGATGAACTGCAGCCACAACAAAGATAAGGGCCACAGCCAGATGTACTGGTATATTCAAAGACCAGGAGAGACCATGAGACTCATCGTCTACACAGTGTTTGGTGGGAAGCCGGACTATGGTGGAGCCCCTGAGAATAAATATTCAGCCAGCAAAGCAGCCATTGAGAACGGGGCTCTAACTGTGAATGACTTGCAGCAGAATGACAGCGGTGTGTATTTTTGTGCTGTCAGTAAACACAGTGATGTGAGAAGTAGGAGAAGCTGTACAAAAACTGCTCGACAACCAGCCTGACATTAGAAATTACTTTCATCTCCTCCTGTAGGTGGCGCTGGAGCTCAAGAAATACTGATCAACACCTGCAGTAGCTGGTAAATGTCAGACATGTTCAGACAGGAGCTCATCATGCCAACAATATTCAGTTTTATATTGTAAGGTAAAGACCCAACAATAATACAATAAGAATAATAAAAACAACAACAAAAAAATAAACAGAGAAAACCCCCAATAGCGCTTCGGTGACAGTGGTAAGGAAAAACCTCCAAACTATATGCTTATGAAAAAGAAAAGTTTTGAGCCTAATCTTAAAAGTGGAGATAGTGTCTGTCTCCTGAATCCAAACTAGAAGCTGGCTCCAGAGAAAAGGGAGCCAGTTGAATGGGAAGGAAAGCTGAAGGCTCTCCTTCACATTGAACTTTTAAATACTCTAGGAACCACAAGTTAGCACTTGGGGCTGAGAGAAGTAGGAGAAGCTGTACAAAAACTGACCTTATAATAATGGGCCGATACTCTACTATAAGGTCATTAAGATAAGATGGGGCCTGATTATTCAAGACCTTGTATGTGAGGAGCCGGATTTATTATGGATTATTAGTAATCACATTTATTATTTAAAAATACTACTTCATATTATCTTTAGTTTAGATGTTATCATAAATAGATAGAAAAAAGATTATAAAGAACAGATTATGAATGATAAAGCATCTTGAGGCAACTGTTGTTGTGACTTGGCGCTGTATAAATAAAATAAAAGGTGTTGCAGGTTACCAAACACCTGTGGAAGTTCAGTGCAGCTCATCTGCAACCACAGAAAGGCAGAAATTCCAAGTTATTAAGTGCACTGGACATTTGCATTACAATAAAGACTGTCATAATAAATGATGATGTGATGTTTGCTTCTGCCATTAGAGTTTGTGGGGGTATGTTCAGCTTTCTCTCCTCTGTGTGAGTTTAACATGAGTATGAAGATTTATTTTAATATTAATGGTGATTTGAGGAAAGCAAAGAATTCTTCTATGTTTATAGTCGACCTACAGGCACCTGAGCACATTGCCTTGTACTACAGTGCAGCAAGCTATGGACACAGAGGAAAACCCCTCCCCTTAATACAAAAACTGAAAAAAACCAAAACATTTATTTTGTTGGGTTTTGAACTGTTCATACTCCTCCTACCAGCCAGCATAGTGTTCGCTTCACTTTCCTTTTAGGTCTTAGTTCAGTGTGGTCACACAGTTGATCCGAAGTCACATCCCAGCAATTTAAATTCCTACAACTCTTAGGCTCATATAGTTTGACGTTATCAAAGGAAGGTCAACATGATTAATTTTCTCTTTTTTTGTTGCCTAACAGGTAATAACTTCTTTACTTATCTGAACAAGGTTATCTGAACATGCACGGTTTCATTAAATGTGGCATTATGTTATGATTTAAACTGAATTTGTTTTCATTCTTTAACCAGGTGTCTGTGTGGGTATTGAGGTCCGTCAGTTTCCCTCTGAGTTTATCACAAATGTTGGATCCAAAGTGGAGATTTTCTGTAGCCATAAAAAGACTGACTACAGGATGATGCTGTGGTACCAGCAGCTGCCTGGAGACACAGCTATGAAACTCATTGGGTATTTGTACTACAAAGATGACAAATTTGAAGACCAATATAAAGATCATTTCAATATCACTGGAGATTTAAGTGGGAATACAGCAAAGAACGGCTCTCTGATAGTCAAAGTTGCACAACAAGAGCACAGTGCAGTGTACTACTGTGCAGCGAGAGAAGCACAGTGACAAAAAGCTCCTCTGAACACTACAAAAACTACACAGCCTTGAATCAGTGGTTTGACACAAGTATAGGGAATAAACTGATCTCAGACACCTGCTTTTGTGGTTTCTGTTTTCAATTGATGTTATCGTTGGTTCATTCTAATTATATCCCACTAATAACATATTTAATATACAATAAAAGTTAAAAGCAACAGCTCTTTTGTCGGTGATTCAGATGACAATATGGGCATATTAGGAATTAAAACACAAGGATTACATCACACAAAAAGGAAATAACTAGGAAATCTCCCAAGTTTAGTTTCTTTTAGTGTTACACGGGGAAATTAATCTTTGCACCTCACTAATCAAAATAATTGGTCTTATCCCTGCGGGCTTTACAAAGTGGTGATTAGCATTTTCTATTAAATATTCATTAAAGAGGTTGCATGATTTACCAAAAAACCATGGCACTGACTAATGATATTCTTATGTGCTTAGATATGGGTGAATATTCCATTTTAGTTCAACTAGATTTATCTGAATACCACTGATCATGGCATTCTTATTATTCTTAACAGCACAGGCACTGCTTGCAGATGGTTCTCTACAGGTCCCATCTCAACACAGATTTTTGACAAACTATAGAAAAAAGTGCTTCATATTTGCCAGCTTTGCCACTGATTTTACTGGCTTTGATGGATTCATTTCTAATAAAATTAAAAATCCAAAAATGTTGGTGCATCTTGTGCAAACTTTGGTGGGGACCACAAAAAACTGTGGTCTTTGGATATTTTTAAATCTTCCAATAAAAATGTGGCGGTTGCTGGAACTTTATTGGCATTACAATATTAAAGGTTTACCTGGTGACCTGCATAACGCAGAAAAACAAAATGAAAAAGTTTTCTTTAAGGTAAATACTGTTCAATCACTACCCACAGCTCATGACCTTAAGTGTGGTTTGAGAAAAATGTAAATTTTCAAGAAATTGAATATAACTGAAAAACTTAGTGGGTTAGAAAATGACATTATACCGTTCATAGGAACCCAGCAGTATCACATAAAATGCCCATATAATATATTTGAAAATATCGGTCATAAAGAAAACTTTTTTGTTCTAAAAACAATTTAGAACCAAGTCATTTCATAACCTGGCAGTATGTCTGTGGCGTAGTGGCTATTCAGAGAACACAGCAACAGCACTGGATTTGCCTCATGGGAGGGGTTTACCAAGAAATGGCCTATGAATGATCAGCAGAACTGAATATACAGTTATGAAAGCATAGACAACTCAACAGCTCTGTTCTTGAGTTTAGTTATGCAACACAACATGATAATCACTTTCTTCTGCATAAGCTTTAACATTATCCTGGTGTCAGGTAACACACTCTTGTTAACTTTTTTAATTTTTCAAGATTTACTCTCATTCTATATTTTGTATTGATCTGAGGTTGCTGATTATTAATTTTTACAGGTTCCTCACTCAGTGACCAAGTCCACCAGAATCCTGCTGATATGTATAAAGAACAAGGAGAAACAGCAGAAATCACCTGTTCACACACTATAGTCAACTACAATGTAATCCTCTGGTACAAGAAAACAAACAGCCAACTGCAGCTCCTGGGATACATGTTGGGAACAAGCAAATCTCTAGAGTCTGGAGTGACTGTGACAATGGATGGGAGTGCAGATAAAGACAAGAACAGCACACTGATAATTAAAGATCTCTTCATGAACAGCAGTGCAGTGTACTTCTGTGCTGCTAGATACCACAGTGCTACATATCACTGACACTCAATACAAAAACCTCCTCACTGTCTTGTCATCTCATAGCACACAGTTTCTTGCACCTGTATTCTAACCAACAAAGTTTTGTGATTATGATCCAGTACAGGAATGGGAGGTTCTTAGAGTGACTTAAAACCTTTTATAAATAGCAGCAGGCTATAATATTTACAATATCGGCCGTATCTCATTGTATCACTATGAGTGCTTGTAGAATTTGTTGACTCGTCTCTCCGTCTCCAAGGTACATGATGCTTGCAAGAGATAGCTAGACTTTAAAGATTGCCTCATCTCTCTGTTTGACAACCAATGTGATACAAGAAAAGACTTGACTTTTGTCTTCCCAGTAGGTGGCGCTGGAGCTCAAGAAATACTGGTATCAAAACTTGTGTGGGCATGTTCAGCTTTCTCTCCTCTGTGTGTTCTGCTGAGACAGGTGGAGATTTCTTGTTAACTGGTTTGCAGAAAATAATGCGTGCAAATTGGATATTTGGACAGACAGAAGCATCTTAATTTCCAGGTGACAGCCACCTCACCCCACTGCTTGCTTCCCCTGCAAACAACGAGCCAGCAGTTAGATTGCTACTAGCATTGAGTGTTTGTGTGAGAAGTCTGAGTATAAGCTAATAGTTGAAATGTGAAAGCTGAAAAATGCATTCTGAAATCTTTGTGTTTTATATTACTGCCAACATGAGTGGTGACTAAGCAAAGAATACTTCTCTATTTATAGTTCAGGTAAAGACATCTGAGCACTCTGCAGTGCAGTAGTGTGCACTCTGAAAGGAAAACCCCTCCCATTAATACAAAAACTCAAAAACATCAAAGTGGATTGTGATCTCTTAAATAGATGCCAGCCAGCATAGTGCTCACTTCACTTTCCTTAGATCTTAGTTCAGTATGGTCACACAGTTGATCTGAAGTCAGATCCCAGTGATTTAAATCCTAAAGACTTAGGCACACAGTTTGACATGTTATCAAAGGAAGGTCAACATGATTAATTTTCTCTTTTTCTGTTGCCTAACAGGTAATAACGTGTTTAGAAGATCTTATTCTAGGTAAACATGGAAACTGATCAGATTATATAAATGCGTCATATGTTTTGGTTTAAACTGAATGGGTTTTTTTTAAATATTTTTATCCAGGTGTATGTCTGGGTGTTGAGGTCCGTCAGTCTCCCTCTGAGTTCATCACAAAAGCTGGATCCAAAGTGGAGATTTTTTGCAGTCATGAAAAGACTGACTACAGGATGATGCTCTGGTACCAGCAGCTGCCTGGAGAGACAGCTATGAAACTCATCGGGTATTTGTCCTACAAAGATCCCAAATTTGAAGAGCAATATGATGATTTCAATATCACTGGAGATTTAAGTGTGAATACAGTAAAAAAAAGGTTATCTGATTGTTCAAGTCGCAAAACAAGAGCACAGTGCAGCGTACTACTGTGCAGCAAGTAAAGCACAATGATAAAAAGTCCCTCTGAACTGTACAAAAACTCTGCATTATTTTTCATCATTGTGGTTTTTGAGAAAACACACTCTGAAGCACCTGCTTTTGTGGTTGTCTAGTGGCTTAATCTATCCATAGAACAACATGCTAACACACCCATGTTTTAGTCTTATCTATCTATTCATGTTGTTCAGATATGTACTGTTTATATAACCAGGAAGGAAGTCCAAATAATAAGTACAACTTTAAATCACAAAAGTAGTAAAAGCATTCATGCCTCTACAAGCCTCATGAAACTTTTCTGCTAAGATTTTCAAACATATCTTCATCTCAACACACATGTACATGCTTTAATGCCATGAAGTACATAAGGATCCTTAAAGGTGGTTCAGTATAAATACCCACAGTTTGAGGTTATTACTATTCAGGTAAAGAAGAATTTTATCTAGTTTCATCTATTAGCCAGCAAAAAAACCATTGAGAACGGGGCTCTAACCGTGAATGATTTACAGCAGAATGACAGCGGAGTGTATTTTTGTGCTGTCAGCAAACACAGTGATGTGAGAAGCAGGAGAAGCTGTACAAAAACTGCTCAACAATTAATCTGATATTAGAAATTTGATATTCATGTCCTCCAGTAGGTGGCGATGAAGCTCAAGAAATACTGATATCAAAACCTTTAGCAGCTGGTTTCAAGAGGAGGGCGTCAATAAAAGTGTGCATGGGGAAAATGTTCATATCACTCACTGTTCTGTTTTCAGACAGAAGCTCATCATGCCGACATTATTCAGTTTGTTTTGGCTCACTGGTAATCAAATGCATCATCCAAGTATCCCAGCTTATATTATCTTTCGTTTATATGCTGATTACTCATGTTCTCTGTTTCTAGGTGTTTGTCTGGGTGTTAAAGTTTCCCAAACACCTGTGGAAGTTTTCAGAAGACCTGGAGAAAATGTCCAGCTGGTCTGCAGCCATGAAAAGACCGACTACATGCTCATGCAGTGGTACCAGAAATCCCCTGGAGACCAGGCTCTGAAGCGCATTGGACATTTATATTACAACAACAAAGAGCATGAGGAAGTGTTTAAGACACATTTTAATATTAGTGGAGATTTGAGTGGAGATAAAGCAAAGAACGCTTCTCTGTTTATAGTGGACCTAAAGGCACCTGAGCACAGTGCAGTGTATTACTGTGCAGCAAGCTATGCACACTGAGAGGAAAACCCCTCCCTGTAATACAAAAACTCAAAACCATTGAAGTGGATGGTTTTAAACTAACATACTCCTCCCCACATCTTGGTTAGATCCCAGCCAGTATAATTTTCACTTCAATTTTCTCCTCAATGTCAATCAGTCAAAGCCCAATATTTAGATCCCTAAAAAACATAAATTGGAGGACAATATGATCCCTATTCTCTTTCTCTGTCTGACAGATAATACACTGTTTGCATAAGATAAGATTATCTAAAAGTGTAAATGTTATGATTTAAGCAAAATTGGGTTTTTTTAACGTTTCTACGAGTCTTGAGGTTCCGTCAGTCTCCCTTTGAGTTCATCACAAATGTTGGTTCAGATGTTCTGCGGCCATGAAAAGACTGACTACAGAGTGATGCTCTGGTAACAGCAGCAGCCTGGAAAGAAAGATATGAAACACCTTTTCTTTAAACTTCAAAGTTGTCACATTTGAAGACCAATTCATGATCATTTCAATATCACTGGAGATTTGGGTGGGAATAGAGCAAAAAAGGACCCTGTCCCTAAACAGCACGGCAAATTTCAGAGCCTATGAAGCTGTCACAGACAAAGAAAGAAAATAACAGTGTGTACCACAAACACAGAAACACTATTTATTTACATGAGGTGGCCGTATGTCTGCATGTCTGCCCATTTTCCTGGTGGGAGGGTTTAACAAGAAATGAGATATGAATAATCAGCAGAACTGAATATACAGTTATGAAAGCACAGAGAACATAACAGTGGTGTTCCTGAGTTTAGTTATGCAAACCAACATGGTAATTACTTTCTTCTGCATAAGCCTTAACATTATCCTCGTGTCAGGTAATGCACTCTTTAACTTTTTAAGTCTTCAGGATTTACTCTTATATTGGAAATTTCACAATGATCATATTTCCGATGTTTTTTTTTTTGTTTGTTTTTTAAACACAGGTTCTTCACTCAGTGACCAAGTCCACCAGGATCCATCTGATATTTATAGAATTCAAGGAGAAACAGCAGAAATCACCTGTTCACACAATATAGACAGCTATAATATAATCCTCTGGTACAAGCAAACAAAAAACAACCAACTGCAGCTCCTGGGACACGTGTATTCAACAAACCCATCTGTAGAGCCTGGAGTGACTGTGACAATTGCTGGGAACGCAAATAAAGACAAGACCTGCACACTGACAATTAAAGATCTCTTCATGAACAGCAGTGCAGTGTACTTCTGTGCTGCTAGATTCCACAGTGCTACATATCACTGATACTCAATACAAAAACCTTCCAAATGGTAGTTTTTATCTCTTACAGCTCACAGACACTCGCACCTGTATTCTAACCAACATTGATCTTGTGATTATAATCCTTAGACTTAAAACCTTTAACCTCCACCATAATAAATAATGACAGGCATTAATATGTACAATGCCAGCTATCACACTGTAGAGTATCACTATCATTCTTCAGGTGCTTTTCACATTTGTTGTCCCATCTCTGTGGCTTCAGGATACATGATTGATGCAAGAAATTGGAAAAAAAAAAAAAAAAAAAAAAAAAAAGTCATAGCCATTTGTACTGGTACATTCAAATACCAGGAGAGACTGAGGTCTCATCATCTACACATTCTTTGGTTGGAAACATAAAAACAAACATTCAGGCAGCAGAAAAGACATTGAGATCTCTTAATGTGAATAATATGCAGCAGAATGACAGTGGCATGTATTTTTGTCCTATCAGCAAACAGTGACGTGAGAAGCAGGAGAAGCTGTCCAACAACCACTCGACAACTAATCTAACGTTGGAAATGACTTGACTTTCATGTCCTCCCAGTAGGTGGCACAGGAGCTCAAGAAATACAGGTATGAAAACCTGCAGCAACTGGCAAAATGTAAGAGTCACTCAGGGTTCAAACAGGAGCTCATCATGTTTATCAGACACCCGGAGACAGAGTCCGACAGGTCCTAACCACAGAAAGACTGAAATTCCATGGAGCCCAAGCCATGAAGTGCACTGGACATGTGAATTAAAACAACAAAGATCCATGAAGATGTGATGTTTTTTCTACCATTACAATGAGTGGGTGTGTTCAGCTTTCTCTCCTGTCTGTGAGAGATCAGCATTACAATCTGAAGTCTTTGTGGTTACAGTAGCTGAAAGCATTTTGTAGATAATCCTTGTAAATAGTAAACTTTAAAATTGTATTCACTTTACATATCGAGCAATTTGTAGCTAACTTTATAAGGAGGAAGAGGCCCTTTTTTATTCAAATATTTCATTTTTTGTTTCTTGGTTTTTGAGAGTTAGAGAATAGTCTTGAGTTTGCTTATTATTTTGTAAGGGAAGAACAAAGATGATTAGATGTTTTTATTTGTTTTGGATTGCATATCTTCAAAGTGACAAACTGCTGCTCATAAACTTGGATTTTTCTGTGCTGTTGACCTTTTCATAGGAGTGGTATGTGGGCAGCAATTGCACTTGATGTAGGCCCAGGAACGAAACGTCAGAATAAAAAATTATTTTAAAGTGATTTGAGTGGAGAGGAAGAAAAGAATGGTTCTCTGTCTATAGTTGACCTCAAGTCACCTGAGCACAGTGCAGTGCATTACTGTGCACACTCAGAGGAAAACCCCTCCCCTTAATACATAAACTCAAAACCATCAAAGTGGATGGTTTTGAACTGATCATACTTCCCCGACCTCTTACATACCAGCCAGCATAGTGTTCGCTTCGCTTTTCTTTTAGGTCTTAGATAGTTCAGTGGGATCACACAGTTGATCTGAAGTCAGAACACAGTGATTTAAATCCCTATAAGCCTTAGGCACATAGTTTAACATATTATCAAAGGAAGGTCAACATGTTTAATTTTCTCTTTTTCTGTTGCCTAACAGGTAATAACTTTACTTAAAATGAGATGATCTTGACATGGAGGTGGTTTCTTTAAATGCGTCATATGTTTTGGTTTAAACTGAATGTTTTTTCATTTTCTATCCAGGTGTCTGTCTGGGTGTAGAGGTCCGTCAGACTCCCTCTGAGTTCATCACAAACGTTGAAACCAAAGTGGAGGTTTTCTGCAGACATGAAAAGACTGACTACAGGGTGATTCTCTGGTACCAGCAGCAGCCTGGAGACACAGCTATGAAACTCATTGGGCATTTGTACTTCAAAGATGTGAAATTTGAAGACCAATATAAAGATCATTTCAATATCACTGGAGATTTGGGTGGGGATACGGCAAAAACCAGTTCTCTGATTATCAAAGTTGCACAACAAGAGCACAATGCAGTGTACTATTGTGCAGCAAGGTATGCACAATGACAAAAAGCCCCACTGAACACTACAAAAACTGCACGGGTTTTTTTTGTGTTTAATTTTTTTTTGTTTACATTTGGTGGTCTTGATAAGACAAGCTCTTAAGCACCTGCTTTAGTGGTTTGTGGCCTAATCCAGTCATGTAAAAATGTATTAATATACCTTTGTTCTATTATCATTTATCTAAGCGTGTTATTAAAAGTATGGATTGTTTATAAAACCAGGAAGAAAGAAAAAAATAGCAAAAAATAAGTACAGCTTTAATTCACATAAGTAGAAAAAGCAGACATGACAGACCTCCAAGCCTTATAAATGTTTGTATTCTCTTTTGTTCCTACCAGGTGGGGCAGACCTACATCTCAACACATACACTGTATTGCCAAAAGTATTCACTCGCATCCAAATCATTGAATCATTGGTTTTAGGAGATGGTGATGAGCATTTTCCATAGTTTCTGATATTCTGCAAGTTAAACAGTAAAGAATCAAAAGCCAACATATTTTTAGCTGCAGTTTCAGTTTATTTATATAATATCTGCTGTGCTGATATCACATTTGTTTATTCCTTAAATGATATGATGCTGAGTGAGAAGGCACTTACAGAAGACACTAAACATGACTTAAATACTGCAGTACAGCCATTATTTTACAGTAACTCATCTTATATTGCTGCTTGACTATTACATTTCTTGTTTTATCTTTAATTTGTCCATCACTTCTCACAGCAGGTGAAGTCAGGTCCATAAGCATTTGGACAGTGACAGTTAAATACTGCATGTCACAGTCTGCTAATTATACATGGAAACATCAGATCGTTGTCAGGGCAAAACAATATACAGGGTGGGCCATTTATATGGATACACCGTAATAAAATGGGAATGGTTGGTGATATTAAAGTCCTGTTTGTGGCACATTAGTATATGTGAGGGGGCAAACTCCTCAAGATGGGTGGTGACCATGGTGACCATTTAGAAGTCGGCCATCTTGGATACAACTTTTGTTTTTTCAATAGGAAGAGGGCCATGTGACACATCAAACTTATTGGTAATGTCACAAGAAAAACAATGGTGTGCTTGGTTTCAATGTAACTTTATTCTTTCATGAGTTATTTACAAGTTTCTGACCACTTATAAAATGTGTTCAATGTGCTGCTCATTGTGTTGGATTGTCAATGCAACCCTCTTCTCCCACTCTTCACACACTGATAGCAACACCGCAGGAGAAATGCCAGCACAGGCATCCAGTCCGTAGTTTCAGGTGCTGCACATCTCGTATCTTCACACCATAGACAATTGCCTTCAGATGACCCCAAAGATAAAAGTCTGAGGGGGTCAGATCGGGAGACCTTGGGGGCCATTCAACTGGCCCACGACGACCAATCCACTTTCCAGGAAACTGTTCATCTAGGAATGCTCGGACCTGGCACCCATAATGTGGTGGTGCACCATCTTGCTGGAAAAACTCAGGGAACGTGCCAGCTTCAGTGCATAAAGAGGGAAACACATCATCATGTAGCAATTTCAAATATCCAGTGGCCTTGAGGTTTCCATTGATGAAGAATGGACCCACTATCGTTGTACCCCATATACCACACCAAACCATCACTTTTGTTGTTCCGACAGTCTTGGAGGGATCCATCCAACGTGGGTTAGTGTCAGACCAATAGCGGTGGTTTTGTTTGTTAACTTCACCATTCACATAAAAGTTTGCCTCATCACTGAACAAAATCTTCTGCGTGAACTGAGGGTCCTGTTCCAATTTTTGTTTTGCCCATTCTGCAAATTCTGTGCGCCGATCTGGGTCATCCTCGTTGAGATGCTGCAGTAGCTGGAGTTTGTAAGGCTGCCATTTGTGAGTAGCTAATATCCGCCGAAGGGATGTTCGACTAATGCCACTCTCCAGTGACATGCGGCGAGTGCTACGCTGTGGGCTCTTGCTGAATGAAGCTAGGACAGCCACTGATGTTTCTTCATTAGTGACAGTTTTCTTGCGTCCACATTTTGGCAAATCCAACACTGAACCAGTTTCACGAAACGTAGCAAGCAGTTTGCTAACTGTAGCATGGGAGATGGGTGGTCTCGTAGGGTGTCTTGCATTGAAATCTGCTGCAATGACCCGGTTACTGCGTTCACCAGATATCAACACAATTTCGATCCGCTCCTCACGTGTTAACCTCTTCGACATGTCAATGGCTGTGAACAAAGAGAAACTTGTAAATAACTCATGAAAGAATAAAGTTACGTTGAAACCAAGCACACCATTGTTTTTCTTGTGACATTACCAATAAGTTTGATGTGTCACATGGCCCTCTTCCTATTGAAAAAACAAAAGTTGTATCCAAGATGGCCGACTTCTAAATGGCCACCATGGTCACCACCCATCTTGAGGAGTTTGCCCCCTCACATATACTAATGTGCCACAAACAGGACTTTAATATCACCAACCATTCCCATTTTATTACGGTGTATCCATATAAATGGCCCACCCTGTAGAGTATGACTATGATTCCTCAAGTGCTTTTCACATTTGTTGTCTCATCTCTGTGGCTTCCAGTTACATGATTCATGTAAGAGATTAAAAAAAAAAAAAAAAGGAGCTCCCCTTTCAGATGAAAATATGCTTCTCTTTTTATTAATATCCTCTGGAAGGCCTTTTGAGTTATTACACCACATCTACTGTCAAACTACTGAAACAGTTGCTCAGGAAACATCTTCTGCATTGAGTTAGCTATGACAACAATCATTTTAAAAGGAAAAAAAAGCAACTTCTGAGCTGTCAGCAACTTTGGGACTTTGAACCTTTGAATAAAATCACCTTTGACACAGCTCACGGTCACTGGTGTGGTCTGAGAAAAATGTAGCTTTTTCATAAATCTGGATATAGTGGATAGAATTCAGTGATAGAAATGAAAAATTCAAGCATATTAATGCAGCATCAATTTTGACCCAATGGTGCTGCTTGAAGCTTGGATGCACAGCTTCCTGAGCAGATAGCAGATAGTTCTGCATAGATGAAGGAAAAGATGATGAAGATGTGCAAGGAGATACAGAAAAACATAGTAAGGTGCTGAAAAATGACAGTCTGTTACAGGTAGAGGCTGCTCAGAATTCACTGCATCACTGCCCATTTTTTGATGGGAGGGTTTAACCAGAAATGACAAATGAATGATCAGTGTAGCTGAATACACAGTTATGAAAGCACGGAAGACTTAACATGCAACTTCTTGAATATAATCATGCAACACAATATGATAATCACTTTCTTCTGCATAACCTTAAACATTATCCTGGTTTCAGGTAATGCACCTTTTTTACTTTTTAATTTTTAATCCTTTACTCACATATTTGTTGTTTTATATTGTTGTGGGATTTTTTTTGTTGACATTTTTCACAGGTTCCTCACTCAGTGACCAAGTCTTCCAGACTCCAGCTGATATGCATAAAAATCAAGGACGAAGAGCTGAAATCAACTGTGTACACAAGATAGCTAACTATGATCGAATCTTGTGGTACAAGCAAACAGAAAACAGTCAACTACAGCTCCTGGGATACATGTTAAAAACCAAAGACGTGTTAGAGCCTGGATGGATGGTTGAAATCAAAGGGAGTGCAGATAAAGACAAGACCTGCACATTAATAATAAAAGATCTCACCCTGAACAGCAGTGCAGTGTACTTCTGTGCTGCTAGTTACCACAGTGCTGCACATCACTACACCTCAATGCAAAAACATCTTCACTGTTAGTCTTCTTACAGCTCATAGCTGCTTGCACCTGTATTCTAACCAACATTGGTTTTGTGATTATAACCCAGTAAGGGAATGGGAGGTCCTTACTGTGAGGACAAGCCTTTAACCTCCATCTTCCATTATAAATAGCAGCAGACTTAAATAATGGAAATCTCTCTCATCACATTGTACAGTAACACTATGATTGCTCAACCGGTCATCGCTTTCATATTCTCATCTCTGTGGCTTCAAGGTACATAAACATTAATCATTTTTGTTCCTGTAAGACCTGAACACGTTTGCTCAGAGCATTTTTAATATTCATTTATATTTTCTTCTTTCAGGTTTTTCCCAGGATGTGATTCAAGAACCTGAAATCAGATGGAGTTATGTTAACAAAGCTGCAGAGATGAACTGCAGCCACAACAAAGATATAACTCATAACCAGATGTACTGGTATATTCAAAGACCGGGCGAGACCATGAGGCTCATCGTCTACACAGCTTTGGGTGGGGTGCCCGACTATGGTGGGGCGCCTGAAAACAAATATTCAGCTACAAAAGCAAAAGCTGAGAACGGCGCTCTAACTGTGAATGATTTGCAGCAGAATGACACTGGTGTGTATTTTTGTGCTGTCAGCAAACACAGTGATGTGAGAAGTAGGAGAAGCTGTACAAAAACTGCTCAACAATTAATCTGATATTAGAGATGACTTGACTTTTATGTCCTCCAGTAGGTGGCGATGAAGCTCAAGAAATACTGATATCAAAACCTTTAGCAGCTGGTTTCAAGAGGAGGGCGTCAATAAAAGTGTGCATGGGGAAATACTCAAGTCACTCACTGTTCTGTTTTCAGACAGAAGCTCATCATGCTGACAGTATTCAGTTTGTTTTGGCTCACTGGTAATCAAATGCATCATCCAAGTATCCCAATTTATATTCAGTTTATATGCTGATTACTCTTTTTCTCTTTTTCTAGGTGTTTGTCTGGGTGTTAAAGTTTCCCAAACACCTGTGGAAGTTTTCAGAACACCTGGAGAAAATGTCCAGCTGGTCTGCAGCCATGAAAAGACTGACTACGTGCTCATGCAGTGGTACCAGAAATCCCCTGGAGACCAGGCTCTGAAGCGCATTGGACATTTATATCACAACAGCAAAGAGCATGAGGAAGTGTTTAAGACACATTTTAATATTAGTGGAGATTTAAGTGGAGAGAAAGCAAAGAATGCTTCTCTGTTTATAGTGGACCTAAAGGCACCTGAGCACAGTGCAGTGTATTACTGTGCAGCAAGCTATGCACACTGAGAGGAAAACCCCTCCCTGTAATACAAAAACTCAAAACCACCCACTTTAATGGTCTTATGGATCTAAACTGAACATACTCCTCCCACCTCTTGGTTAGATCCCGGCCAGTATAGTGTTCACTTTATTTTCATCTTAAAGTTTAAGACAAATCAGTAAAGTCCGACATCCAAACATAGCAAGTTCAATTTAAAGACACGTTATCAAAGGAGGGTCACAATGATTGTTTTTCTCTTTTTCTGGTGCCTCACAGGTAATACCTTGTTTGCACACCATAAGATCCTGTTGACATTTATATTGTGTCATTAAGTGTATCATCTGTTATAATTTAACCAGAATTTTTTTATGTTTGTCTATTCAGGCGATGTTAACATGGAAATGGTTTCATTAAATGTGTCGGGTTACGGTCTAAATTGAATTTTCTTCATTCTCTATCCAGGTGTCTGTCTGGGTGTAGAGGTCCGTCAGACTCCCTCTGAGTTCATCACAAATGTTGAATCCAAAGTGCAGATTTTCTGCAGCCATAAAAAGACTGACTACAGGGTGATGCTCTGGTACCAGCAGCCACCCGGAGAGACAGCTATGAAACTCATTGGATTTTTAAACGTCAAAGCTGTCACATTTGACCAGGACCAATATAAAGATCATTTTGATTTTACAGGAGATTTAAGTGGGGATACCGCAAAAAATGGCTCTCTGATAGTCAAAGTGGCAAAACATGAGCACAGTGCAGTGTACTACTGTGCAGCTAGATATGCACAATGACAAAAAGATTCTCTGAACATTACAAAAACCCCACGGTCTGGAATCATCAGTGGTTTGAAAAAAGAAAAACTGATTTGAGACACCTGTTTTTGTGGTTTTGGTTTTTACTTTTGATACAGTTTTGCTGGCTTATGCCAATTTTACCAGACTAATGAGATTTCTAATGTGTAATAAAAACTTAAAAGCGACACAAGTTTTTTTGATAATTCAGGTGAAATAAGAGAAGAGAGATTAACGCTGGATCTTAAGCTTACAGTAATTCATCACCAGAAAAATAGATGGTAAGTTTGTTAGTTTTAGTTTTACAATGAAACAAATCTTTGCATCTTGACGTGACCAACAGTGAAACAGTGAACATTAGCAGAACAGAAAATACGGATAAAAGTTAAATAGTAAAGAATAAAAAAGTATATATTTCTCAGTTGTGGCTTGAATATACAGATTCAGAATTATTGGGCACAATTTTTGTAATTTTGTCTCTGTAAATCACCACAGTGGACTTTAAATTAAACACACACAAAAAAAGATGTGATCAAAGTGCTCACTTTCAACTTTAATTCAGTGGATTTATGGCAAGCACTGCTTTAAATGTTTATGAACTACAGCTTTGAACAGTCTCCCATTTTCAGTAGTTCACTGACTGAGAAGTAGTTTCATGGCCATGCGAGCCTGTTTAGTCAAAGAGTTGAACTGTATTTGGTAGCTTCAAACTCATAATTCAGTATAAAATCTAAAGCGATATCAGTGCAAATGAAAGAGGACATAATAAGGCTGCGCCTCCATCCCCACAGACCACCTTCATGTTGGATATGAACATGTCGCTTGACATCAAACATGAAGCCTTTAAACTTGTTGTTTCCATCATCATTTCTGTGCTCTTGAATTAAACGTATCATTGAACTGTGATGATGACAAAAACTGTCTGCAAAATTAACAAGCTGATCAAAGCTGTAGCATGTCAAACATTATATTTCTTAATAATTACATTCAAAAAATAATATTTCAAAATAATCTGAGAAATTTTAAAACAATTATGGCTGTGTACTTGTTCATCATGTTAACCAATAGGAAAAATGACTGTGTTTTGCAGAACATCCGCCTGAAGGGGTGCTGCATCAAAATGCTGTTTGTTGCCAAACTGAAGAAATAGTTGCTGAGAAGTAGTTTTTCATTGTGGTAGTAGTAGTTTCATTGCCTGTGACAGACAAATGTTTAATAAAATTACAAATCCTAATAACTTCTGTCTTGTATTCCTGAGGAAATAACCATCCATTAGTTTATGATTTCTGTTACACATCTCTGTTCAGTTTAGTTCTTTGAAGTCCTGTCATAAGGTGGCAGTATGTCTGTAGTGTAGTGGCTCTTCAGAATCCACTGCATCACTGCCAATTTCCTGATGGGAGGGTTTACCCAAAAATGACATGTGAATGATCAGCAGACTGAATGCACAGTTATGAATGCACAGAAGACATAATGTTCATGAATGTAGTCATGCATCACAACATGATGATCACTTTCTTCTGCATAAGCTTTAACATCATCCTCGTGTCAGGTAATGCACTTTAACTTTTCCATTTTCCAAGATTCACTCTCATATTCCTTGTTGTAATTTGTTGTGATGTTTTCATTGATATTTTTCACAGGTTCATCACTCAGTGACCAAGTCCACCAGAATCCAGCTGATATGTATAAAAATCCAGGACAAACAGCAGAAATCACCTGTTCACACCGTATAGATACCTACAATCAAATCCTCTGGTACAAGCAAACAAAAACTGGCCAACTGCAGCTCCTTGGGAACAAGCAAATCTCTAGAGCCTGGAGTGACTGTGGCAATTCGTGGGGACGCAAATAAAGACAAGAACTGCACACTGACAATTAAAGAGGTCTTCATGAACAGCAGTGCAGTGTACTTCTGTGCTGCTAGATTCCACAGTGCTACATATCACTGATCCACAATACAAAAACCTCCTCACTACCAATTTTTATCACTTACCACCTTGCACCTGTATTCTAACCAATGTTTTTCTTGTGATTACAATCATGAATAGGAGATCCTTGCTGTGAAGCAAAGCCTTTAACTTTCACCTACTATTATAAACAGTAGCAGGCTTAAAAATTTGAAATAGGTGCTATATCTCATTGTAGTCTCACAATGATTGCTCAAATCCTCATTACATCACATTAATAATTCCTTACTGTGAAATAACTGAAGTAATACCTGTAGCCATTATAAATAGCAGCGGGTTTTAATATTCACAACATCAGCTGCATCTCCTTGTAGATATCACTATGATTGCTCAAGTGCTCATAATGTTTGTTGTTGCATCTCTGTGGCTGCAACTTACAATATTTATCATTATAAGTTTCAGGTCATAGACTTTATCAGCAAAGTGTCAGCATGAGTCATTATTTCTTCTTCTGGTGCCTGACAGGTAATAATGCCTTGTTTGCACACAATAAGCCCTTCAGAAAGTGGAATTTCTTTCCTTAAATGTCTCATCTCCTTTTCTTTAAATACAATCTTTTGTCATTCTCTATTCAGGTGTCTGGGTATTGAGGTTCGTCAGTTTCCCTCTGGATCCGACATCAGTGATGACCCCAAAGTGCAGATTCTCTGCAGCCATGAAAAGACTGACTACAGGGTGATGCTCTGGTACCAGCAGCAGCCTGAAGAGAAAGCTATGAAACTCAGTGGGTTTTTACACTACCAAGCTGTCACATTTGACCAAGACCAATATAAAGATCATTTCGATATAAATGGAAATCTGGGTGGCAACACAGCAAAGAACGGCTCTCTGATTATCAAAGTTGCACAAAAAGAGCACAGTGCAGTGTACTACTGTGCAGCTAGAGAAGCACAGTGGCAAAAAGTCCCTCTGAACTCTACAAAAACTCCACATTCATTCTCAAACACTGCATTAGCTGTTGTTTTGTGGTTCGATTGATTTGTATAAAACTGTACCGATACACCCCTGTTTCTAATATCTTTTAAGAATGCATGTTACTTAGAGTAAGTACTGCTTACATTAACAGGAAGAAACCTGCAAATAGCAAAGAATTTGAGAAGCTTTGCTTCATTTGACTAAAAACAGCACACATGCTCTTCCTGACCTTTTTTTTTTCCTCACTATTAACGTTTGCAGTCCCTTTTGAACTCACCACCAGCCCTCCCCCCCCCCACCACACACACTCACACAATCTGTTAACTGACTTTTTTGCACTTTACACACCCCTACCTCTGTAAGACATGCTGCTCTATGGACAATCTTTTTTACTCCGGGTTTACAAGCTGCTACACTGGTCACTTTAAACCACTCATAATTATAAATTGTAATTTATTTTTTTTTTAATTTATTTATTTTTTTTTAACCTGTCCCGTTTGGCTCTTTTGCCATCAGAATTATTGTCTAAAGGCGAAGAAAGATGCCCAACGGATTTACTTTACCAAATGGACCATCCCAGCCTTGCCGTAATGGTCCATCTGATTCACCTTTTATTGTTTATTTTATTTTCACTTGCTGAATATGGGACAGACTTGACTGGTGGAAAGAAAGGGGAGAAAGAAAGAGGGAAAGAAAAAAAAAAACACCTGAGAAGAGGGACGGGGAAAAAGGGCAAAAAACAAAAACCAACAGAATAAGCAGACAAAAAAAAAAAAATACATATCGATCACCTGGATCACCTGTTGAGAAAGAAAAAAGAAAGCAAGCAGAAGAAGACAAGAGTAATAAACAAGATCACAATGATATATGGGAATATGACAGTAAATACTAAATATTAAATAAATTGTAAACTGTAAATTCTAAATGTAACTCTTAAGCGTATATTTATTTATTTTCTTCTCCTTTTTTTTAATCTATTTATTAGCTCGTTTTTACACTGATGTAAATGGAGCCTCATCGTCTTGTCTCTCTGTATGCTGCACTGGATACAGCAGAGATGACAATAAAGTTTACTTGGACTTTGACTTTTGTGGTAGTAAGAGTTGCAAAGACCTCTTTATGCAGTGATCTTAGTACGTGAAATGCTACAATTCACAAATCTTAAAGACTGTGCAATGTATCTAATAATAAATTCAGGCAAAGATAAATTTGATTTTTTTAACACCAAGTATAGTAAAGACAACCAGTACATCTTTCAGTACGCCACTTTTACTCGAGTGGCTCAGAAACACTCACAGAACACAAATATGACACTTTCTCCAAGATAAAACTCCTCCCACTTGATATGATCAAATTCCAGTTACTTACACATACAGCCACTAATTATCAGTTTCTAATAATTTCTAAAACTATTAAGTTAATACAGACAAAATGATGCCTTCTTTCAATAATTTGAAATGGTATTCTGTATTCTGGATTAAATGTATCACTGAAGACTCTTTAAAAATATATTTTTGTTGGAGGGACATGTTCCATAAGGTTCTGACTTAATATTCTCTTTCAAATTTCTTTTCAGCTCAGGTCTTTGCTATTTTAAGTCCTTTAGTGAGATGGCAGAAGGTCTACAATACAGCAGCTGCTAAATTCACTGCATCACTGCCCATTTTCCTGATGGGAGGGATTACCAGGAAATGACATAGAAATGATCAACAGCTGAATGTACAGTTATGAGAGCACAGTAGACCTAAGAGGATTGTTCCTTAATCATGCGAAGCAACATAATGATCACTTTCTTCTGCATAACCTTTAACATTATCCTCGTGTCAGGTAATGCATTCGTAACTTTTCAGCTTTTCACGATTTACTCTTATACCGTTTGTTTTACATTGTTGTGGGGTTTTTATTGATATTTTTCACAGGTTCCTCACTCAGTGACCAAGTCTTCCAGACTCCAGCTAATATGTATAAAAATCAAGGACAAAGAGCTGAAATCAACTGTTCACACAGTATAGCTGGCTATGATCGGATCCTCTGGTACAAGCAAACAAAAAGCAAACAGCTTCATTTCCTGGGATATATGGTAGTAAGCCAAGGAGCACCAGAGTCTGGATGGAGGGTCGACATCAAAGGGAGTGCAAATCCACACCAAACCTGCACATTAATAATAAAAGATCTCACCCTGAACAGCAGTGCAGTTTACTTCTGTGCTGCTAGATACCACAGTACTATATATCAATGCTCCTCAATACAAAAACCACTTCACTCTTAGTTTTTATCTCTTAAAGCTCACAGCCGCTTGCACCTTTATTCTAACCAACATTGGTCTTGTGATTATAATCCAAAACTGGAATGGGAGGTCCTTACTGTGAAGAAAAGCCTTTTTTTTTTTTTTTTTTCCCTTACACGTCTCCTCTCAGCCTCATCCTCGACACAATTTGGCTGAAGTCAGAACATGGTGGGACCCCTGACAAAACAAAAACTAACAAAGTGGTTTGTGAAGGAGAGACCATGACCCTCATCGTCTATGTACCCTTTAAAAACAAACACTGAGCCAGCAAAGAAATAGCTGGAAGTGGGGCTGTTGCTGTCAATCATTTACAGCTAAATGACAGTGGTCTGTAGTTTTGTGCCGTTAGCATACACAGTGATGTGAGAAGTAGGAGAAGCTGTACAAAAACTGACCATTAAACTAATACTAGAAATGACGTGAGTTTTATGTCCTTCCAGTAGGTGGCGCTGGACTGCAGTAACTGCCAAATATTCAAGTCACCCATTGTTCTGCTTTCAGACAGAAGCTCCTCATGATGACATCCAGTTTATTTTAGCATATTAGTAATCACATTTATGATTTAGGAGTCCCACTTCATATCATCTATAGTTTTGCTCTCTTTCCAGGTGTTTTTCTTGGTGTTAAGGTCTACCAAACATCTTTGAAAGTTTTCCAAAAGCCTGAAGACATAGTCTAGCTTGGTTTGTATCCATTGAAAGTTAACTACACACTCATGCAGTGTGTAATCACAAAACTTAACAGCGTACCATACCTAAAATGGTCCATCTAAAGGCACCTGAGCACAGTGGAGTGTACTACTGTGCAGCTAGCGATGCACACTGATGATGAAATTAGTGATTAAAAAACCCTCCCCTCAATACAAAAACTTAGACCCATCAAGTGGTTTTAAACTGAACATACCTGTAATGTAAGTCTATTTAAAAAGCTGCATGTGATGTATAACTAGTCCCAAACATTATATTTGGTAATAAGGACATTTTAAATTAGCACATTCTCAGGGCAAATGCATATACAGTAGCTTAAAAGAAATATGAATACACTCTTTTTGCTGAGTCTTGAGGACTTACCCTTCCCTAAAGTCATTTCATAAGGTAGCAGTATGTTTGTGATGCAGTTCAGAATTCATTCTAGAGCCTGCCCTCAATGTGACAACAAATGGGAGTGCAAATAAAGGACAGACCTTTATTAACCACAATAACAATTAAAGATCTCACTGAACATCAGTGCAGTGTACTTCTGCGCTGCTAGTTACCACAGTGCTGCATATCACTGCTCGTTAATACGAAAATTTCCTCATCGTGTTCATCTCTTACAGCTCACAGAGACTTGCACCTATATTCTAACCAATAATCTAATCCTATATTGGAATGGGAGGTCCTTACTGTGAAGTAACTGAAGTAATGCCTGTAGTCTCCCCCTACCATTATAAATAGCAGAAGGTTTTAATATTTACAGCATCAGCTGCATCTCCTTGTGGATTATCACTATGATTGCTCAAGTGCTCATAACGTTTGTTGTCTCATCTCTGTGGCTTCAAGGTACATGGACATATTAACTGTGCAATAGATTCCTAAGCTTTCATTTTTTTAATGTATTGGTTGAGAAACATTTCTCAAAGAGTGATCAGAATTACTTTTTTTTTCCACAGGTCATTCCCAGGATGTGACTCAAGAACCTGAAATCAGCTGGCGTTTCCTCAACAAAGCTGCAGAGATGAACTGCAGCCACAACAAAGATACACGTTATACTCAGATGTACTGGTACATTCAAAGACCAGGAGAGACCATGAGGCTCATTGTGTACACAGTATTTCGTGGGAACCCGGACTATGGTGGGGCGCCTGAAAACAAATATTCAGCCAGCAAAGCAGCCATTGAGAACGGAGCTCTTACTGTGAATGACTTGCAGCAGAATGACAGCGGTGTGTATTTTTGTGCTGTCAGCATGCACTGTGGTGTGAGAAGTAGGAGAAGCTGTACAAAAACTGCCTGACAATTAATCTGATATTAGAGATGATTTATGTCCTCCAGTAGGTGGCGCTGGAGCTCAAGAAATACTGACATCTAAGAATAGCTGCCTAAAAGAAGGGGGTGTTAGTAAGAGTCAACTGGTGTTTTGTTCACAGACAGGAGCTCATCATGCTGACATTAAAACACAGAACATGCTCCACCCACTTCACTTTCCTCATAAACCTCTGTGGGGTCAGTCAGGTTATCTGATGTCAAATCCCAGCAGTTTAAATCCATAAATAAATGTTTCTTGCCAAAGAAACAACATGATGATTCATTCTCTCTTTTTCTGGTGCCTGACAGGTAATAACTTATTTGCTTACAATAAAATCCTCAGACAGCAGAAATGGTTTCAATGATTGTATAATCTGTTGCAATTTAAAAATAATTTTTTCTTCATTCTCTATCCAGGTGTCTGTCTGGGATTCGAGGTCCGTCAGTCTCCCTCTGAGTTCATCACAAATGTTGGATCCAAAGTGCAGATTTTCTGCAGCCATGAAAAGACTGACTACACAGTGATGCTCTGGTACCACCAGTCACCTGGAGAGACCGCTATGAAACTCATTGGGTTTTTAAATGCCAACACTCCAAAATTTGAAGATGAAAATAACGATAATTTTGAAATCACTGGCGATCTGAGTGCGATTACAGCAAAAAACGGTTCTCTGATAGTCAAAAAAGCTAAAGGACAAGAGCACAGTGCAACGTACTATTGTGTAGCAAGTAAAGCACAATGACACAAAGTCCCTCTCAACTTTACAAAAACTCAACAATATTTTTTATCCTTGTGGTTTGGATGAGACAAGTTCTCAAACACCTGCTTGAGTGGTTGTTTTGTGGCTTAATCCAGTCACATTTGCTAATATGTGTACTAATACACTATTTATACAACTAAGAAGGAATCCCAAATAAGCAACACACAAAAAAAACAATGTTCTTTGACATAACCATCAACATTAAGGGGTCAGAGGTCTGATTCCAAATTGTTGAGAAAAATTACCAAACCCCTTTATGAGCTCCCATAGGTGAAAAAACTGAGATAATGATATATAAGAAAAGAAGATATAAAATAGAAGGACTATGTGGGCTTGCACAGCCCAAAGGTTCGGCTCTCTTAAACTTGCTGACAAATAACATTCTTATACAGATTTTTGGGTTTGAATTCAGGTCTGTTTTTATTTTAAGTCACCTTGTCTGTAGTGTACTAGCTATTCAGTGTCCCTGTAACTCATTTTCTTAATAGGAGGGCTTACCCAGAACTGAGATATGAATGATTACAAGGACCAAACATACACTTACAGGTTTTTTTTTTACTATAGCCATGCAACAAAAGATTATCACTGTCTTCTGCACAAGATTTGTTTTTTTCACTTTCAAATTTTTCAAGACTCTCATTTTCCTTGCTTTATATTCTTTAAGGATTCTGATGGTATTTTTCACAGGTTCCTCACTCATTGACAAAGTGTACTAAACTCCAGCTGATGTGTATAAAAAAAAAATCAAGAAAAAAAACCAGAGGAAAAACAGCTGAAATCAACTGTTCAGACAGTCTAAAAAATACAATCAAAACCTCTGATACAAGCAAGTATACATTTTAATAGGATATTAGAAAAGACTTGACTTTTATGTTATTCCGCTAGGTGGCGATGGAGATCAAGGGATACTAATATCTGAACATGCAGTAGCTACTTCAAAGAGGAGGGTGTCGATAAAAGTGTCCAATGCTAAAGTTACTCAGTTTGTAGTCAAGCTAAAGGCACCTGAGCATAGTGCAGTCTACTATACACACGAAGAAAAAAAAAACCTTTTAAAATTAAACACACTCCTCCCACATCTTGGTAACATCCAAGCAAGCATTGTGTTCACAGCACTTTCCTCTTAAACCTCTGTGGGGTCAGTCATATGATCTGATGTCAAATCCCAGCAATTTAAATCTTTAAACTCTTTGACACTTTATCAAAGGAAGGACAACATAATTAATTTTTTCTTTTTCTGTTGCCTGACAGGTAATAACTTGTTTACCATTTATCTTCTGAACATGATATATATGTAATGAAATGATTTCCATTTGTTGTGATTTAAAAATAATCTTTTCTTCATTCTCTATCCAGGTGTCTGTCTGGGATTTGAGGTCCGTCAGTTTCCCTCTGAGTTCATCACAGACGTTGGATCCAAAGTGCATATTTTCTGCAGCCATGAAAAGACTGACTACAGGGTGATGCTCTGGTACCAGCAGTCACCTGGAGAGACCGCTATGAAACTCATTGGGTTTTTAAATGCCAACACTCCAAAATTTGAAGATGAAAATAACGATAATTTTGAAATCAGTGGCGATCTGAGTGGGAGTACAGCAAAAAACGGTTCTCTGATAGTCAAGAAAGCTAAAGGACAAGAGCACAGTGCAATGTACTATTGTGTAGCAAGTAAAGCACAATGACACAAAGTCCCTCTGAACTTTACAAAAACTCCAGATGATTTTTTTATTATTGTGGTTTTGATAAGAGAAGCTCTCAAGCACCTGCTTGAGTGGTTTTCTTATGGATTGATCCATTCACGCAAAATTGCACTAATATAATAAGCAGTTTGTAAAAGCAGCAAGGATGCAAGAATTAGCAAATATGTGCAACTTTCTTCGACATAACCATCAGCATTAACTGCTGACTTACTCCTGCAAGCCTTATGAATGTTTGTATTCCCTTTACTACCCCTAGGAATTGGAACAAGCTCTTGAATTGCAACAAGAGATTTAATTTCCGTCAACACCAACAAATGATCGGTCTTCTTCTTTTCTGTCAGCATAGGGTTCGTGGTACAGGGAATTCCATGGTAATTCATATTTAAAAATTCTGCATAATTTGGTACAGAATTTGGTAATGCCTCTGTGGCACTTAATGTTTAGACACAAAGCATTCTTTACAGGTTTTTGAAAATATTCAGAGAAATTTCTGAAACATTCTTTAGGCTCAAAAAGGTTTTGACAAATAACCTTCTGGTACACCAGCTGTTTTGGGGTTGAATTTTTGTCTTTGTCGTTTTCAGTCCTTAATAAATTGGCCCTACATCTGTAGTGTAGTGGTTATTCAGTGCCCACTGCATCAAGGCCCATTTTCCTGATAACAGGAGTGAGATATGATTACAAGGACTGAATGTACAGTTGTTCTTGAATATAGTCATGCAACACAACATGATAATCACTGTCCTCTGCACAAGATTTAACATTAGCCCGGTAACATGGTCTTTTTGACTTTTTCCAACATATCCTCTCATATTTATTTGTTTATATTCTGTAGGGATTCAATGACTTGACTGTTATGTACTTCCAGTAGGTGGCGATGGAGCTCAAGAAATGCTGATATCTAAACATGCAGTAGCTACTTCAATGAGGGGGGTGTCAATAAAAGTGTCCATGGGGAAAATGTTAGAGTCACTTCGTGTGCTGCTTTCAGACAGAAGCTCATCATGCTGACATTATTTATTTTGCTTTGGCTCACTGGTAATCCCATTCACTATTTAAGAATCCCACTTTATATTATCTATAGGTTACATGTTTATTGTTCATTTTCTCTCCTTCTAGGTCTTTGTCTGGGTGTTGAAGTTCACCAAACACCTTCAGAAGTTTTCAGGACACCTGGAGAAAATGTCCAGCTGGTCTGCAGCCATGGAAAGACCGACTACACACTCATGCAGTGGTACCAGAAATCCCCTGGAGACCAAGCCCTAAAGCGCATTGGACATTTAAACTACAACAACAAAGAGCATGAGAAATCATTTGAGAAACATTTTAATATTACAGGAGACTTGACTGGAAGTCAACCAAAGAATGCTTCTATGTTTATAGTGGACCTAAAGCCTGAGCACAGTGCAGTGTATTACTGTGCAGCAAGCTATGCACACTGAGTGGAAAACACCTTTCTTTAATACAAAAACTCAGAACCATGAAATCATCAAAGTGGATGGTTTTAAACTGAACAGACTCCTCCCACATCTTGGTTAGATCCCAGCTGACTACAGGGTGATGCTCTGATCCCAACAGCTGCAGGGAGACAGCTATGAAACTCACTGGGTAATTAAACTATCCAGCTGTCACATTTGCAGAACAACATAGAGATCATTTCAATATCACTGGAACTGTGGGTGGAGATGCTGCAAAGAATGGCTCAATTAATACCCAAGTCAAAGGACAGGAGCACTTTCAAAAAAGTTTTTTTGAACTTTACAAAAGCTCCACATATTTGATCATTGCTTGTTTAGATAAGACAAGCTCCCACCACCTGCTTTAGTGGTTGTATTGCAGCTTCAATGTTTCATTTTCATTTAACTATGCACATAATTTAAGTACACTTTATATAACCAGGAAGGAAGCACATATTAGCAGAACACTCCTTAACATACTTAAACAAAGCATCTCCATATGAAAGAATTTTTTTAGCAGTAGGAAACACACAGATCCATCTTTAGACGTGTGAAACTTTAATTCACACATCCTGAAATACTGTATAATTAATCACAATTTAGATTTTTTGTAACACTGTTAATAGCAAAGCTGACAAATAAATCTATTTTTAAATACAACATATGGACTAAAAGCCACATTTACACAGAAACCACAGAAACACTCACAGAAAAACACAAACATGACAGTTTACTTAGAGAAAGCTCCGCCCAGCAATCTGCAGTTTCATCTGCAATAAAGTGATGATTCTTCATCTCCTCCCTTTCCCTTCTTAAACCTCAGTCATGTCAGATAGGCAGATGGTTCTCAGTATAAACAATAGTGTGGTCCAATTTCTTCAACTCATAGCCACTAAAATCTTATATAAAGTTTCTAAACACATCTAAAGTCAAGCTTTGAATACAGACAAGATGATCTCCTTTTTAATGTTCTGGTACTTGTCAGGTAATAATTTGAAAAGGTGCTAATTTCTTTAAGTATGGAAATACTTGCACTCTGTTTTTTGGCTTGTTTCTTTAAAATGTATCAACCTTCACAAGCTAAAGTTCTCTTTTATCTTTGTTCTAGGTGCTAGTCTGGGGATTGAGGTTCGTCAGTCTTCCTCTGATATCATCGCAAAGGCTAGTGACAAAGTTCAGATTTTCTGCAGTCATGATAAAACTGACTACAGGATCATGTTCTGGTACGAGCAGTCGCCTGGAGACACGGCTATGAAACTCATTGGGTTTTTAAACTTTGCAGCTGTCACAGTTGAAGAACAATATAGAGATCATTTCAATATCACTGGAAATCTTGGGGGCGATTCTGCAAAGAATGGCTCACTAACTATCCAAGTCAAAGGACAAGAGCACAGTGCAGTGTACTACTGTGCAGCAAGCAAAGCACAATGACAGAAAGCTCCTCTGAACTTTACAAAAACTTTTTATCATTGGTGGTTTTGACAAGACAACCTCCCAAGCACCTGCTGTAGTGGTCGTCGTTTGACTCGATCCATGTTGGATGTTTTTAAAGCACATACTGTTTACAAAACCAAGAAGCAGACACACTCCTACAAGCCTTACAAAGGTTCACATTTCCTTTTCTGCCACTAGGAGTTGCAAAGACATCACTAAACATATTCATGCAGTAAGACACTAATGCAGTACTCGTGAAATACTCTAATTCAGATATCCTTAAAGACTGCGCAGCCTAAGTAATGACAATTTGTGGTTGTTATAGTCAGTCAAATAGGAATTAAGTCAGTTTTTCAATATGTAAACAAGAATGTTGTGTTATTCCAGTACACAGAAATCTTCAGGGAAACATCAGTTGAAGAGAAAACTCCTCCCAGCAACTGTAAAGCGATGACGTTTCATCATCACATCCTTTCCTTCTTAAACCTCAGTTATGTCAGCTGGGCTGTTAATTCTTAGTATAAACACTTGATGTGATCTAATTCTAGTCGTTTAAATCCACTAAACTCTGTTATAAAGTTTCTAAATGCTTAGAAAGTCTTCTAAAGGCTTTATGTTGTTAAAGATAAAATGATCTGCCTTCTAATTTTCTGCTGCCTCCCAGGTAATCATTTTAAAAGATGTCAATTTCTTTAAGCCTGGAAATAACAGATTTTTGTATTTGTTTTAATTTATCAGCTAACAAAAAGTTCTCTTTTCTTCTTTGGTCTAGGGGTTTTTCTCGGGCTTGAGGTCCGTCAGTCTTCTTCTGATATCATCGCAAATGTTAGTTCAAATGTGCAGATTTTCTGCAGCCACGATAAAACTGACTACTATGTGATGTTCTGGTACCAACAGTCGCCTGGAGACACGGCTATGAAACTTATTGGGTTTTTAAACTATGCAGCTGTCACACTTGAAGAACAATATAGAGATCATTTCAGTATCACTGGAAATCTTGGGGGCAATTCTGCAAAGAATGGCTCACTATCTATCCAAGTCAAAGGACAACAGGACAGTGCAGTGTACTACTGTGCAGCAAGCAAAGCACAATGACAGAAAGCTCCTCTGAACTTTACAAAAACTCCACATAATTTTTATCATTGGTGGTTTTGACAAGACAAGCTCCCAAGCACCTGCTGTAGTGGTCGTCGTTTGACTCGATCCATTCATATAAAATTTACGAATATACCCTTGTTTCTATTCTCCTTTAGTTCGGCATGTTGGATGCTTTTTAAAGCACATACTGTTTACAAAACCAAGAAGCAGACACACTCCTACAAGCCTTACAAAGGTTCACATTTCCTTTTCTGCCACTAGGAGTTGCAAAGACATCATCACTAAACATATTCATGCAGTAAGACACTAATGCAGTACTCGTGAAATACTCTAATTCAGATATCCTTAAAGACTGCGCAGCCTAAGTAATGACAATTTGCGGTTGTTATAGTCAGCAAATAGGAATTAAGTCAATTTTTCAATATGTAAACAAGAATGTTGTTCTATTCCAGTACACAGAAATCTTCAGGGAAACATCAGTTGAAGAGAAAACTCCTCCCAGCAACTGTAAAGCGATGACGTTTCATCATCACATCCTTTCCTTCTTAAACCTCAGTTATGTCAGCTGGGCTGTTAATTCTTAGTATAAACACTTGGTGTGATCTAATTCTAGTCGTTTAAATCCACTAAACTCTGTTATAACGTTTCTAAATGCTTAGAAAGTCTTAGAAAGTCTTCTAAAGGCTTTATGTTGTTAAAGATAAAATGATCTGCCTTCTAATTTTCTGCTGCCTCCCAGGTAATCATTTAAAAAGATGTCAATTTCTTTAAGGTTTTTTTCAGATTTTTGTATTTGTTTTAATTTATCAGCTATCAAAAACTTCTCTTTTCTTCTTTGGTCTAGGGGTTTTTCTCGGGCTTGAGGTCCGTCAGTCTTCTGATATCATCGCAAATGTTAGTTCAAAAGTGCAGATTTTCTGCAACCATGATAAAACTGACTACTTTATGATGCTCTGGTACCAGCGTCCACCTGGGGAAACAGCCATGAAACTCATCGGGTATTTGTACCACAAACAAGTCACAATGGAAGATCAGTACAAAACCAATTTCACTATTTCTGGAGATTTGACTGGGAGTACAGCAAAGAACGGCTCTCTGATAGTCAAAGCTACACAACAAGAGGACAGTGCAGTGTACTACTGTGCAGCAAGCAAAGCACAATGACAGAAATCCTCTGTGAACATTACAAAAACTCCATAATCTGGAACCATCAGTGGTTTGAAACCAGAATGGAAAGAAACTGACATCAGACACCTGGTTTTGTTCTTTTGGTTTTTAATTGAGATATTATTTTGTTGATTTCTTCCAGTCACTGATAATAAAAGGTAATTATTTCTAATAAATAGTAAAATTCTGTTAAAGCAGCATATCTTATGTGGATGATTAAAATAAGAGCATATATTCTGTATAACTTGCAGGACTACAATGATACACCATCTAAAAGTTTGAAGTTTGATTTACATTTACAATGCCGTAAATCTTTGCTTATCAAAACACTGATCATTGACAGGACTTTTACAAAAATGATAATGAGCATTTTCCATATAAGAATAAGAATAAGAATAAGATAACCTTTATTAGTCCCACACGTGGGAAATTTGTTTTGTCACAGCAGGAAGTGGACAGTGCAAAAGTTATGAAGGAAAAATTAGAATAAAATAAAATAAGAATAAATACAGTACACAACTGTACAGAATAGAATAAAATAAAATACTATATACAGTAGAATAAAATAGAATAAAATATACAATAAGATAAGAATAGAATACAAATGCTATATACAATTGAGTAAAAATACAACGATGCCAGAAAAGATTATTGCACATTAGTGTTATTGCACATTTGTGGATGTGTGTGTTTGATCAGTTAAAGTCTTTATTGTGGAGTCTGACAGCAGTGGGGAGGAAAGACCCGCGAAATCTCTCCGTCCCACACCGTGGGTGCCGCAGTCTCCTACTGAAGGAGCTGCTCAGTGCTGTCACAGTCTCATGCATGGGGTGGGAGATGTTGTCCAACAGGGATGACAGCTTAGCCGCCATTCTCCTGTCACTCACCACCTCCACTGGGTCCAGAGGGCATCCTAGAACAGAGCTGTGATATTTAACAAGCTAAACAATAAAAGAATTAAAAACCAAAATATCTTCATCTGCAGCTGAAGCCACTCCCCTTCTGCCTACATCTTAGTAGCTTCTTCCTGAAATGGCAATCAGCTCAGTGACATGGTGCTTTCAGCAGAGACTGTTTTAATTTAAATGCTTCAGCACATTCATGACTTTATCGCCACATCTCTACATTATGATTAGATTTCTTTTTTTCTTTTTCCTCACAGGTAACTGCTTCGCGGTGACGTGACACACACTGCATTCGCTTATTTTAAAATCATTAATTTTTCTATCTCTGCTTACAGCAGGCATCTCTCTGGGGATAGAGATCCGTCAGTTTCCGTCTGCTGTAATCAAAAAGGTCAATGATGATGTACAGCTACTCTGCACCCATGATAAAAGTGACTACAGAGTGATGCTTTGGTACCAGCGATTACCTGGAGAGACAGCTCTGAAACTTGTTGGATATGGATATACACAGTTCAAAGATGACAGCGTGGAGGAACCATTTAGAGAAAGTTTCAAATTAGAGGGGGATTTGAATTCGGATAAAAAGAACGGCTCACTTTTCATCAACAAACTAAAAGCACCTGAACATACAGCAACGTATTTCTGTGCTGCCAGTCAACCACAGTACATCAAACACCCATCTGCTCTAAACAAAAACCTCTTCCCATGTCTCCTGTTACAGAAGAGCCTATTAGTCATCATATTCAGCAGCACTAAGACTCACGGCTATAGGAAGTATTTGTCAAGGAGGCTTTTTGGATAACAAGAAATCTTACAGATTATTCACTAAAAGAAAAAAGATATTTATAATTTTTCAGTTAATAATTAACTTGAGGGAAGTAATGATGACATCATGAAACACAGTGTCAACACTTTCTGAGCTAACCTTTAAAGATGACTTTGAGGAACAGCATTATTTTTTATATTCTTAAATTAAGCATCAATACCAAGGATTTCTGCACAAAACCCCCAGAAAGAACAAAACGCATTTTTTATTTTAAAAACCAGTCCATTTGTCATTGAGTACACCCCCCCCAAAAAAACCAAGCTGTTGATGAACAACTCTGATTTCACTACATCACTTCCTGTCTCTCCTTCTGACTCACAAAGCACTGAAGAGACCATTTGTGTGCTGACATCCAACATGAAGCCATCTAGTTTCATTGTTGCCATCCTAATCGTGTTCTGGATTAAAGGTAAAACCGAACTCTTACAAAATCAGTTTATGTGGAGAAAAAAAAAAGGTAAATATTCAGACGTCTTTCTCCTTTTTTCCCCCCCCTCTCTTCTTCTCCAGGAGCTTATCTCAGCAAAGAAAAACAGCTGTCTCAGTCTCCAACTCAACTGTTAGTGGAACCAAACCAACAAGTGAACCTGACCTTCACTCATAACATCACTAATTACGATACCATTCTCTGGTATCAGCGCTCACCAGGCGACACCTCCCTGAAGCTGATTGCCTACGTCTATTTTACAAATCTAAATGTTGAGAAGCCATTTGAAGGCAACTTTCAGGTGAGTGGAGATGGGAGAAACACAGTTTATCTCCATATCCTGAACCCACGACACCCGGAAGACAGTGGAGAATATTTTGGAGCAGCACGTATACACAGTTATAAAGATGGTGATGCTCTCATACAAAAACCCTCATCCTGATCTAGTCGATAACAGTACCCCAACAGGAAACCACACAGACTTCGTGAAACTGTACCAAGTTAAAATAGTGAAACTGCAAAAAATGCTTGGCTACAAAATTACAATTACTCTTTTATATAACTGTTGCTTCTCTCAGTGGAACCCACTTTGTGTTTTCAGACTATAATTTTCCAAACTGCATTTAGCCTTGATAAAATGTACTAAATGCTTCAAGGATGCATTATTTGCAAAACTTTGGTCGCACAGAGTTTATATTTACAGATTGCTACTAACACTTCTGACACACCCACTAAGCGTTGCAAAGAAATAAGTTGTTCAGTCTGGAAACCATAGCATTGCATGTGCCATTTTCATGCTTATTATCTATATCTATAACTATATCTATACATCTATGCCCAAGCAATGAAATAATTAGGCAGCCACCACCACACCTGTAGAGCATGTGCAGAAGAACAGAAGTTTCACACTGAGGTTTTCATTACAGATAAAAACCCCAAAACATAATTTGTTGCCATTACCAATTTCCAAAGAAGCTGATGCATTTCACTTTGGAAGAAACCTGGCTTTCAGTTATAAATGCTGCCCTCCATTTTCAGCTCTTTCACCCATAAAGTTCAAATAACGTTTTTCCTTCAGTCTCTTTAAAATGTTTTATGTCTAAATAAAAGACTGAACAGCAGAGAGCAGTGGTGACACATGAACATGGTAAAAAGAAAGCTCCTCCCTCCTCTTCACAAATGTACAATAAAGGAAGATGTAGTGTCAGGGTGCTTTCATTCATAACTTTGTATATCTATATCTAAATCATAGTTATATAGAACACTGCAGCGACAGTGGAGATTAAGCATCGCTATAAGGATTTTAAAATGCTTGTTGTATTGTCTTTGTCTTTGTTTGCAGGTAGGTAGAAAATAAACGGATGTGTGTACTTTCTCATGACAATATCAAACCAGTTTTTCTTTTTGTCCTAGACACTGTGCTGTCAGCACTTGTGATTCAGCAATCACCTTTAAATCTTCTGATAAAATCACAACAGCAAGAATTCAAGCTCGATTGCTACCATGGAGACAACAGCTATCCCTACATGTTCTGGTACCAGCACAAGTCAGCAGCAGGAGGCCAGCGGACAATGGACCTGATTGGACAACTTCATTATGAAAACCCAACTCTTGAAAAGACCTTTAAGAGCAAATTTAACATAACAGGCCATTCAAAGGGCAAAGCTCAGCTTGTAATCTCCAATGTTAACCTAGAAGACACAGCACAATACTTCTGTGCTGCGAGTCAGCACGGTGTTTCAACTCCTCTGGCTGCTTTACAAAAAGCTGGTGGCACACAGCATCAAAACCACACCTGCATGATTGATAAAGGAGGAGTGACGGTTCCAGAGTCTACTTTCACAGTTTCTCTCACTTTGGTCCTTTTATCACTGATCAGATTCTGGTGTCATTTCCAGCATTGTTGGCTCTGTCTATTTCTACCCATTAAATTTCCTCTTCTAAAGGAAAAGAGACTCCTGGTTCTTTCTGCAGGTCAGGTGAGCACTGTTATGTTTCACAAATCTCCCCAAGATAGTGCAACTGCAAGCATAATGATGCCTCTCTTGTAATGATGCTCTGGTATCAGCAAATAAAGGAGAATGTGTTTATAACTGCTATGGATGTGAACAGTCCCCAAATTATGAGGGTCAATTTGGAGAATAAGCATAAACACAAAACACTAAAATAAATAAATCTAAATAAGATGACTGAACAACAGAGAGCAGTGACAACACATGAAAATGCTAAAATAGCTCCTCCCTCTTCTTAACACACGTGTACAATAAAGAAACATGTAATGTCAGAGTGTTTGCATTGACACCTGTGTATATGTATATCCAAGTCAGTTACATAGATCATTGCTATTTAAGGATTTTCTCCAGTAAAGGTTCGAAATGTTTGGAATTTTGCTTTTGTCTGTGCTCACAGGTAGGTAGAAAAAAAAAGATATGTGTACTTTCTCATAACAATATTAATCCTTCCTGTGAACCTTCAGTTTGGTTTTTGTCCTCTAGACTGTGCGCTGTCATCGCTTGTGATTCAGCAAACACCTTTAAATCTTCTGATAGAACCAGAACAACGACAAGCCAAGATCGAATGCTACCATGGAGTGAGTGACTATCCCTACATGTACTGGTACCAGCACAAGTCAGCAGCAGGAGGCCAGCGGACAATGGACCTGATTGGACGGCTTCAATATGGAAACCCAACTCTTGAAAAGACCTTTGAGAGCAAATTTAACATAACAGGCTATTCAACGGCCAAAGCTCAGCTTGAAATCTCCAATGTTAATCCGGCAGACACAGCACAATACTTCTGTGCTGCGAGTCGGCACAGTGTTTCAACTCCTCTGGCTGCTTTACAAAAACTGGTGGCGAACAGCATCAAAACCCCACCTGCATGATTGATAAAGGAGGAGTGACAGTTCTAAAGTCTGCCTTCTCACAGTTTCTCTCACTTTGGTCCTTTTATCACTCCTCAGATTAGGATGTCATTTCCTGCATTGTTGGCTCTGGTTATATTTCTACCCATTTAACTTCCTCTTCTAAAGGAAAAGAGACTCCTGGTTCTTTCTGCAGGTCAGGTGAGCACTGTTATGTTTCACAAATGTCCCCAAGATAGTAAATGAAAAGTTTCATCTCCAAATAAACTGCAAGCATAATGATGCCTCTCTTGTAATGATGCTCTGGTATCAGCAAAGACAGGAGAATGTGTTTATAACTGCTATGAACAGTCCCCAAATTATGAGGGTCAATTTGAAGAATAAGCATAACTTTTACATTTGTTGCTTTTTAAAACCAGAAATCAGGCTGAGAGTCAGACAGCCAGTAAAAATGAAACAGAATGAGGATGATTTTAATTGCAATCCAATTATAATTTTAGAGTAATGTCCTATTCCTGTCAAACAGAAAGAGCATCTAGCTCTTCAATGGAGCCCCCTCTGACTATTCAGGCAACCTTTTCAGTTAGCCTTAATAAAATGTAGTCTTCTCTAGCATCCTCTTCTGTCACACAACCCTCCGCCTATCCTCCTTCACTACATCCATAAAAATTCTCTGTGATGTTCTTGCTGCTTGATAGCTCCAATATTAAACATCAACATTAAAAATCCCCCAATCGCTCAACCTGAGCTATCCCTCTGATGTACTCGTATCTAATTTTGTCCATTCTGGTCACTCCCAATGAAAAACTTAACATTTTCAACTCTGTCACTTCCAGCTCAGCCTCCTGTCTTTGCGTTAGTGCTACTCACTCCAAACCATGTTGTAAACCTTCCCTTTCACTCTTGCTGCTTTCCGTGTGTCACATAAGACTTTGTCTTAATAAAATGACTGAACAGCAGAGAGCAGTGACAACACATGAAAATGCTAAGATAGCTCCTCCCTCTTCTTAACACACGTGTACAATAAAGAAACATGTAATGTCAGAGTGTTTGCACTGACACCTCTGTATATCTAGCTCCAAGTCAGTTACATAGATCATTGCTATTTCAGGATTTTCTCAAGTAAATTTTCGAAATGTTTGGAATTTTGGTTTTGTCTTTGCTCACAGGTAGGTAGAAAAAAAAGATGTGTGTACTTTCTCATAACAATATTAATCCTTCCTGTGAACCTTCAGTTTGGTTTTTGTCCTCTAGACTGTGCGCTGTCATCGCTTGTGATTCAGCAAACACCTTTAAATCTTCTGACAGAACCAGAACAACGACAAGCCAAGATCGAATGCTACCATGGAGCGAGTGACTATACCTACATGTACTGGTACCAGCACAAGTCAGCAGCAGGAGGTCAGCGAACAATGGACCTGATTGGACGGCTTGAATATGGTGCCCCAACTCTTGAAAAGAGCTTTAAGAGCAAATTTAACATAACAGGCCATGCAACGGCCAAAGCTCAGCTTGAAATCTCCAATGTTAATCCAGCAGACACAGCACAATACTTCTGTGCTGCGAGTCGGCACAGTGTTTCAACTCCTCTGGCTGCTTTACAAAAAGCTGGTGGCGAACAGCATCAAAACCCCACCTGCATGATTGATAAAGGAGGAGTGACAGTTCTAAAGTCTGCCTTCTCACAGTTTCTCTCACTTTGGTCCTTTTATCACTGCTCAGATTAGGATGTCATTTCCTGCATTGTTGGCTCTGGTTATATTTCTACCCATTTAATTTCCTTTCTAAAGGAAAAGAGACCCCTGGTTCTTTCTGCAGGTCAGGTGAGCACTGTTATGTTTCACAAATCTCCCCAAGATAATGAATGAAAAAAGTTTCATCTCCAAATACACCGCAAGCATAATGATGCCTCTCTTGTAATGATGCTCTGGTATCAGCAAAGACAGGAGAATGTGTTTATAACTGCTATGGATGTGAACAGTCCCCAAATTATGAGGGTCAATTTGAAGAATAAGCATAACTTTTACATTTGTTGCTTTTTAAAACCAGAAATCAGGCTAAGAGTCAGACAGCCAGTAAAAATGAAACAGAATGAGGATGATTTTAATTGCAATCCAATTATAATTTTAGAGTACTGTCCTATTCCTGTCAAACAGAAAGAGCATCTAGCTCTTCAATGGAGCCCCCTCTGACTATTCAGGCAACCATTTCAGTTAGCCTTAATAAAATGTAGTCTTCTCTAGCATCCTCTTCTGTCACACAACCCTCCGCCTATCATCCTTCACTACATCCATAAATATTCTCTGTGATGTTCTTGCTGCTTGATAGCTCCAATATTAAACATCAACATTACAAATCCCCCAATCGCTCAACCTGAGCTATCCCTCTGATGTACTCGTATCTAATTTTGTCCATTCTGGTCACTCCCAATGAAAACCTGAACATTTTCAACTCTGTCACTTCCAGCTCAGCCTCCTGTCTTTGCGTTAGTGCTACTCACTCCAAACCATGTTGTAAACCTTCCCTTTCACTCTTGCTGCTTTCCGTGTGTCACATAAGACTTTGTCTTAATAAAATGACTGAACAGCAGAGAGCAGTGACAACACATGAAAATGCTAAGATAGCTCCTCCCTCTTCTTAACACACATATACAATAAAGAAACATGTAATGTCAGAGTGTTTGCACTGACACCTCTGTATATCTAGCTCCAAGTCAGTTACATAGATCATTGCTATTTCAGGATTTTCTCCAGTAAAGGTTCGAAATGTTTGGAATTTTGGTTTTGTCTGTGCTCACAGGTAGGTAGAAAAAAAAAGATATGTGTACTTTCTCATAACAATATTAATCCTTCCTGTGAACCTTCAGTTTGGTTTTTGTCCTCTAGACTGTGCGCTGTCATCACTTGTGATTCAGCAAACACCTTTAAATCTTCTGATAAATCCAGAACAACGACAAGCCAAGATCGAATGCTACCATGGATCGAGCGACTATACCTACATGTACTGGTACCAGCACAAGTCAGCAGCAGGAGGCCAGCGGACAATGGACCTGATTGGACGGCTTGACTTTGGTGCCCCAACTCTTGAAAAGAGCTTTCAGAGCAAATTTAACATAACAGGCCATGCAACGGCCAAAGCTCAGCTTGAAATCTCCAATGTTAATCCGGCAGACACAGCACAATACTTCTGTGCTGCGAGTCGGCACAGTGTTTCAACTCCTCTGGCTGCTTTACAAAAACTGGTGGCGAACAGCATCAAAACCACACCTGCATGATTGATAAAGGAGGAGTGACAGTTCTAAAGTCTGCCTTCACACAATCTTTCTGTCTTTGCTCAGATTCTGATGTCATTTCCTCCACAGAGATCTACCTACAGTGTTGGCTCTGCTGAATTTCCACCCATTTAATTTCCTCTTCTAAAGACAAAATGACTCCTTGCATCACCACCCTGACTTTCTTGATTATCTCAGCAGCAGGTAAAGTTTATCAACACAAAGACAAAAACATACTCTAATTTTTCACACTTTCCTTGCCTTTTCTTTTTACCTGTATTAAGTCCATTCAAGAAATGTAAATATTATTACCATATAGATGATAAAAGATATATTTCTGCTTACTGTGTTTCAGGTGTTTCTGAATCCGTTCTGATCACTCAGTGGCCCCATTACATTTCTAACCCTTCCAATGGCTCGGCAAAGATGCACTGCTACCAGAATGACACAGACTATCAATATCTGTACTGGTATAAACAGCCGAGAGGAAAAAGTTTCCAGCTGATTGTGGCTACTGTAGCTGGAATTTCACAGTTCGAAGAGGGATTCAAATCTGGTTTTCAGGCAGAGAAAAATGACAAGCAGTGGTCTCTGACAATAACCAGTATTCAGGAGAAAGATGAGGCTCTTTATCTCTGCGCTGCAAGGCTACACGGTACTGTGGCAGACCTCAGAAGCATGACAAAAACATCTGACTCAAACATAAGTAATCAACTCAAGGGGGCGGGGGGAAACCACACTGTGGAGAAGATAACAGCAATTTTTACCATCAAGTTTGTTAAGTAAATAAAAGGTAAGAAAATGTTTTCTAAAATATTAAAACACTATTTGCAGTATTCCCCAAAATAATGTTCTTACACATGGATATTTTCCTCAGACTAACCGGCTCTTGATGATGCAAGGTGTTTTAAATAAATCCTGCCAATAGATGGAAGCACAGCACATGGCATAAGCCCTTTACAATGGGAGTGTAGTGGTGAACTAAGCAGCAGATACTCACTAAACAAACCCTCCTCCCTCTTTACACTGAGCCTTTTTATGAGCAATCAACCATTCTCCCATCAGTGCTCAACTATGTCTTCAACTATTCTCCTCCTCATCTGGTTTTCATGTAAGATCTTAAATTTCAACTAATTTAATACAAAATGTACAAATTTAAATACTGTACTGATTCATTGTAAACTGTTTTTTGTTCTCTTTGCAGGTCAGGCGAGCGCAGTTATATTTGAGCAGTCTCCTCCACAGATCGTGGATAAGAATCGACAGGTCCAGATAAACTGCAAGCATAATGATAGCACCCTTCTATTAATGCTCTGGTATCAGCAATTAAATGAGAATACATCCATGACCCTCATTGGCTCTGGATATGAACAGTCCCCAACTTATGAGGGTGAATTTGAAAAACAATTTACCCTCTCAAGGAGCAGCACAGTAGAAGGAACTCTGACGATAAAAAAAACAGATGTGTCGCACTCGGCTGTTTATTTCTGCGCTGCCAGCACACAGTGATGTGGTTTAATGCTGCTCCCTCACTAAAAACCCTCAGCATTTTTCTGCAAGTGAGGTGTTGTACATGTACACATAGCTGTTTGCTGGTTTTCCTTAGAGTTGCAGTGAGAAACAGGAGGACTGGATTCCTCCATAGATTGCTTCCATGAAATATGTTTGTTATAAAAATGAACAGAAAGCACTTTAATTTAGACTAAATACAAAGTGCACTGAATCATAACTTATGTAGCATAAGTGTGGCATTAATCACTAACAACTCCTCAAAAATGTAACTTATGCCTCTCTCTGAAAAATGGATAAGGGAACTCGATGCATGCTATTTTAGAAGATGCCTGGATTTCTGTTACACCAATAGATGGAAGCACAGCACATGGCATGAGGCCCGTATAACAGGAGTGATGAACTAAGCACAACAAACACTCTCCTCCCCCTTTACCCTGAGCCTCTATTAAAATGAGCAATCACCTTCTCCCATCAGTGATTGAAAATGTCTTCACCTAGTCTTCTTGTCATCATCTGGTTTTCGTGTAAGAGCTTAAATTTCAATTTGAACTCCCAAAACAATCAATTAAATGCAAATACTGTACTGACTCATTGTAAACTGTTTTTTGTTCTCTTTCCAGGTCAGGCGAGCGCAGTTATATTTGAGCAGTCTCCTCCACAGATAGTTAATGAGAATCTTGAGGTCCAGATAAACTGCAAGCATGATGATAGGACCCTTGTAGTAATGCTCTGGTATCAGCAAAAAAGGGAGAATACATCCATGACCCTCATTGGCTTTGGATATTATCAACAGTCCCAAAATTATGAGGGTCAATTTAAAGGACAATTTACCCTCACGAGGAGCAGCACAGTAGAAGGAACTCTGACGATAAAAAAAACAGATGTGTCGCACTCGGCTGTTTATTTCTGCGCTGCCAGCACACAGTGATGTGGTTTAATGCTGCTCCCTCACTAAAAACCCTCAGCATTTTTCTGCAAGTGAGGTGTTGTACATGCACAGATAGCTGTTTGCTGGTTTTCCTTAGAGTTGCAGCAAGAAACAGGAGGACTGGATTCCTCCATAGCTTGCTACCATGAAATATGTTTGCTACAAAAAATGAACAGAAAGCACTTCAATTTAGACTAAATACAAAGTGCACTGCAGTATAACTTAGGTAGCATAACTTAGAGAGGGCAGTCTATCCCATGCAATAAAAGCTGCTGCTCTCATTCTGACACAAATCGCTCCTGGCGCTGGTCTCCACCCTGACTGTGCTCGCTTTCTTACCTCTCCTGTGCACTGCTGGATGGTTGGAAATAAGTCTTTCCAATCTGGAAATCATAGCAATACAGACAAACACACAACTTTCATACTGAACATCCATGCCCAGGCAATCTGTTCATTAGGCAGACACCACCACACAGTGCAGAAGAACATAGTGTGGCATTAATCACTAACAACCCCTCAAAAATGTAACTTATGCCTCTCTCTGAAAAATGGATAAGGGAACTCGATGTATGCTATTTTAGAAGATGCCTGGATTTCTGTTACACCAATAGATGGAAGCACAGCACATGGCATGAGGCCCGTATAACAGGAGTGATGAACTAAGCACAACAAACACTCTCCTCCCCCTTTACCCTGAGCCTCTATTAAAAGGAGCAATCACCTTCTCCCATCAGTGATTGAAAATGTCTTCACCTAGTCTTCTTGTCATCATCTGGTTTTCGTGTAAGATCTTAAATTCCAATTTGAACTCCCAAAACAATCAATTAAATGCAAATACTGTACTGACTCACTGTAAACTGTTTTTTGTCCTCTTTGCAGGTCAGGCGAGCGCAGTTATATTTCAGCAGTCTCCTCCACAGATCGTGGATAAGAATCGAGAAATTCAGATAAACTGCAAGCATAACGATAGCTCCCTCATATTAATGCTCTGGTATCAGCAAAGAAAGGAGAAAGCATCCATGACCCTCATTGGCTCTGGATATTATCAACAGTCCCAAAGGCTATGTCCACACGTACACGGGTATTTTTGAAAACGGAGATTTTCCGTTTTCGTTTTAAAAAATAATCCCGTCCACACGTAAAGGCAGAAATGAAGGAAAACGCTGCTAGGAACATGCCAAAGCAGCAGGTGGCGCTATATTCCTAACCGTGTAGAAATGTTGGCCAATCAGAAGTCTAGAAGCCTCGGTGGGAAATAGTAAACAAAGCTGGGGCATAGAAGCAGAACCGAGTCGTATGTGTGGAGGGACAGTAACTGTGTGTGTATATGTAAGCATTTAAACACTGCAGAGAGGACAATTAACAGTAACAGTATTGTAGAAATTCATTTCATCGAAACAACAACGTGGCGCACACTGTGACGTCAAAAAAGGCGCACACCTTTGACGCTGCGTTTTCTCCGTTTTTCTCGTCCACACGTAAATGCAAAAACGGAGTTTTAGAAAATATCCACCCTGGCCGGAGTTTTTAGAAATCTCCGTTTTCACTGACCGAAAACGCCGTTTACGTGTGGACGAAAGGTGCAAACGCATAGAAAAATCTGCGTTTTCAAAAATACCCGGGTACGTGTGGACATAGCCAAAGTTATGAGGGTCAATTTACAGAACAATTTATTATCGCAAGGAGCAGCACAGTAGAAGGAACTCTGACGATAAAAAACACAGACGCGTCACACTCGGCTGTTTATTTCTGCGCTGCTTTCACACAGTGATGTGGTTTAATGCTGCTCCCTCACTAAAAACCCTCAGCATTTTTTTTGTAAGTGAGGCATTATAGATGTGCACATGAAGTCATATCCTTAGAATTGCAGAACAAACCAAGGGGACAGAATCTTTCCATATCTTAGTTATTATGTATGCTGCTGTATGTAATGAAATAAAGAGAAAAAGTTAACTTTGATTAATAATTTTAGCTAATAATTACAAACACACTGCAGCATAGCTTATGTATCTTTTGCTGTTTAAACCCAGAGATGATGGATAGAGTTAACACCAGAGGAGGGTTTTCTTTACAGTCACAACGATAGTGCTTTTATAGTAATGACCTACTATTAACAAAGAGAGCCTCTAAAACTTCGCTTCCATTTTATCACCCGAAGCTCTCAATTAACCGGTCGTTCTACATCCCTACCCTCACCTATGGTCACGAGCTGTGGATAGTGACCAAAAGTACCAGATCACCTATACAAATGGGAGAAATGGGCTTTCTCCGAAGGGTGGCTGGCCTCTCCCTTAGAGATAGGGTGAGAAGTTCAGCCATTCGGGAGGAGCTCAAAGTAGAGGCGCTGCTTCTTCACACTGAAAGGAGCCAGTTGAGGTGGTTCGGGCATCTGACAAGGATGACTCCCAGGCACCTCCTGGTGTCAGGTGTTCCTGGCATGTCCCATTGGGAGGAGGCCCCGGGGCAGACCCAGGACACGCTGGAGAGATTATATCTCTCAGCTGGCCTGGGAATGCCTTGGTGTTCCCACGGACAAGCTTGAGGAGGTGGCTGGGGAGAGGGAGGTCTGGGCTTTTTTGCTTGGGCTGCATCCATCCATCCATCCAGAAGAAGAAGAAGATGGATGGATGGATGGATGGCTTCTAAAACTAAAATCCTACAACACATACATTAAGCTTAAGAAAACGTAGAATTTGTTAAAAGTATGCAGCAGTGCAGGTATTACACAAAAATATTTAAATATTAAGGGAGCAACAATCTGTGGCACATTATAGATTTGCAGTCCTTGATAACTGCAATACTTTTTGCATTGATGACTGATACTGTACTTTCTTCCCCATTCAAACATGCAGGGCAAACAGGTGAAGAGAAAAAAAGAGAAAAGGAACCACTGAATTTAATGCAGCCTCCTATAACAGAAAAACGGTCCAGTGAATTCCTCTACTTGCTTATGAGACTTACATGGTAGTGAGAAATAGGTTTTGACTACGACTGCAAACAAATTTACTTCACGAATCAATAATTCGGGGTTGTCTTGATTCAATAGCCCTCTTCAGGTCATCCCAGAGCATTTCAAGTCACATTCAGCACTATATGACTTGGCTGTTCCAAAACATGCATGTTCTTCATTGAAGTCATTCTGTGTTTTTTTTATTTTGGTTCTTCTGGTTATTGTTAGACCAACTCCTCCTAAGCTACGGTCACAAACTGCTCAGTTCACAGAACAGAACATTTTTGTACATCACTCAGGTGCGATCTTTGTAAGATGCTCACTCTCAACTCGGGCAATAAAAGTCTTAATAAACAACAAAAATGAAGCCCATCCAAATGAATACCTGCAGTGTGTTAACACTTCAGCTGACATAGGTTGTTGATTAGTGAGTGCTGCATGGCTCTAAGTAATGAGGTCGTTAGGGTCAAAGGTTATTTCTAAAATAAGAGAATCTTTTTCAGAAATAACTGAAATTAACATGAAATATTGATCAATTTATATTTACATTTTTAAAATGTTATGTAAATATAGTATTGTAAATACAATTGTAAGTGAAAAGGAAATCTCAAGTAGGAGACAGGAATGTAAGATGACACGAAGAAGGAAATACAAAGCTTGATTCAAAGTTTTTGTGCCAGTGAAGAACTTTTCCCGACTTTCTTTAGAATGACATTTAACTACTTTGCTGTACACAAAAACCAAAAGCATTAGCAAGCTGAAATTAGCAGGGCTAAATGTTACCTTAGCATTAAACACTTGATGAACAACGACTACTACATGTTACCAAAGTAAATGGGGGCTTACCTTGGTAAGAAAATAAAGCAGCATCAGCTTTCCGGAAATAAGGAGCCTTTCAGAAAACTCCCAGTCCGCAGGTGGATGTTGGTGTGGGAGAAAAGCTGCAGGAAAGGGGGCTGGGAAGGATCCTCCACGCAAGGAGAAATTACTAAACTCTCGGCTTTAGAAATGCAGTACAGAATATTAGGCCTGTTTATGATACTGGATATATTTGTACTAGGTAAGCTGTTAGAAATTAGGCAACTGAGAGGCATAAATCAATGCAGAATTTAGTTTAAGACTTAATTTAAAAGAAATGGAAAAAACGTGGCTCTGAGTCTAATTAGGTCAAACCCTGCAGCTACAGGACATTCATGCAGCCACGCCTCCTGCAGCCACGTACAGGTGACCGCACGAGCTAGGTCAAAACGTTGGTGTCAACAAAACAAACAAACAAACAATACATAAATAATTTGATGCGTTTTTATACATGTGTTGTTTTACGTTGCTCTGTTTTCTTCCTTTTATTCTGGCTAGTTTTTTTTAACAGCTCCTTTTCACACTCAACCCCATTTCACCAGCTCTCTTTAACCCGTCAGCACCATCAGTTATAATGAATAAAAATGAACTAAATGAACTAAAAACATGTTTGAAAATGAAATTCTAGCTAATGAAAAACGGGAAAATGGAAATAACTAAAGCAATATTCTGAACTTACAAAGCTATCAAAATTACATTTTGGAAAAACATCTACAAGAAATTTATTTTATTTTTTTGACAGTTTAGTCAAATATCACAACCAGCCTTTTATTTATTTATTTAGACTTTAGATGTGATTTAACTGACTGAGTCCACCAGCTCAACGAAGTGTCTACTCCCGAGATCCCTGTTATTAAAAAAAAGTTTCAGTCAATTAGACAAATAAATAAATTGCTTGAAAAAACTGAAATAAACCCACGAAAAAAAACAAAAATCAACCCAATTCTAAAATAAAAAAATTAAATATGAATATAAAAAATCTGACTACAAAGGAAATACACAAACTTCAGTGACATTGCAGCTCATGTTCCATCACAATTTACAGCTATTGGCAGTATTAAGTTATAAAGTTTTCTCATCACTGGTTGGCAGGTATTCCAGGTACACTGATTCATCTTTTACGAATTTCAGCTTTACTTGTGTTTTTGTCCAGTATGTTTGTTTCCAGGTAATTACTGAAGCATGTTATATATATCTACATAATTTACTGTACTGATATCAAGCCTATCCTTGCTGAAGTCAAGCTTTTCGTTAATTACTACTACAATATTATATTATTCTATACTTCTGTAACTATGATTTTTGCTGAATAGCAGGAAAGTGTAATACTAACGTGAGTTTAAAAACAGAATCGATATTGTCACTAAATGCTGCTTTTGCTGTCATATAACACAGTGTAGAAACAGTAAGCACATTCAATATAGCCCATAATTTTCTAGATTTTTTTTTTTAAAATAATTGCCTTTCGAAGACTTTCACATTTCAAGACATTTTTGAAAAAGCATTGCAATAACTGTTTAGGAATTACAGTTCTGCTATACATAATAACACAACTGTAACATTTTAACCATTTTTAAAACATTTTTTGAAAATCTTTCTCATGGACATCTCCAAATGCTGCTTTTCCTCCCCTGAGATGCTCTGTCAGGTCCTTGGTTGCTTCTTGATCGTGGATCTCTGTGACCTCAGCTTAGTCTTCACTGGACCTTATGGACCTGAGTGAAAACGCCACATGCTGCATAAATTGCTACACAAATCGTCAAAGACTGTGTCCAGTTTCTTCTTTAAAGTTGGAAAAGTAAAATTTGAAATGTACATCAAAAATTTGAGAAGCACTGATTAAATTTCAGAATCTATTGTGCTTTTTATGTAATAAAAAAGAAAAACAATTCTAATTGTTTTGAAGCATTATTAACAATGTGCCCAACCATAACAAGAACTCTGCTCTGCAGTTGCTGTTCAGTGTCCACTAGGAGACTGCTGAACTGCAGAGAAAGCTGTAAGAACCTAGGAAATGTGAAAGTGAGTGAAGGCTTTGTGGTAAAATAAGAGAAGGAGGATGATCTGAACTCATTTTAGAAGCTTTGATTGTAGAAGACAGTGAATGACACATGCAGCTCTTCAGCCCGACAGAAGACTAAATGGTTCTAACTGTAAATGGACGTTGATGGTTCTTAATTTTTTTCCCTAAGTGTATAATAATGATCATGATGTACACTTTTTTGGTTGCAGTACTAATCTTCTCCAGTAAGTGCTTTAAATTCAGACATAAATATTTTTCTGTGCTCAAGATTTTTTTATGCTCACTTGTTGCCTTTTGTCTTGTTTTCCAGGTTTCTCCTTCTGTGTAAAAATCCAACAGGATCCATTTATAAACAGTCACATCGGAGATCGGTCTGCAACTTTGTCCTGTAGTCAAGATGAGGATAATTCCTACATGTTTTGGTACAGACAAAGCAAGAGTGGGAAAATAGAGCTAATAACCTATTCTCTTGGTGAAAAAGTGTGGGACACTGAAGCTCCTTTCAACAAATCCAAGTACAGTATGTCCCGGCCTTCCCTCCTGAGGTCCTCTCTGCAGATACACTCAGTTGAAGCTGGAGACTCAGCTGTTTATTACTGTGTCTCTAGAAGAGCACAATGGTTCAGAAAGCCTCTGCAGCTAAACAACAACCCGAAGAGAAAAGAAGGAAGATCTGAGAGTGGATTAAAGTGTCAGACTCTGACCAAAATGTTGTTTTAGAGGCGAAAAAGATATACAACTTGCATTAAAACACTTCAAACTTTGAAATATATCTAGAAAAGAAAAACATTCATGAATTCAGATACTTCTCAAAGGGTACAAAAACAACCTCTCCACACTTTGTTTCTGCAAACCTCATATAGCTGATCTGTCCAGATAACAGAACAGGTGCATTAGCATTGTGAGGCTTATACAATATTACCCTTTTCAGCATCATCTGAGTCACTCTGTGCTCAAGCCAGCATCTTATTAAATATTTTGGCTCTGTGTACAGCCTGGCATAATAAAACTATATCAACTTTACACTGACCTCTACAGGGTTAATCATGCATTACACTTAGATGATTACATTTGAATGATACAGGTACTATCGAGCTGAATGGTAGATTATCATGAAGAGTAAATCTTGTGTATCATATTGGTCCTGTAGTACAGATGATTGTATTATGTAGGAATTCCTACATAATAAAATGTATTTAATGGCAAAGCAAAGAAGATATAGAAATTAGAAAAGAAAAAGGATTCACACACATTAATGAGTTATAGAAATATATATACTTCATTATAAACATTATAATCACTGATAGGTGAGGTGAAAAAACTTGGCCTTCTCTTTTTACAGTGGAGGGAAACTTTGTCTGTTGGGATCTGTTTTGGTTGTTTTGTTCAGTTGGCATGTAGCTAAACATCATTTGAGACACCCACCTGGCTCTCCGGGACAGCAGTGGTCTCTCCCATCAAAATAATGCATCACACCATAAAAAATGCCCAGGAATGACTTGATCAATAATAAAGAGCTCCAAGGAGTTCCCAACCCACAACCAACAGGATCCAAAAGATCCAAGCTGTATTTGATAGATTTCTGTTGCCACTTGGGGGCAGAAGTACAAGCTGTTGTTATGGTATTGTTGTTGACTACCTACACACCCAGCATACACAGAGCACCAGTAGGATTGAAATGGAGTTGTCCTCACGCACATAATGGATCGAAGGAAGTTTCTTTTAGCTAAGAAGGAAATATTTGGTCCATTATCTTTAATGTTCAGCAGCAAGAGGAGAACACTAACCTCTCTGTAGTGCTTTACGACTAGTGTTGACTTTTAGATCCTGAAAAAGAAATTCAAATAATGAGACTGGGGATATGTTTAAAATTGCAGCCATATCCACCAGAAGAATGAGCTTAAAATATCAATAATAATTTTTAATGAAGCAGTTTACTTATTCTTTAAGGAAACTTTAAAAAGCTATAATGCTTCTTTAAGCCCTTAAAGTTTAGTGATTCATATTTGATACGTTCAGTTTTTGTGAGTTTCTGAGACTTTAGTGTGAATATTTTACTCCCAAAAAGAACCTAAATAAATTCCACAATACATTTTTAAGCATTAAAAAACAACAACAAAAAACAAGATGTAGCAAATACAAATTAAAAGTCATATGTGGAAATTAAAATTTTAACACATTCAACCAAATTTGTCAAGTGGTTCAATAAATGCTCCATTTAAAAAGTACAGAATTTTCTGGTAATTATTTTATGGTTTAGGCTTTAAAGAGTCTGAGCTGCAGACTAATAACTATCTGTGGATCACACTGAAAATTAAATGTAGAGTTTTGACCTTGGTTTGTATTATAAAGAGAAGTTGTGCTCTGTATTCATTTGAAAGTTAAACATTTGGAAATTGAGGACTGAGAAATGTAAAGAATGTCTTGCTGTATCTCTCAGTGAATTTTGCTTACTGATAACTGATTGGATAAAGAGCTGTGACCACCAGAGATGTCACTCCCTCTGAGCGACTACAAACACAAATAAAAAAGTCTCTTTGTTTTGTTCTGCCCTCCCTTCCTGCTTCTTTTCTTAGCTGTCACAGAAATAGCAGCAGTCAGGTTGGAGCGCGTTCATCCGTCAGTCAGCCCGACCTGCACAGCTGCGCTCACAGGCAGACAGAGATGGAGGCTGAGATAAGGAGAAGCGGGGTGGGGGAAGGAGAGAGGAGAAAACGAAAAAGACGCAAGGTTTTTGTGTGATGCTTTTTCACCGTGGGGACAGGGGGCCACGGTGATACAATCCCATAGAGCCGTCGTACAAAAACCTCCTCCCATTAAAATGCATTGTGAAGACTGCTACATGCAACTTAAAACGCTGGTAGAGCGGAAAAATCACTAATCTGAAGGTGTCTGGGATGGAGGAACACTTTGGTAGTGAAAAGTTGTTTATATGCAGAAATTTTAATGGAAAAACATTTTTTTTCTAACTTGTTGTTCTTAGGAGCAGCATTATGATGTCTGTCCCGTCATCTTGCCACACTAAACAAATTTGGACAATGTGAAGCTCACCCTCGATGTTTTAAGCCTTTAAAGACCATCTGAATTATTAGAATACATGTAAACTGGATGTTTCTGGAAAGTTTTGAAAGCTTTTTGCAGAGGACGACATCAGCGTGACTCTGGAAATGAAGCTTACTTTGGAAAAGGAACAAAACTCACTGTTTTAGGTAAGTTGGATATCTCAAAGCTTCGGTTCAGTCGATTATAATTAAAAGGGTGTAAACGTCAGCATGAGAGTGAAGGAAAAATTTGTTGTTAAAAACAGCAGAAATATTAAGCTGAACAGAGAACACTGTGAACTACAATGATCCTGCTTACTTTGGCCAAGGAACCAAGCTGACAGTTTTAGGTAAAAATTTACTTCCATTTTTTGACAAATATGACTTTGGCTACAGCCTCGGTGTTAACATAAATGTTCGTTAATACTAACCTAAAGGTTATTCTGGTGTAAAAAGAGTTTCATGCTGACTATTTTGCACTGTGACCAACACACAACCTGCTTACTTTGGCCAAGGAACCAAACTGACAGTTTTAGGTAAATATTCCACTTTACTGCAGCGTTTTGTGAACTGTAATGTTGTTTAGAGCCTTAGCATTGACAGGAGTATTAGTAAAGACTATTGTCAAAGATTATTCTGATACAAAAAGAGTTTCATGCTGAGTATTTTGCACTGTGACCAACAACCAACCTGCTTACTTTGGCAAAGGGACCAAGCTGACAGTTTTAGGTAAATATTTCATTTTACTAGAGTGTTTGTTAAATATGACTTTAACTATAACCATAGTATAAACAGAGGTATCCATGAAGACTATCCTTAGGGAAGATTCTGATACAAAAACAGTTTCATGCTGAGTATTTTGCACTGTGACCTACACTGAACCTGCTTACTTTGGCCAAGGAACCAAACTGACAGTTTTAGGTAAATATTTCACTTCAGTACTGTGTTTTCTTATATCTCACTTAAATTAGAGCCTTAGTATAGAGAAAACTTATAGTAAATAGGATTTTCAAAGATGAGTCAGATCTAAAAAGTTTCATGCTGACTATTTTGCACTGTGACCACTTCTGATCCTGCTTACTTTGGCAAAGGAACCAAACTGACAGTTTTAGGTAAATATTCCACTTTACTGCGTCGTTTTGTGAACTGTAACTTTGTTTAGAGCCTTAGCATTGACAGGAGTATTAGTAAAGACTATTGTCAAAGATTATTCTGATACAAAAAGAGTTTCATGCTGAGTATTTTGCACTGTGACCACCGGCCAACCTGCTTACTTTGGCAAAGGAACCAAACTCACAGTTTTAGGTAAATATTTCACTTTATTTCTGGGTTCTGATAAATGTACCTTTATTCAGAAGTTTAGTACCGACAGGATTATTAGTAAAGACAATCCTCAGAGATAATTCTGGTTTCTTGCTGAGTGTTTTTGCACTGTGACAGACCAGCGAAGCTTACTTTGGAAAAGGAACAAAACTGACTGTATTAGGTAAATATTTCACTTTATTTCTGTGTTCTGATGAATGTACCTTTCTTCAGAAGTTTAATACTGACAGGATTATTAGTAAAGACCATCCTCAGAGATAATTCTGGTGCAAAAACAGTTTCTTGCTGAGTGTTTTTGCACTGTGTCAGGGCAGCGAAGCTTACTTTGGAAAAGGAACAAAACTGACTGTATTAGGTAAATATTTCACTTCACTACTCTGTTCCGAAAAATGTACCTTTCATCAGAGGCTTAGTATTGACAGGATTATAAGTAAAGACAACCCTCGGGCGTAAAAAGAGTTTCATGCTGAGTATTTTTGCACCGTGACAATGCTAACGAAGCTTACTTTGGCAAAGGAACCAAACTGACAGTTTTAGGTAAATATTTCAGTTTATTTCTGTGTTTTGATAAATGCAATGTTGATTAGAGCCTTAGTGTTGTCAGAAGTATTATCAAAGACGTTTGTCAAAAGTTATTCTGGAACAAAAAGGGTTTCATGCTGAGTATTTTGCACTGTGAACACTGGCAATCCTGCTTACTTTGGAAAAGGAACCAAACTGACAGTTTTAGGTAAATATTTCACTTTTTCTACTGTGTTGGATGAATATTGATTTGTTTAGAGGATTAGTAGAAGTGTTGGCAGAAGTATGAGCAAAGATTATTCCCAAAGAGAAGTGTGGTAGAAAAAGAGTTTCATGCTGAGTATTTTGCACTGTGACAAACACCGAAGCTTACTTTGGAAAAGGAACCAAACTGACTGTATTAGGTAAGTAAAGCATGAAAATAATCAAATAAAAGCATGAAGATGTTCAAGGGTGAAGCTGCAAAAAGAAATGTAAGGAGCTCAGATGTTTAGAGTGCTTTTTGACATTAAGCCTAAGCGCTGTGTTGATAGAGAAGCTTATTTCGGTCAGGGAACAAAACTGACTGTTCTTGGTAAGTAAAACTTTTCTCTCACATGAATTCAACAGAAATAAGTAAAACATGTTAAAGGGCAGCTGTTGCTTCAGATTTCTTTTCTTAATAGTAGCTTAAATGCTTAAAGAAGCAAAGTGAAAGAAGCATCGTGACATGTTTTGAGCACAGATTAAGTTCACTGTGCCTCTGGTGGTTATGAAGCTTTCTTCGGTGGAGGAACAAAATTAACTGTTTTAGGTAAGAAAGAAAAATTATACATAATGTTTGTAATAAGATTTGGGCCAGAGGAATAACTAATATAAAAAACTTACTTACATGAGCAGCTTAGTAACAAACTTACTGTACTTGGACTCGTTATAGTCTGAGCTCAGTGCTTTTTGTTCAGAAGCTTAAACACTGTGCCAATTATGAAGCTTATTTCGGCCAGGGAACAAAACTGACTGTTCTTGGTAAGTGAAAAATCTAAATTTCTTTTCATAAACATAGTTAAACTAGTTAAAGCTGACAAAAGTGTTTCAGTAAGCTGTTTGGCATTTAAACTTGTAAAAACGACAACAACAAAAAACTCCACCAGTCTAGCACATTTAGACATTTTAATTTAAAGAAAAGTAAAAGGAAACTATTATTTTTTATGAAGAGACCAAAAAATGAAGATGCAAAGTAGAAACAGCATGTTGGGCTGTTTTGAGCACTAATTAACTTCACTGTGACTCTGGTGCTGGTTCAGTGGCTTACTTTGGTGGAGGAACAAAATTAACCGTTTTAGGTAAGAAACAAAAACTATACATGAGTATATGTATGTCTGCAGTAAAGTCTTGGCGACATTGATCCAAATACATGTTAAAATTTCCCAACTGGAGTCATTATTAAACAAACTGTATTTGAGTTCTCTGTAGTCTCAGCTCAGGGCTTTTTGCTCTGAGGTTTAAATGCTGTGTCAGAACGAAGCTTATTTCGGCCAGGGAACAAAACTAACTGTTCTTGGTAAGTGATGAATCAAGATTTATTCTCATAAACCTGTCAAAGTAAAATTAGTTAAAGCTGAAAAAAGTGTTGCAGTAAGGTGTTTGGCATTTAAATCTGTAAAAACAACAAAAACAGGGGAAAAACCCCCCACCAGTGCAGCATATGTAGATTTTTACTTTAAAGAAAAGTAAAAGGAAACTTCATAAGTTTTTATGAAGAGACCAAAAAATGAAGATGCAAAGTAGAAACAGCATGTTGGGCTGTTTTGAGCACTAATTAACTTCACTGTGACTCTGGTACTGGTGCAGAGGCTTACTTTGGTGGAGGAACAAAATTAACCGTTTTAGGTAAGAAACAAAAACTATATATGAGTATATGTTTGTCTGCAGTAAGGTCTTGGATACATGAATCCAAACGTTATTTTAGTTATCCCTGGAGTGAAGTCTTTTTTGAACATGCTTAATATGTTTGAGTTCTCTGTAATCTGAGCTCAGGGCTTTTTGCTCTGAGGTTTAAATGCTGTGTCAGTATGAAGCTTATTTCGGCCAGGGAACAAAACTAACTGTTCTTGGTAAGTGATGAATCCAGATTTATTCTCATAAATGTTTCAAATTAAAACCATTAACCATTAAAGAATAACTGTTACCTGAAAAAACAAACACAAACATTTTGCATTATATTAAACTTGTAAAAACTTGGGACAAAAAGAGCAGTGCAGCATATGTGGTATTTTTAATTTAAAGAAAAGTAACATTTAGTTCATTAAAAGTAAGCAAAGAATTGAGGAGCAAAGCAGAAGCAGCATGTGTTGAGCTGTTTTGAGCACTGATCAGGTGCACTGTGACTCTGGTACTTCAGAGGCTCACTTTGGTGGAGGAACAAAATTAACTGTTTTAGGTAAGAAAACATTTTAAAGTTCACTAAATAATGTTGAGGACTGATTTTGTTGAGCTGTGTCTGAATTTAAAATCACACCAAAAACTCAGGTAGCTAAAGTCAAAGTCTTTACATGTAAAAAAGTGACAGTTGGAATAATTTCCATGTGGCACAGCTAAAGAGAGGCACTAGGAAGGGTTTTTGTCACAGTACAAAGTCTCTGTGCTCCTACAACGAGGCTTACTTTGGAGCTGGAACTAAACTCACTGTTTTAGGTAAGAAATGAGCTGGGCTTTATTCTCATAGTGTTTATATGTTGGTTGAATGACAACATTTGGGGGGTATCTTATGGTATATGGTTCATATATATATATATATATATATATATATATATATATTATGTGATGGTAGAGAACAAAAAGTTTAAAAGTAATTTATGTAGAAGTTTTCTTGTGCCAGTAGAAAAAAGTGTTATCTGTGTTCTCCAGTAATAGTACTGTGCCTGTAAAACGTTTGGCTCTGCGCCCAGAATATTGTTCTCACACTCAGTTCTTATCAGCTCTGTGAAATACTGTGAGTTCCCAGTCAGAAGCTTATTTTGGAGCTGGAACTAAACTCACTGTTTTAGGTAAGACTATAAAAGTTATTTGGAAGATACAAACCTAGTACATGAAATACATAACAAAAGGTTTTTGTTTTGAAAGCAAAGAAGACAAGTCTGGTACAGTATTTGTGTAAAATCTTTTAAGTGATAATTATTTAGTAGTATGATATAATCAAAAAGGGATTTTACTTAGTTAATTTATACATTTTATCTGAATTTGTGTGTTGCCACAAATTAAATCTATCTTTAAAAGCACAAAAAATAAGGTCTGCAGCTGTCAGTGCTGAAAGGTTGAGCAGTTTTTTACGCAACAGTTTATCAGTGTGAACAACTATGAACCTGCTTACTTTGGCAGTGGCACCAAACTCACAGTACTGGGTAAGAAAATGTTATTTACAAAAAAAAAAAATCATGTTTTTATTATCATGTAGTCTAAATCTGCAAAGTTATTGCTGAGTAAATAAATGCATTATTGTCTTGTTCAGTGATTGCTGTATTGAGTAAGGGAGTCTAAAATTTATATAACAAGATATAAAAAAAAGATAAATATGGCAATTGAGATGCAACAGTTGTTTGAGCACAAGAGTTTGTTATGCTTAATTAAATATCGTGCTCGTAAGTTATCATAAAGTTATAAAATTTGGCATTTGCACAAAAAAATGTATAAGTGGCAACACTGTCTCATTTGCAAAATGATATTTTGTTAGTTGCACTAGATTAAATGAAATGAAAAGAAAGAAAAAAAACTTAAACTGTGGATGCAAATGCAATGTAAATGCTTATTGTGATTGTTATAGTTGTGATAGTTGACTTTATATGTCCTGGCCTGATCATGAACAAAATTTTAAAATGAATGATTGTAGTAGTCAGTTTTTAACACACCAGGCAGCAGTGTGCTCTGGCAATTATCCTGCTTATTTTGGAGAGGGCACCAAACTAACAGTTCTTGGTAAGATCACTGCAATAACAATAAATATCTGAACTCATCCTCTGCATTAATGAGTATTGAAAAGTTCTACTGTATTTTCAATGCATTAACATTTATGTCTGACTGTTGTAGAGAATTCCCAGGTACATAAATGTTGATTGATTTCTTTGTAGATCTAAAGGCAATTTTATGTCATATGTATATCATTTTGATTTTTCTTTGTCTTTGTTCTTGCAGAGCAAGATCCCATTACACCAAATGTAACAGTACTGGCACCCTCAGTCAATGAGTGCAAAAACAAGAAAGACAAGAAAAGGAAGAAGACCCTCGTCTGTGTGGCCTCTGGTTTCTACCCTGACCATGTCGAAGTGTATTGGCAAATGAACGAGAAAAATGTCACTGATGGTGTGGCGACAGATGAAGCTGCAGAGCGCATTGAAACCCCCCTATCCTATAGAATCACAAGCAGGTTGAGAGTTTCTGCTAAAGATTGGTTCACGGAGGGAAAAAAGTTTACCTGCATTGTCAGTTTCAACTCTAGACACGTAACCACCAAACATCATGATACAATATTGGGTGTTGAAGGTATGTTTAGGAGCACAGAATGATCCATAATTGATGACATGGGAAATAAATGTTTTCTTGTCTAATTTATTTTATTCTTCCATTAGATAAAGAAGATAGAGGCACAGGAAGAGGTAAATACATATTTTGTGGTTTTATTACAGTTCAAATCATCATCACAGGCACAAAATTAAAATCAGTGTATGTAAGAAACTGTTAAAATTGAATTTTCTGCTAAAAGTCTAAACAAAATCTGTACTGAAAACTGCCTCCACAAAGTACACCGAACATTTCCCGTGTGATATTTATTTATTTATTTATTCTTTTACAGAGAAATATTTGAAGATCACAAATAAAGCCAAACTCTCCTACGCCGTTTTTATCTTCAAGAGCTGCCTCTATGGGGGCCTTTGTTGGATTTTTGGTGTGGAGGCTGCAGGTTTGTTGACATGAACTCCAATTACATTACATTGTCCTTAAAAAAAAATAAAAACAACAAAAATAAAAACAAATATAACTGTTTGCTTGGCATTAACACAGATTGTCCTTTATGTGTGTTACAGAGTTCACCAGGAAAACGTAAAAAATAAGAGCTGAGCTGTGGACTGACCACAGATTTGGGACTTGGATCATTTATGTTTTTTGTAAATAAAAATTATAAAAGATGCTGGTTTTATTGCCACAACTTTGTGTGTTGCAGCCCATTTGCATTCAGATAAAACTGCTAAGCTGAGAGGAAAAGGAGCAGTTAAATCTTCATATAGTATTAAAGCTAATGCATGAAAGTAAGTTTGGCTAATTTTATTTTAGTTTTATTGTTTTTATGAAACACTGGCTGTATTCTTGCTGAACAATTTCCACTTAATGCTTCATTTTCATATCAATAAACATTTATGAGAGGATCTTTTCAGTCATTTCTTTCCTTTTGACTGTGCCTTTTTCCCCTCTCTGCACCCACATCTCACCTCACACTGAACAAGATTTTTTCCAGAGATAAAATGTATTCTTTCCTGTTTGCCGATCATGACTGTTTTCAGAGAAGTCAGTTCCTTTTCTTCCTACATAACACTGAAGCATCTCAGCTCAGAAAAGCTTCAGAAGTTGGTTCATTTTGGGTCATAAACATAGAAACTGAAAGGTGATGTACATTTTCTGAGAAACGTTGCTATTTTAAATACATAATGACCTTTTTAAAGTAGGCTGTTTTTCATTGTTTCTGTTTACACCTTGCACATATAAGTCAGTTGTATTACATTTTACATTCTCTTTATGTAAAAACCTGTCAGTAGGAAACGATAAGAATGTGAGTGTACCCGTAACAACAGTCATCTGTGTACTAAAGAAGGTCAAAGCAAAAAAGCCAAACCAGGGCATGAAACCCTGCAGAGGAGTAAAGTGCAACAGCAGAGGAGAGGATGTGGTCACAGAGCAGCCTGCAGCTCGCTCTCTGTGCTGAGAAACGACGGAGGTGCAACCTTCACTTTACCACAACCTCCGGCTCACAGTGTGCACCTGCAGCTTTGCACCGACCCCCCCACTCTGCACATCAATGAGCAAACAGATGGAAAAACTTCCATTTCTTTGCTAACCAAAGCAATAAAATTACAACACCTACAACAGCTCTTAACTCTGATCTGGAACAGATATTTCTATTTCAATCTTTTTAGTTGGAGCAGATAAGAAATGTAAATTTAATTGTGCTGCTGTCAAATGGCAACCATTTTTTAATGCATGCTTAAGGAATGAAAAAACCCCCCACTGAGGGTGTTTGAGTGAAGGCAGTTGCACAATAGCTTTTGTCTAAACCGTTCACTACATCTTGTTTTTCTTGTCAGTGCCCCAGTGAGATGAAGAATGTGTTCTACTTTCCTCATTTGCTTCCTTTAAAAACATGTTTGCGGTTGCTCCTGTCAGATAAACAGAAAATAACATCTGTGAGGCAGCAACGGAAATATGGAGCTACAAACACGTGCAAGATAATTATAGCTCCTTTGGGAAACCTTGATCTTTATAGGCTGAAATTTTCCATATCTTTCAGAATTTAAATGTAAATATTTATGATTTTAGAATAACAGAGCAAAGATAATGCATTCCAAAAACTATACAATAACTTAATAATCAACTGTATTTGAAGATTCAATTAAAAGAGAGTACTATGCAATCTAAAGTATTAGTTTCACACTGACAAGGTATTTTTGTTTTTGTGTGTTTTGTTTGTGTACAAATATTTTTTAGCTTCCAAAGAAATGACAATAAGAAAGTTTCCTAGAACACTATGAATATGCATTATTATTGTTTTTATCACACTTTTACCAAGAGAGGTAACTCAGGGGATAATGTTTGTTACATAAAACTGAAGGTGAAATAAAAAAATAAAAAAAAACAGACGCCAACTCACTTCAGCAAACACACAAACAAAATGTTGCATCCTCATGTTCAGTTCCAAGCAGGTCCTCTGCAAAACTCTTGAGGCCCCCTTCTTTATATTTTCCTAAGAAAATGGGAAATAGGTGCAGAAATTTATTGAAACATGCAAACATAGAGCAGAGCCAGCCTTAGGGAGGGAAGGCCTAGCAAAGTGCTCTGGGGACAATATGGAACTAGGACCCCTTTAAGATATGACAGGGCTTGATTTTTCATAACCTTATATGTGAAGAAAAGGATTTCAAATTAAATTCAGGATTTAACACTGAGCCAGTGAAGAGAAGCTAATATGGGGGTAAAATTATCTTTCTCATCCCTCATTGCAGCAAGAGCACTAAAAATACGAAGGAAAAATTTTTTCTGAAAAAGTGTGGCAGCGTGTTTGGGATTGTTGGGTTGCTGATGCTGAAAAATGAATCTGTTTCCAATAATATGTGTTCCAGATGGTATTGAAAAGCAGACTAATATCTGACAGTAGTTTTCTATGTTCTTCGTTCTTTCAATTTTGACTCCAACACACAGTTTCAATGAGAAATCATATAGAGAGAGATTTTCCACACTGGGGAAATTCTATGCTTTTGAACAGTCTGATTGTATCTTTATACATTTATTACTATCTAAATTTGTTTCATTCATCCCTTGAGTTAGGTACCTGTTTGTGCATGAAAGACTCAGGTGTTTAGTGGTGTTAAGTAGAAACAAAAACAAAAATATCTTGACGGAGGCTCAATCATCCAGGTAAGGAAATCCCAAAAAGGTTAATTCTGGTCATCTGGATGTAGCATTTTCAGTTGTTTTTATCCAAGCGACTGAAGAAATGTTTCTCCCACTGAGAACGCTACATCCAGATGAACAGAATTAACCTTTTGGGGAAAACCAAAATAATTCCTCTGAACCAGGACAAAGACAGGTACAAGGACTAGACTGAAAATAAGTAATGAGAAAAAGCAGCCAAAGTTCAGCCAATGTTCAACAAACTAGAATAGAACTGGGAACTATTGTTCAAGACAACAAAAATGCAAACGGAGGGGTGGTCTTAGACTTCTGCACATCACTGTAAACGAAATCTTAGTTATGCTGCATGACCCCTTGTGGTGCAAACTAATTTTTTGTATTCAGAGATGCAAAAATAGTGAAGAAGACATCATCGATTCAATTCAGTTAATCTATCACACATTAGAAGCAGCACATTAGAAGCAGCACATTTATTTTGTATGGGTACTGAAGTTGTATTACAGTATTTAGGATTTGAACAGCTCTCTGCTGGAGAGGGTGAAATTGCAACAGTTACATCTGTTATACTTCCTCCCATCAGTGAAGTCTGTACATGTGTACAGTCTGCAGGATTCAGCTCAACAGATCTCAGGGTGACCTCTGCTGGATAAACCTGCACGACAGCAGTCAAAGCATAAAGTCTCTGACAGCAATTTCAAGAAGAGTAAAGTAAGAGTAGAGTTCTGCTCATGTAAACTGTTGTCATGACTTAATTTAAATGTCCAAATTGGCCTTTGAAGCAGTTTGTTGTTGAATTTAGAGCATGTATGAAAATCAAATCATCTATTGCAAGTTTTACCCACAAACTCCTGCAGCCATCTTCAAAAAAAATTCTACAATACTTCCCAAACTAACTGTACTTGAAGGAGCTGCAGAAGACACCTTTTAAGGAAATAATAAAAGGGCTACTTATACTCTTGCTTACAATTTCCCCAGTATCCCTATTACCTACTAATAAAATGAGCTGTTCTGCTATAATGCCATAGTGTCTGTTCTCACCCACTTTCACAGAAGTGTCAGCGTTTTCTCAACTTATGTTTTAAACAGTCTTCATTTTTCTTGTTTAATGTATATTGGAGTGATGCAAGATAATAAAAAATTATTAGGAAAGCTGGGGAATCTGATGGTTCAAGCTTTTACAATGGCATTTACAGAAGCCTGTTAATGTGCTTTTATTGTATTTATTTATTCAATTAGAACAATTTATATGTATAAAAACTTCGCAGACTTCAATATTACCATCTTGTTTCCACATCGTTAGTCTACTGTTACTACATTATTACTAAATTGTGATGGTAAGTCTTATTTATTACATCTTTTAGCACTAATGTGTGCCTGTGATTTGGAAAAAAAAACTAGATAACCAAACATTGTATCACATGATGAGATCAAATATACTGGGGTGTACCGAAGGGGGACCCACAATACCACCACACTGACAAAGTTACTGACAATTCACAGTGCAGGGACACATTCACCAGCAAGTCTTTATTTAATCTGTGTGAAGTTTTGACAATATGGAATTCTGCACTGTTATACACACGCAGGTTGTGTTGATGGGAATGATGACACACAGACCTCCATACTGTCGAAATAGAGACACAGCAGAGAGCTGAACAAAAACCTCTGCAAATGGCAAATTAAACAGATTACTGTTAAACAGATTAGAGTATTTTTGCTTTTAAATTACATTCTTTTTGGTTAGTCTGAATGTTAAAATGAAACATAAAAACTACAATTAACTTGTTGCATCTGTCAGAGAAGATTACACTGTTTTAATTTATATTGATAAAAAATATATTTATTATTGGCAAAATTAGTTTAATCAAAAATCAGTTTCAGCTCATACTATAAATATATATATATATATATATGCCACATCAACAAACCCAGCCTACAGAAAGAAAGCATGTTTTACATTAGCCCACGTGATCAATGTGGCACACTGCAGTGACACACCTGCTTGTAACTCTTCATATCAGTGTAACTACACTGACAGAATAAAGACACTCTTAGTTTTAGAACATGGCTATCACCAGACACAGTCTGCTCAGCTTGGTGGTATCTGTGCTCTGGATTAAAGGTAGTAGTGCAAGACTATCATGCATATTCTAGAAATCTAACATTCTGGGAAACTGTCTTCTGCAAGAGTTAAAATGTTTACTTCTTTAACTTTCACTCCTATACACACAGGTGGTGCTGATGGAAGTGATGTCCAGCAGACACCCATACTGTGGGAAAGGGAGGGTAAAAGTGCAACGATGCAGTGTAATCACACGAAGGGTAGTGACTATCTTTGGATGTACTGGTTCAGACAGCTGCCTGGAGAAAAACTAACACTAATTGTGTTTGCAACAACGGGCAAAACAGATAATGAGCATGACTATGGAGATTTCAGCACAGGGAAATTTTCAGCCAGCAAGACTGTTGCTGAGAGTGGGACATTCACAGTGAATAAACTGGAGCCAAAAGACCAAGGATGGTATTTCTGTGCTGTGAGTAAACACAATGATACAAACAGAGCAGAGAGCTGAACAAAAACCTCTGGGCAAAGTTCCCATTACCTGCTCTACTGTAGGGAAACCTCAAGTACAACCACACACATTCTTACTATAATCTGATGCACTCAAATATATCTGCAGTAACGTCAGTTACTGTCACTCACACCGGCAGATTGTGGTCTTGGATTTTATTTAGCTAAGAACACAATAATAATCCTAGACTGCCTGATCTATTGAAAAATAATTCACATGATCGTAATCAAAGGTACTGAAAAGAATTAAAGCTCATGTACTGGGATGTCCTGAAGGGGGACCCACTGTACCACCATGCTATCAGCATCACTGACAATTCAGAGTGCAGAGACACTCCCATCAGCAGCTCTTCATTTAATCTGTGTGAGACTGTGGCTCAGTTTCTGTGCAACAAAAGATGGATGTCATCATCATTAAACAAGTTCTCTTCACATTGGCAGTCTTCTTGCCGTGGCAATTAGGTAAGTTGCAACAAAATCAACATTTAAACTTACATAGAGTTGCACTGGTCATGCTGCAATAAATATACTTTAATCATATTTTGATATGATGCTGAAGGATGTGAGCAATCAAAGTTCAATATGGCATTCTGTACTGTTATACACACATAGGTCACGTTGATGGGAGTGATGTTACCCAGACCCCCATACTGTGGAAATATCAGGGTGACAGTGCAACAATGAGCTGCAACCATACAAAGGGTGATCTCTATTTCCAGATGTACTGGTACAGACAGCTGCCTGGAGAGACAATGAAACTAATTGTGTTCACAACAAGAGGCAAAAAAGATGATGATCAAGACTTTGGAGATTTCAGTAAAGAAAAATTCTCAGTCACCAAGCCAACTGCTGATAAAGGGACATTCACAGTGAAGAACCTGCAGCCAAATGACAAAGGATTGTATTTCTGTGCTGTGAGCCAACACAGTGATACAGATGAAGCAGAGAGCTGAACAAAAACCTCAGCTCAGTGTTCACAACTGTTACATAAACTGTAGGGGGACCTCAAACACCACAAACACTCCCAAATATAAATGGCTTTCCCATACATATTTCTGGCACAGTTACTAACAAAATCACAGAACAAGATCAAACAATGCAAAGAGAATTGCAGCAGAAGTGATCAATTAGATGAAAATATTGCTCCACACTGTTAAATATGAAGTCACACATAAGGTAGTATTATTACAGTGAAGCACCTGGTGTTACAAGATAAAAACATGCAAACACTCTCCCACCTGTGACTCATCTCTGCTGTCATACCACACCTCCCAACACAGAAAAAGACTGAGTCTGGTCTCTCAGTGTTATCAGAACACAATAATGTTCACAGCTGCTCTCATCAAACTCTCTGCAGCTTTGCTCTGGTTTGGAGGTATGTTTCATCGTGATGCTGAAGACTAGATAACCTGTGTCTTCAGCTTTAATTTAATGCTAAAATTTCGTGGTGTTTGTGAGGCACTGTATCATAATTTGATTTTTCACACCTACAGGTCTAACTGATGGGAGTGATGTCTCCCAGACTCCTCTGCTATGGAAGTCAGAGGGTCAGTCTGCCACAATGACCTGCAATCACACTAAGAATTTTGATTACACACAGATGTATTGGTATCAACAGCTGCCAGGACAGAAAATAAAGCAAATCGTTTTCACAGCTCCAACAACCCAGCATACTTATGAAAGTGGCTTCAGTAAGGAAAGGTTTCCAGCAACAAAGAACAGTTATGAGACTGGATCTCTGACAGTGGAGAAGCTGGTGCCTGGAGACAGTGGAGTGTATTTCTGTGCTGTGAGTAAACACAGTGATGCAGGTGGATTAAAGAGCTGCACAAATACCCAGACTATGGTTTCACAATGAACTGAAGACATCAGTGTGTTTAATTATCTGTAGGGGGCGCTCAATCCTCATTATTCAGATTTACAGTCATACTAAGCAATATCTGCAGTAACAAAGGGTATGCAATGAGAAAACTTCTCTGCAATCTGGAAGCGTAATTTTCTTGTACTGCTACAGTCAGAATGAACAGAAAAATAAGCATACATGGACACACAAATCACAACATTAGTTTTGGACAAAGAGGAAAGTATACTTATCTTCAGTGTTAATTGTACGATTTTTACGCTCACATGCCCCTCACGATATATAAGTAAACTTTTAGAAATTGTCTTCCAACAACACACGTGAAATAAAAAACAACACAGGAAACAATGAAAATGAACTTTGACACTTTCTCCTGATTTACCTGAAAAAAATGTAATTAAATTGGATAGCTGTTTGTTTAAAGAAGGAATGTGGTATCATATTGTTGTTCAAGATCAGAACTGACCACATGTGTTGTATCAGGTCAGTTAAAGCCTGATTCCCCAGAATTTTAAAGAGACGCTTGCTTAAGTTGAGCAACTCACACGTCACCAAACTCAACCAACCGACTTCACAGAATGTCACACACTGCAGTGACACACCTACCTGTAACTCTTCATAGGTGTGTAACTACACTGGTAGATGAATGTGACTCTCAGTTTTAGAACATGACTATTATTGGACACAGTCTGCTCAGCTTTTTGGTATTTGTGCTCTGGATAAAAGGTAAAATTCAATATTATTCTAACAATCGGAAATGAACAAACTTTATGAAGCTGTCAACTGCATGAGTTTAAATGTCCACCTCTGTAACTATTACTGTTATACACACAGGTCTGACTGATGGAAGTGATGTTGAACAGACACCCATACTGTGGGAAAGGGAAGGTCAAAGTGCAACAATGCAGTGTAATCATACAAAGGGTGCTAATTATCGTTATATGTACTGGTTCAGGCAGCTGCCTGGAGAAACCATGACACTAATTGTGTTTGCAACAACTGGGAAAAAAGATGATGAGCACGACTATGGAACTTTCAAAAAAGATAGATTTTCTGCCAATAAGCCTGTTGTTGAGAATGGGACGTTCACAGTAAAGGACCTGAAGCCAGAAGACAAAGGATGGTATTTCTGTGCTGTGAGCCAACACAGTGATACAGACACAGCAGAGAGCTGAACAAAAACCTCAGCGCAGTGTTCACTACTGTTACATAAACTGTAGGGGGACCTCAAACACCACAAACACTCCCAAAAATAAATGGCTTCCCCATACATATTTCTGGCACAGTTACTAACAAAATCACAGAACAAGATCAAACAATGCAAAGAGAATTGCAGCAGAAATGATCAATTAGATGAAAATATTGCTCCACACTGTTAAAGATGCAGTGACACATAAGGTAGTATTATTACAGTGAAGCACCTGGTGTCACAAGATAAAAACATGCAAAACACTCTCCCACCTGTGACTCATCTCTGCTGTCATACCACGCCTCCCAACACAGAAAAAGACTGAGTCTGGTCTCTCAGTGTTATCAGAACACAATGATGTTCACAGCTGCTCTCATCAAACTCTCTGCAGCTTTGCTCTGGTTTGGAGGTATGTTTCATCATGATGCTGAAGACTAGATAACCTGTGTCTTCAGCTTTAATTTAATGCTAAAATTTCGTGGTGTTTGTGAGGCACTGTATCATAATTTGATTTTTCACACCTACAGGTCTAACTGATGGGAGTGATGTCTCCCAGACTCCTCTGCTATGGAAGTCAGAGGGTCAGTCTGCCACAATGACCTGCAATCACACTAAGAGTTTTGATTACAGACAGATGTATTGGTATCAACAGCTGCCAGGACAGAAAATAAAGCAAATCGTTTTCACAGCTCCAAACACCCAGCATACTTATGAAACTGGCTTCAGTGAGGAAAAGTTTCCAGCAACAAAGAGCAGTTATGAGACTGGATCTCTGACAGTGGAGAAGCTGGTGCCTGGAGACAATGGAGTGTATTTCTGTGCTGTGAGTAAACACAGTGATGCAGGTGGATTAAAGAGCTGCACAAATACCCAGACTATGGTTTCACAATGAACTGAAGACATCAGTGTGTTTGATTATCTGTAGGGGGCGCTCAATGCTCATTATTCAGATTTACAGTCATACTAAGCAATATCTGCAGTAACAAAGGGTATGCAATGAGAAAACTCCTCTGCAATCTGGAAGCATAATTTTCTTGTACTGCTACAGTCAGAATGAACAGAAAAATGAGCATAAATGCAAACACAAATCACAACATTAGTTTTGGACAAAGAGGAAAGTATACTTATCTTCAGTGTTAATTGTACGATTTTTACGCTCACATGCCCCTCACGATATATAAGTAAACTTTTAGAAATTGTCTTCCAACAACACACGTGAAATAAAAAAACAACACAGGAAACAATGAAAATGAACTTTGACACTTTCTCCTGATTTACCTGAAAAAAAATGTAATTAAATTGGATAGCTGTTTGTTTAAAGAAGGAATGTTGTATCATATTGTAGCGGCCCAGGGCTGTTCGGGGATGTTATAGACATTTATGTTCTGTTTTGTAGTTCTGTTTACAGTTATGTTTGTGTATGTTGCCATGGTGACAGGTGACGCCCTCTCGCTGCGACGAGGTGGCCTTCCGGGGTCAGAGGGCGCCCTGTGTTGTTCTGTGTTGCCGCGCTGAGCAGAGGGCTCGCGCCAGTGTTCCTCCTCAAAAAGCTAATAAACGGCTGTGCTCCCTGGCTAGCCTCGCGAGAGCAAGACCAAACGAAACCTCTGTCTCCTCCGTTTCATGAGCTCGCCACATTGGTGTCAGAAGTGGGATAGCTCACCCTCGCCGGAATGGAGAGAGACACTCAGAGGCTGGAGCAAGCCGTCGAGGAGAGTATTCGCTGCTTGGGAAGCCGGCGATTGAAGAGAGAGGAAGCTAGCGGCCATGTAAGTGCCCCGACAGGTCCCGATGGCGCGAGCGCACCGCGGCGGCGGCCCGCCGCGACCGACGCTAGGGCGATGCTTCACGGGCTGCCTCCGTCGGCCGACACACCGGGCCCCCGACAGCGAGCAGTGACGCCTGCAACGCCAGCTAAGGTACCGAAATATAACGGGCTAACCCCGCTAGAGCCCTACCTCTCACAAGTACGGCTAGCCGCGAGACATAATAGCTGGAGCGACGAAGAGGCTGCTACACAGCTAGCGCTAGCATTGGAAGGAGATGCACTGCAGGTACTCCATGACCTAGCCGCGTCAGAGCAGCATGAGCTCCAGGCCCTCACCATAGCACTCGAGAGGCGATTCGGGCAGCGGCACTCCACTGAGCAGAGCAGGGAGCAGCTGACCAACCGGAACCGTAGGCCGGGGGAGAGCCTGGGCACTTTTGCAGCGGATGTGTTGCTGTATGCTCGTCGTGGCTACCCAGAGTTCCCAGCAGCAGCCCGTGAGGAGCTTAGCCTGCATGCTTTCCTGCGAGGACTTTTTCCAGAGCGACTACGCCAACACGTCCGCCTAGCCATGCCTCAAACTCTCCGTGAGGCGCTCCTTGAGGCTGAGAGGGCCGAGCTGGTGCTCACCTCGCCACCTAACCAGCATGTGCGCCCCCCAAACTACCCTCAAATCAGAGCCGCAGACTACGACAGGGAGGGGGAGGTCCCGGAGGTATGCCAGCTGCAGCCCTCGGTGCCCTGGAGGCGTCCCCGTCGACCGACCGACCGCTGCTACCGGTGCGATGAGCCTGGCCACGTGGCGCGCAACTGCCTGGCGCCTGCCCCAAAGGCCAGGACCATGTGGCCTCAGGGGGATGAGAGGGGGAGCGGTACAGCGGGGGGACCACCGCTCCAGCTTCCTGCCCCCCTCCAAGAACGATGCACGGTGGCGGGCCTAGTCGGGCACCTCAAGGGACTCTACTTAAGCTGCTGTGTTGAGGACCAGCCCTGCCAAGCCCTGGTGGACACGGGGTCCACCATTTCCCTAATACGACCTGGTGTGTTTCCTGGAACATCCGGGCCGCTTGTGATGGGTTGGTCACCCACCGACACCCAGCTGATGACAGTGACGGGGGAGAGAACTGACATGCTGGGGAAGAAACCGTTGCGGATCCGAGTGAAGGATCTGGAGCTGGTGCACGACTTCTGGCTTGCTGACATCCAAGAACAGTGCATCATCGGCCTTGATCTGCTGACCCGCTGGGGGGCCTGCGTTGACACCGCGAAGCTGGCTATCACTCTTGGCACAGAGACTCTGGCCCTCCAGTGCGGCCAAAAGCAGGTAACCAGAGACTGCAGGCAGACTCGGCTGGTTCAGCACACCACCAACACCGGCTCTGCTCAACCCATCTGTCTGCGCCCACGCCAGCTGCCTCTCTCGAAACGGCCGGGAGAGCGTGCCCAGGAGGCACGGAGCGTGGCTACTGCTCGGGCCACAGCCGGCGGAGGGGGATGGCTCTCGTTGACCCTGCAGCAGCTGAAGCGGGAGCAGGAGGCTGATGCGACGTTGTTTCAGGTGGGGGCCTGGCTGGAGGCAGCACGACGCCCAGGCTGGACAGGGGTGTCAGGACAGGGGCCCGAAGTGAAGGCCTACTACTCCCAGTACAACACCCTGGAGACCCACGACGGCCTCCTGTACCGGAGATGGCGGGTCACCGGGCAGGGCAGAGATCTCTTGCAGCTGTTGGTGCCTCGGACGCTGCGGTCGCAGGTGCTCGAGCTCGTCCACGGCTCGGTGGGGGCCAGCCACTATGGAAATGCTAAAACTCTCCGCCGTCTCAGGGGACGGTTCTACTGGCCTGGTTGTCGACGGGATGTGGAACTTCATGTGCACTGCTGTGACACCTGTACAGCACGGAAGGGCTCTGCTCAATGCTTCACTGTCCCCCTACAGCAGCATCGGGTGGGGGCCCCGATGGAGAGAGTGGGAGGAGGCGTCCTAGAGCCTTTCCCCGTCCCGAGGCAGAGAACCGGCGCGTGTTGGTGGCCAGAGACGGCTACAGGAGGCTGAGGGAGCAGCGCCAGGCCCAGGTCAGTGCCGGAGTACGACAGAAAAGAGCCTGCGACACCAGGTGCCGAGGGGGAGCTTTCGTGCCCGGCGACAAGGTTTGGGTGTACTGCCCGGTTCGCAAGAGAGGGGTGTCCCCCAGGCTGTGCGGTCACTGGCAAGGGCCGGCGGAGGTCGTGGGGCGGCTAACAGAAGTGGTGTACCGGATCCGCATGCCAGGTCCAGGACGCGTGGCGGTGTTGCACCAGGACAGGCTCTCACCGTACTGGCCGCCCGCTCCAGCAGCCGCCGGGGCAGGGGATGCTGGTGGCACCCCAGGTTCTCATCCAAGTGACTCTTCCCCTGCTGGTCGAGATCGGCCTGCGCGCAGAAGGAAGACACATGGACAGTTGCAGGACTTTGTGTGGGGTAATGGGGTTGTCGGGGACGACTGACCCCTTAGGTGGGGGCTATGTAGCGGCCCAGGGCTGTTCGGGGATGTTATAGACATTTATGTTCTGTTTTGTAGTTCTGTTTACAGTTATGTTTGTGTATGTTGCCATGGTGACAGGTGACGCCCTCTCGCTGCGACGAGGTGGCCTTCCGGGGTCAGAGGGCGCCCTGTGTTGTTCTGTGTTGCCGCGCTGAGCAGAGGGCTCGCGCCAGTGTTCCTCCTCAAAAAGCTAATAAACGGCTGTGCTCCCTGGCTAGCCTCGCCGAGAGCAAGACCAAACGAAACCTCTGTCTCCTCCGTTTCATGAGCTCGCCACAATATTGTTGTTCAAGATCAGGACTGACCACATGTGTTGTATCAGGTCAGTTAAAGCCTGATTCCCCAGAATTTTAAAGAGACGCTTGTTTCAGTTGAGCAACTCACACGTCACCAAACTCAACCAACCGACTTCACAGAATGTCACACACTGCAGTGACACTCCTACCTGCAACTCTTCATAGGTGTGTAACTACACTGGTAGATGAATGTGACTCTCAGTTTTAGAACATGACTATTATTGGACACAGTCTGCTCAGCTTTTTGGTATTTGTGCTCTGGATAAAAGGTAAAATCCAATATTATTCTAACAATCAGAAATGAACAAACTTTATGAAGCTGTCAACTGCATGAGTTTAAATGTCCACCTATGTAACTATTACTGTTATACACACAGGTCTGACTGATGGAAGTGATGTTGAACAGACACCCATACTGTGGGAAAGGGAAGGTCAAAATGCAACAATGCAGTGTAATCATACAAAGGATGCTACTTATCGTTATATGTACTGGTTCAGGCAGCTGCCTGGAGAAACCATGACACTAATTGTGTTTGCAACAACTGGGAAAAAAGATAATGAGCACGACTACGGGAATTTTGACAAAGATAAATTTTCTGCCAATAAGCCTGTTGTTGAGAATGGGACGTTCACAGTGAAGAACCTGAAGCCAGAAGACAAAGGATGGTATTTCTGTGCTGTGAGCCAACACAGTGATACAGACACAGCAGAGAGCTGAACAAAAACCTCTGGGCAAAGTTCCCATTGTCTGCAACCTCAAGTACAACCACACCATGTCTCACAATAATGTGACACTCCCACATTTCTATCACTTTATATGTATGTCATGTCAGACTTCTCAGCACTCACACTGTGTTTTCTATTTTAGTTTTGACATGAATGATCACAGCTGTTTAGTATTTTCATATTGTTCTCTGAGTCTGCATTTAGATATATATAAGATGACTTTTTGATTGATTTTTAACACCACAGGTCTCACTGATGGGGGTGACGTCTCCAGAACCGCTGAGAGTTCATATCTTCAGAAGTACTGGTATCAAAAGCTGCATGAGGTGAACAGATGCATTTTTTCATAACTGCATTGGCCAGTCATAAATATAAGCTGGCTTTAATCCAGGAAAAAGTCCAGCATTAAAGACAAAGACTGCTCAGACTGTATCTCTGAGAATGTGGAAGTTAGCGTCTGGAGACAGTGGAGTGTATTTCTGTACTGTGAATCAACATAAATGCTACAGCAGACTTACAAAATCGAAATCTTCAATCCAGACTGATGCCAAACATGCCAGGTAGCTTGTGTGGCAAACAAACCAGGTGAGTGGTCGGACTGTGCAAAGTCTAAAAACAGTCATACCGGAGATAAACCGGAGAAACAGAAGGACAAGCAAGAAGAACAGAAGGACTAGTAGGAACACTGTGAACTGCTAACCTACCAAAAAGTAGAACCAAGGAACTAAATCAGTGATTCCTAACGTGTGGGCCGGTGCCCTCAGGTGGTCCGTGAAGGTACTGCAGGTGGGCCGCAGTAAGAACAGAAATTCAGGTTGAAGTTACTCACAAGCACATATTTACACGTTTTACAAACGTATATTAATTTATTCATTTATATAAAAAGTTAATTAAAACTGGTAATAGCAGGTAGGTAGTTTGTGATATTACAACTATAAGGGGCAACTATAATTACCCTCCATGTATTCTTCCAAAGAGATTAACTCAGACCTGTGCTTATACGTTACATTCACTTTCATTCCACTCATTAAATAATATCATCAACAAACCCAGCCTCCTTAGCTTGTTAGTGTGACTGACTTTTATCTAACCATCTACACTTTAACAGACAGAAAGAGTATTTTACATTAACCCACAGGGTGAATGGATGCCACTCACTGCAGTGACACGCCTCCCTGTAAGTCTTCATATTAGCCTAACTACACTAACAACTGTACAAGACTCTTAGTTGTAGATCATGACTATTATCAGACACAGTCTGCTCAGCTTGGTGGTGTTTGTGCTCTGGACAAAAGGTAAAATACTCTAAGATCAGCAGATATCCCAGAAATGTGACAGCATTTGGGAAAATGACAACTGCAAGATTTAATATATACACTTATGTAACTTTCAGTGTTCTACACACAGGTCTGACTGATGGAAGTGATGTTGAACAGACTCCCACACTTTGGGAAAAGGAGGGTAAAAGTGCAACAATGCAGTGTAATCACACAAAGGATTTTACCTATAGTTATATGTACTGGTTCAGACAGCTGCCTGGAGAAACAATGACATTAATTGTATTTGCAACAACTGGGAAAAAAGATAATGAGCATGACTATGGGAATTTTGACAAAGAGAAATTTTCAGCCAGCAAGCCTGTTGCTGAGAGTGGGACATTTACAGTAAAGAACCTGAAGCCAGAAGACAAAGGATGGTATTTCTGTGCTGTGAGCAAACACAGTGATACAGACACAGAAGAGAGCTGAACATAAACCTCTGGGCAAAGTTCCCATCATCTGTAGAGAAACCTCAAGTACTGCCACACAACACTGTGGAACTGCCAAATACCATTCTTCATATATCTGTTAGATCTGTTGTTTCTATTGCAGTTTGCTCAGATCACAAGAATGATCACTGATGCTGGAAGTTCATTACCTTACACTGCATTGCAAATCACAAGATACGCTCTTATGTTACCTTTGTACTTATGCTAACAATGTCTTTCTATTATTTCACAGTTGTTGGAAGTCCTGTAAAATTACTCAGCTGATATGCCCCTCTGTTGTGAGGGACAAAGCTTGAAGCGCTTTCAGGCAGACTTAGTGAGCTGCACGGCATCATAAAATTCCCTAGTCTCTTCACAGAATGTGCAACTCTCTCAATTGGTGATTTGTTTATGTTCCAAATTTTAAACCGTCTCACATGACATTGGCACTTCTGACCTGCACTGCTACCTGCTGTTTAAACTCAAAACACAGCTGTAGAGCCTGGGGACAAATTTACTCATCACTTCCCAAAAGTGATGAGAAAAGCTGAGCCCAAAGCTAGGACACCAAGGTCTAACTATGCTCTGCTGATGTAACACATCCATGCAAATGTTAGTTATCTGACCGTACTGTGTTCAGCACTCACAACACAACACAGTGATCCAGTAATTTTGGTATCAGTACAAAAGTGACTGGGATTACAGGGAAATAGTACATGGTTATTACCGTAGCCTGTATCTTATCATACATAATGACCCATTTTGGAAAAAACACATCTAAAAGGAACTGTCGGATCAACTTAACATTCAGCTATAAAAGCATAATTTTGTTTCAACATTTCTTGATTATGACAATTGAAGTACTCCAACTAGTATACATGTCTGATTACTAAAAATAAGACATCAACTTCTTGCAACTTTCAGTTTTATATTTATGAAAGACCAGCATCCACAGCAGATATTTTAAAATTTCAACTGATTTCAACGTCATACATTTTTCATAATTCTTTACAATGTTCCCTCTAATTTTTAATGTGTCTGAGCGAACACACAAACTCCCTGAGCGATCCCTTGGACCACTGTGAGCGACATCAGACGTGTGCACTGTGGTCACGCCAGCATCTAATCCATCCAAGTTACATGGTTTATTAAAATAATCAAATTACAGCATTTATATTTATGTTAGACTACTTTTAATTAACTTCTTTAGCCCACTTACAATGAAAATGTAAAAAAATCTAGTCATTGACCTGTGTAGTATGTTAACACTATTGGAAGTAAAAATAACCTGAACTCCAATTTTGAAAACACAACTTTTTTACACACACACACACACACACACACACACACACACACACACACATATATATACATATACATACATATACATATATATCTAGCTCTGACTTGTATTATGAGTCTGTGGTCTGGGAGAGAGTCCTGTAACTCTCTGTCTGCAAAATATAGTATATAATGACCAATGTTGAGCAATTAATTATATAGTTACTTCTTCAAAACAGTAACTCAGTTTGGCAAACAACAAAGTTTTTTGCAGGTATTTATTTTTTAAAAATGCAGCCAATGCGTTTTTAAACAAACATTTCAAACTATTTACAGAACAATCAGCTGTTCTGCATTAAATTTGATGCCACACAAATTATTTGTGCCACTCCAAAAAATTATTTCTGCCCACTATGAGATAAAGGAGAACAGCAGCCTGATACCTGCAGGCCTGACAACAGGAGATGTATCACTCCTGTAACACCTGTAACATTCAGCAGTAGCCTCATTGTTCTGACACACACAACAAAACTACACTACACACCCACTATACAAGATTTGCGCTAAACGTCTCAAATCTCTCACATCTCAAAACACCGCCGCCACTCCTAAAACTTCCCCCCGTTTCTTAACAACTAGACGTTACGTTGCCATATCATTTTTTGATTGGTCGACATGGTACTTTTTTCGACCAATAGGGAAGGGTGGGGGGTTTTTTGGTGTTGTTTTTGCTCACAGGCGGAGAGTGTTTTCGAGCGTTTTCCTTATAAAATGCCGTTTTTACCGTTTCTTCCCACAGTAAATATAAACAACGATAGTATTCAGGAAGAAAACCAAACATTGCATATATTTTTAATCATAACTCTGGTTTTACGTGGCCTATCAACACAATTTAAAAACTGGTATAAAGTCCACACTTTTTCCGTCAATTGTTCCGTCTGTCCTGCTCACATCTCCAATGGTTGTACACGTTGTCATTAACGTGGCTTCACTCCACATCAGCCACGCCGCTTTGCTAGCTAAAACACCGGTGTCAGCACATAAGGACGCTGTCATAGCCTGTCAACCACGTTGATTAGCTGCGTATATACGAATGTGAATCGCATTATTGGCTGGACTATGGGATAAGGTGGCATCGTTCTAATCCCTACGGTGGCCCTGAGAGGAGCAGCCAGTCACTTACTGACTAACGCTGCAAAACAGAATTGTTAACATATTTACTTTAATTTCAATTCAGGTTAGATTTTTTTTTTTTGTGCGCAACGCAAATTTTCTGTGCGCAGAGACCGTGCCAACAGTGCGCAATTGCGCACGTGCGCACCTTAGAGGGAACATTGATTCTTTATCTTCGTTAACTGACTGATTCTCAAGCCAATTTTAATGCTTTGTTAAGCTCAGAACTTCAAGTCTGGCCTGCTGAGCTAATCAATGTGACTGATCTGTATGTAGGGGGAGCTCCTGTACAGCTTTTATCTATGCATTTTACTTTACGTGTGAGCAGATTTCTTTTCTTACACCAGCTTATAGGATCAAAGAACTTCATACATTGTACTACCTGTTGGAAATTGTTCTTATCTCTGTAACTACAGTAAACCAACAGAGAACATGACTGTTATTGGATGCGGTCTGCTCAGCTTGTTGGTTTTTGTGCTCTGGATTAAAGGTAAAGTTTATAAGGGGACAACATTTATGAACCTGTCATTAGTTGAGGGTAAAATATTGTAAGATCAACATTTCCAGCTATGAGAAGGTGACAACTGTTAAGTGCAAGAGTTAAAAAGTTTACTTGATTAACTTCAACTGTTGTACACACAGGTGGTACTGATGGAAGTGATGTCCAACAGACTCCCATACTGTGGGGAAGGGTGGGTGGAAGTGCAACAATGTACTGTAACCACACAAAGGGTGATGTCTATTTCCAGATGTGCTGGTATAGACAGCTACCAGGACAAACTCTGGAACTAATTGTGTTCATAAGTATAGCCAAAAATGGTGATGATCATGACTATGGAAATTTAAACACAGAGAAATTTTCGGCCAGTAAGTCAGTTCCTGAGAGTGGGACATTGACAGTGAAGAACCTGGAGCCAAAAGACAGAGGCTTGTATTTCTGTGTCGTGAGCAAGCACAGTGATACAGCTACAGCAGAGAGCTGAACAGAAACCTATATGCAATGTTTCCATTATCTGCTTAAATACTTAAATAAACTTTAAGTACATACACACATTGTCTCACAGTAATGTGACACTCCCACATGTATCTCTGCATATATCACACCCGCTGACAGTTGACTGTGGTTTCTATTTCAGTTTGCTCAGAACACAGTGATGATCACAGCTGCTCTGATCAAACTCTCTGCAGCTCTGCTCTGTATCGGAGGTACTTTACAAGTTGTTATTGTACACTAAAAGCTGCTATGCTGTTTTTTTAGTTAACATATAGAAAAGTTGTTGGAGGTCTTGTTACATGATGTGACTTTTTAATTCTCAGGTCTAACTGGTGGGAGCGATGTCTCACAGACTCCCCTGTTGTGGAGTACCGAGGGTCAGTCTGTCACAATGAACTGCAGCCACACTAAGGGGGGTACATATCGACAGATGTATTGGTATCAGCAGTTGCCAGGGAAGGGAATGAAGCAAATTGTTTTTACAACTGCATACAGTACTCACACATATGAAAGTGGCTTCAGTGAGGAAAGGTTTCCAGCAACAAAGACCAATGAACAAACTGGATCTCTGACAGTAAAGCAGCTGGTGCCTGAAGACAGTGGAGTGTATTTCTGTTCTGTGAGTGAACACAGTGATACAGGTGGATTAAAGAGCCGCACAAATACTCCCTACAGACAGCACACTGATAAACTAAAGATATCAGTGTCTGTAGGGGGAGCTCTGTACCTGTTACTGATGTCAGGACTTGGTTATGGTTCAGCATTCCTTTTTTAATGATCTATGATAAGAACGGCTTATTGCAGTTACACTGGCATGGCAGTATAGATATTTTTTAACAGCATTAATTTTGCTTGACTTTTTGTTTTAAAATTTATTTACAAGCTAATTTATCTATTTCAATGTTTAACACAGCAACTTTAATAAAATGTTATACTACATCTGAGTTTTACTTTATGTTTTTGATAGTTTTTTATGAACAGTCACAAGCAGACAAGTACCTGAAAAAGGAATTTTCTGTGAATAAAGGCCACATTTATTTGGATTGTGTTGTACAATAAGACACACGGCCTAATTGAAACTGCCTTGTGCATGGTAGCAGTAATGATTTACCTTTTTTGCAGCACAGCTGTTGCTTACCTTCTTGGTATCATAATTTTTGTCTCCTCCCCTTTAAGTAACCCGCAGCATGTGTTCAGCCTCTCACTCAGTGCAGATACAAAGAGGAACATAACAACATTATGATGAGAATCATCACCAGGATCATTCTTCTGCTTCTCTGCTTCTGTACGTTTGAAACTGAATTTATTGCTCACAGCTGGCATTTTTATTTTGGTTCACTTTATATTGTTTTTCACTTTCACCACAGGTCCTTCATTGTGCACAAGAGTTCAGCAGGTTCCATCATCAATATTAGGAAGTCTTAATGGTGAAACAGCAATCAGCTGCAACCATTCAGAGAGTACATACAACGTAATATTGTGGTACCAGAAGCCAAGGGGTGACTCTGCTCTTAAACTCATTGGATATATTTTATATGGAAACCCAACCATTGAGGATGGATTCCAAGAATCTTTCAAAATTAGTGGAGATGGGTCAGTAAAATCACAGCTTGAAGTGGAGAAACTCAAAGCTGAAGACAGCGGTATTTATTACTGTGCAGCTAGTACGCACAGTGAGCTAGTTAACGTCTTGCTTTTACAAAAACCCTACATGATATTACGCCACATAAATAAGCAGCGAAGAAGAGAGCACCTGCATCTAGCTGCTGTTTATGGCAGGAAATCACCAATGATATCAGCCATAAAACCATCTCTTCCTGTGTTAGCCCACACAGAAGAATGCATTGATGATGAAGCGACACACATAATGTAGATCCCTCCTCTTCCTTTACATTCAGGCAGCTCTGTTCATATTCGTCACACCTTTGTTTTCATCAATGTAAGGATCATGATCAGACTCATCATCCATTTTGGAACGCTGTCATTCTGTTTAACAGGTAATGTTCAATTCAAACTTACAAAATCTTTCTAAAATATTTAAAGTTTTTTGTTACCTCTAAAGCTTTTATTTTTTAAACTTTTACTCTGCAGAAGTCCCAAAATCTGGTGTTCATCAGACTCCAGCTGCCCTCATTAAGGCCCCAGGAGAGGAAATCCAAATACACTGCAACCATTCAAACAATAAATTTGATATGATACAGTGGTACAAACAGTCTCCGGGGAAAAATGAAATGATTTTACTCGGTTATGCACGATTTACCTTTACAGCTGTTGAAGATGCATTTGAAAACATTTATAAAGTGACAGGTGAAGGGAGTAGGCTGTCAACTTTTCACATTCCAAAGCTGAGAGAGTCTGTGGACAGCGCCATGTATTTCTGTGCTGCCAGCGCTGCACAGTGTTGCATCTACTATCCTTCTTCAACAAAAACCTCCTCTAATGCAGACAGCAGCAGTTATTCTGGAGAGCACCAAATAAACCACATATCAGTGACTGCTCAGACAGCTGTCATGCCATGAAACAGCTATAATTATTTCATCCTTTAGGGAGCACTGTTTCTCTCCACATTGTTTGAATTCTGATCATTTCAACTGGATTTCATATTTGAGGAAACAATACAAAACACTTAAACACAGCAGAAGTTCTTTAGAAAGAAAAGACGAGTCTGGGTTATTAAGAGAAGTGTGAGGGCTGGAAAACAGAGGTGGAGCAAAAGAATGAAGAATAATAGAAATGGGTAGAGAAGAAGAAAAAGCAATAGTGACAGGAGCATTGAGGAGACTGCTTCCCTGTTAGCTCCTTACTTTCTCTGTACTTACATCCTGCCCCACCATGCAGCAATCATATATCTGTTCCATTCACCCACAACCTCAGCTTTTCTATCCCTTTAATAAAACTCTTTAATTGTGTGTGTGTGTGTGTGTGTGTGTGTGTGTGTGTGTGTTCCCTAAAGTTCAATATTCCAGTGATCAGCTCTCAAGGACATGATTGCACAGTACTATTATTATAACAGTATATAAGTTGCATTTTTAAAATATAATTTTAGGTTAACTCCTATACATTGTTTCTTACTTTTGATGTTGGTCTGTTCAACAGGTTCCTCTTTCAGTGATAAAGTCGACCAGACTCCAGCTAATATTTACACAACAGGAGAAAATGTTAAAATCTACTGCTCACACAGCATTACAAACTATAACCGAATACTTTGGTACAAGCAGTCAAAAACACAGCTACAACTGCTCGGATTTTTATTTTCAGGTAGGGGTACTATAGAGCCTGGAGTTAATGTGACGATGGATGGAGGTGCAAATGAAAAAGAGAAGTGCACATTAACAATTAAGGACATCGAACTGAGCAGCAGTGGAGTGTACTTCTGTGCTGCTTATTACCACAGTGCTGCACATCACTGCACCTCCATACAAAAACCTGTCAAACATGTGTTCTTAATCATTTTATTACAGCCTCTCACACCTGGAATCAGCCATTAAAACCAATGTTGGTCTCACAAAGATCAGATATTATAACAGAAGGTTCCTTATAAACAACTATGCAGCATTTGAGCTGCCATTTGAGATTGGCCTGTAATAAAGGTCAATCTCAAATGGCAAATATATATGTAGGGGATTATTATTGGCTGTTGACTATGAAAAAAAAGCTTAAAAACAAACAAAACAAAACAAAGAATCATTTTAAGATACATTAGTTACGTTTAAGAAATATAAGTCTTGTGTATTTAAATGGTTAAACATCTAAAAGTACTAGAAAATTAGTGATTTAATTATTTTAAATACATTGAATAAGACGAAGAAACTTGGTTGGTTGGGTCTCTGTAATTAACAGGAGAGTTTCCTCTACTAGTGTAACCTTGGTTGTGGTGCATGTCCTCTCATGTCCTGTCATAAGGTGGCAGTATATCTTTGAGTTTCTCACTGAACCAGGTGTGTGAATTGGTGGTTGTGAATGGCACAATCCTGTAGATAAAAAAAAACCTCAGGATATAATAGGACTCCACCTACCGAGTGATGATTTGACATAAGAGAAGTTAGACGTAATTGGCACAACTGAGAACATCTGTCATAGCAAGGCATCATGATTATTCTACTCCTCAGCATCTATTTTAAATGTAATCTAGTTACAGGTAATGCCATAAACGTGTTAAATATATTTGATGAGAGTATTATACACTGCTACTATTATGACTGTATGTCACAATTTTTGATGTAATTTTTCATTTGTACTTATATATTGTGTCTTACTTTTGTTTGGTGTCTGTTCAACAGTTTCCTCTTCAAGTGATAAAGTCAACCAGACTCCAGCAAATATTTACACAAACGGAGAAGAAGCTAAAATCTACTGCTCACACAGTATTACAAACTATAACACAATTCTCTGGTACAAGCAGTCAGAGGAAACACTACAATTGCTCGGATATCTGCGTGTTGGCAAAGGTACTCCAGAGACTGGAGTGAATGTAACGATAGACGGGGGTGCAAATATAAAAGAGAAGTGCACATTAACAATTAAAGACATCGAAGTGAGCAGCAGTGGAGTGTACTTCTGTGCTGCTAGTTACCACAGTGCTTCACATCACTGCACCTCAATACAAAAACCTATCAAACATGTGTTCTTAATCTTTTTAATACAACCTCTCACACCTGGAATCAGCCAAAACCAATGTTGGTCTCACAAAGATCAGATATTATAACATAAGGTTCCTTATAAAAAAAACAGTGCTGTCATGAAACGCCGTGTGGCAGGCAGGAGTAGGACCCAAGGTGCAGACACTCAGACTCGAAGGATGAACTCAAAACTCAGCTTTATTGCTGGCAGGGGGAAAGCATACAAAACTAAACTGGGAAATATAAACTTACATTTGACGGGGAGGCACACAAGGAAACACACAGCTTGAGGGACGACGCGACACAGACTCAGAGAAACACAGGGTTTAAATACACTGGGAAGTAACGAGGGGAATGAGACACAGAAGGAGGGCACAGCTGGGAGAAATCAGGACTGACGAGACAGGGAAGCAAAGCAGGACACCTTCACATAAGACACGGACCTTCAAAATAAAACAGGAAACACACACACACACACACACACACACACACACACGCAAGGACACAGACTCCGAGACGCGGGCTTCACACAGGGACCTGACCACACTAGAGGGGATACACAGGCAGGGACGACGGAAAACAGAGGGAGCACAGAATGAACACTTGGGAAACCAAAACAAACTGTCATAATTCATAATATCAAAAATAAGAGTACAAAATCAAAAACACTGGGTCACCGACCCAGAACCATGACAAGTGCAACATTTGAGCTGCCACTTCCTGTAATAGAGGCCAATCTCCAATTGCAAATACATCTGTAGAGGATTATTATTGGCTGCTGACTATGAATACAACAGCTTAAAGAAGAAAAAACAAAACATTTTATGATATATTATTTAAGTTTTAGATGTTTAACCATTAAAATACTCAAGTCTTATATTTCATAAAGTACTAGAAAATTAGTGATTTAACTATTTGAAATACATTGAATAAGATGAAGAAACTTGGTTGGTTGGGTCTCTGTAATTAACAGGAGAGTTTCCTCTACTAGTGTAACCTTGGTTGTGGTGCATGTCCTCTCATGTCCTGTCATAAGGTGGCAGTATATCTTTGAGTTTCTCACTGAACCAGCTGTGTGAACTGGTGGTTGTGAATGGCACAATCCTGTAGATAAAAATAAACCTCAGGATATAATAGGACTCCACCCCCGAGTGATGATCCGCTCATAAGAGACGGACATAAGAGAAGTTAGACGTAATTGACACAACTGAGAACATCTGTCATAGCAAGGCATCATGATTATTCTACTCCTCAGCATCTATTTTAAATGTAATCTAGTTACAGGTAATGTCATGAACGTGTTAAATATATTTGATGAGAGTATAATACACTGCTCCATTTACGATTTTATGCCACAATTTTTGATGTAATATTTTGTTTGTACTTATATATTGTGTCTTACTTTTATTGGTGTCTGTTCAACAGTTTCCTCCTCAAGTGATCAAGTCGACCAGACTCCAGCTAATATTTACACAACAGGAGAAGAAGTTAAAATCAACTGCTCACACAGTATTCAAAGCTATGAAATAATTCTCTGGTACAAGCAGTCAGAGAAAACTCTACAATTGCTTGGATACCTGCGTTTTGGCAAAGGTTATCCAGAACCTGGAGTGAATGTGACAATAGGTGGGAGTGCAAATGTAAAAGAGAAGTGCACATTAACAATTAAGGACATTGAACTGAACAGCAGTGGAGTGTACTTCTGTGCTGCTAGTTACCACAGTGCTGCACATCACTGCACCTCAATACAAAAACCTATCAAATATGTGTTCTTAATCTTTTTATTACAGCCTCTCACACCTGGAATCAGCCATTAAAACCAATGTTGGTCTCACAAAGATCAGATATTATAACAGAAGGTTCCTTATAAACAACTATGCAACATTTGAGCTGCCACTTCCTGTAATAGAGGCCAATCTCGATTGTTAAATATATCTGTAGGGTATTATTATTAGCTTTTGACTATGAATAAAACAGTTTAAAATAAAAAACAACTTTTAAAGATATATTAGTTAAGTTTTAGATGTTTAACCATTTAAATACACAAGACTTACGTTTCATATAGTACTAGAAAATTAGTGATTTAATTATTTTAAATACATTCACTAAGATGAAGAAAGTAGTTTACTTTCAAAGATTTGTGAAATAAGACCTGAAAATTTTGAATTAGTGTTGGACTTTTAACAAACAAACAACTTATACTGCATTAAAATGTACAGCTTTTATAAGACTTTTAATCATTTTCAATAACTAAACCAAAAGGTGATTTGTGATGATTTGCTTCCTGTTGTGTAAGGGTGGTATGCTTTTGACCATAGAGCTGCAGACGGGAAGTTGAATGGTTTGGTCTGTGTCATTAACAGGAGAGTTTCCTCTCCTCGTGTAACCTTGGTGATCGCACATGTATTTCGTTTTAGGGTGTGTTTAATTTGTGTGGATTATAATGTAAATTTATGTTGCACACTAGATTTTGTAATATTATTTTATGATTTTACCCTTTTAAATTTATTATAAATTAGTAATTATTTTATTGTCACTTACTTCAATTTATAATTTTATGTATAATAATCAAGTTATTTCTTATGGCATTTTGTAAGGTCACTTTGGTTCTTACCCAGTGTTTACGGTGGGACTGTTTATGGTGTGACAGGTCCTTGTGCCTTGCAGAGTTGATGTAAAACGTTGAGTCCTGCCATGTTGGTGTTTATTTTAGATCATTTCTAAGAATTTTGAACTATAGCCTGCAATACACCCACAGTCCGGAAAGACTGGAAAACAGTCTACCACAACCAAAAATCAGGGTTACATTAACTTAAAATAAAATTGAAACACAGCATCATTTAGACTGATGTTGAATTCATCATTGCCATTGCAATATACTTCTATGCTTCTTAATTGCTACCGCTGCTTCATAATCCTGCTGGTTAATACAAAAATATCCCTGTGAAGTTTTCATCTGTTCTTCTGAAAAGCTCAAGACACCTGTAACATGTCCTGTCATAAGGTGGCAGCATATCTATAAGTTTCACACTGAACCAGGTGTGTGTATTAGTGGTTGTGAATGGCAAAATCCTGTATATAAAAATCAACCTCAGACTATAATAGGACTCCACCCACCGAATGACGAGCCGCTCATAAGAGGCGGACATAAGAGAAGTTAGACGTAATCAACACAACTGAGAACATCTGTCATAGCAAGGCATCATGATTATTCTACTCCTCAGCATCTATTTTAAATGTAATCTAGTCACAGGTAATGTCAAGAGTGCTTTAATGCATTATATTATACACTTTTTTGAGTATTATACACTGCTACTGTTATGACTGTATGCCACATTTTATGATGTAATTCGTAATTGGTACTTATATATTGTGTCTTACTTTTATTGGTGTCTGCTCAACAGTTTCCTCTTCAAGTGATCAAGTCAACCAGACTCCAGCTAATATTTACACAACAGGAGAAGAAGTTAAAATCAACTGCTCACACAGTATTCAAAGCTATAACACAATCCTCTGGTACAAGCAGTCAAAAACACAGCTTCAACTGCTGGGATTTTTATTTTTAGGTCAAGATACTATAGAGCCGGGAGCTAATGTGACGATAGATGGGGGTGCAAATGTAAAAGAGAAGTGCACATTAACAATTAAGGACATCGAACTGAGCAGCAGTGGAGTGTACTTCTGTGCTGCTAGTTACCACAGTGCTTCACATCACTGCACCTCAGTACAAAAACCTGTCAAACATGTGTTCTTAATCTTTTTAATACAACCTGTCACACCTGGAATCAGCCATTAAAACCCATGTTGGTCTCACAAAGATCAGATATTATAACAGAAGGTTCCTTATAAAAGAAACAATGCAACATTTGAGCTGCCACTTCCTGTAATAGAGGCCAATCTCCAATTGCAAATACATCTGTAGAGGATTATTATTGGCTGCTGACTATGAATACAACAGCTTAAAGAAGAAAAAACAAAACATTTTATGATACATTATTTAAGTTTTAGATGTTTAACCATTAAAATACTGAAGACTTATATTTCATAAAGTACTAGAAAATTAGTGATTTAATTATTTTAAATACACTGAATAAAATGAAGAAACTTGGTTGGTTGGGTCTCTGTAATTAACAGGAGAGTTTCCTCTACTAGTGTAACCTTGGTTGTGGTGCATGTCCTCTCATGTCCTGTCATAAGGTGGCAGTATATCTTTGAGTTTCTCACTGAACCAGCTGTGTGAACTGGTGGTTGTGAATGGCACAATCCTGTAGATAAAAATAAACCTCAGGATATAATAGGACTCCACCCCCGAGTGATGATCCACTCATAAGAGGCGGACATAAGAGAAGTTAGACGTAATCAACACAACTGAAAACATCTGTCATAGCGAGGCATCATGATTATTCTACTCCTCAGCATCTATTTTAAATGTAATCTAGTTACAGGTAATGTCAAGAGTGCTTTAAATGTATCATATTATACACTTTTCTGAGTATTATACACAGCTACTGTTATGACTGTATGCCACATTTTATGATGTAATTCGTAATTGGTACTTATATATTGTGTCTTACTTTTATTGGTGTCTTCTCAACAGTTTCCTCTTCAAGTGATCAAGTCAACCAGACTCCAGCTAATATTTACACAACAGGAGAAGAAGTTAAAATCAACTGCTCACACAGTATTCAAAGCTATGACCAAATCCTCTGGTACAAGCAGTCAGAGAAAACTCTACAATTGCTTGGATACCTGCGTTTTGGCAAAGATTATCCAGAACCTGGAGTGAATGTGACAATAGGTGGGAGTGCAAATGTAAAAGAGAATTGCACATTAACGATTAAGGAATTCGAACTGAGCAGCAGTGGAGTGTACTTCTGTGCTGCTAGTTACCACAGTGCTGCACATCACTGCACCTCAATACAAAAACCTAACAAATACTTGTTTTTCTCTATATTACAGCTCACAGCCTCTCACACCTGGAGTCAGCCATTATAACCAATGTCTCACAGAGATCAGATATTATAATAGAAGCTTCCCTATGAGTTGCAATGAAACATTTAAGCTGCCACATCCTGTGATAAAAAAGCACTCTTTAATATTAAAATTATCTGCAGTGTCTGATTTCATTGGGGGGAACATGTCATCATAAATTTCCCGTATATTTTCTCTTTATTTTCACATTGAGTTGAGTCTCTATAATCTCTAAATTGTTTTTGTTGGTTTCCTGTAATCTTGAATGTTTTTAATCAACCCATTACTAAAGACTTAATACTTAGTAAAGAATGAATACATTAACACATGAATACATAATGATATAAGATATTTCTCTGAAAAAACAAACACTCTATGTTGACGACATTATGATAGTTTACCATTAAAGGTTTTCGTAAAAGAAACGGTTATTAACTTTTAAAGAAAAGGAAACTGTAAATTTGCTGGTTATATTGTAAAGCTGCATGAATACCAGCTCAGTGCTGGACTTTAAACAATCTAAAGGTGTTTTATAACTTAAATAACACTACCTTTGGTAAAAGACCAGTTGTGACAGTGTTAACAATAGGTAGATACCAGGATTAAGATGGAAACACAATAACAAGTAGATTTATGTTCATTCAGTCAGAAAACACAACATCATGATCATTTTCTTGCCTGTTCACACCCCCATGCACCTTTAACATTTCCTCTCATAAGGTGGCAGTATATATCCTTGCTCAGAATTCTATACTGAGCAAAGAGTGTGCATTTGTAATAGTTATTGACACAGTGATGTTCATGATAGTAAATTTAGGACATAATAAGACTCCATCTGCTGAATGAGAGTTTGCTCATGAGAAAGTTTCTTCATTGATGAGAAATAATCGACGCAACTAAGATCATCATGATCATTCTACTCCTCAGCATCTATGCTAATATCCTAATTTCAGGTAATGCAGTGGATATGTTTAATATATTTTAGAACAGTATTAAACAATGTTACTGACATAACTTTAAGCTGCATTTATAATTCTTGTCTTTTCAACAGGTTCTTCTGGCAGTCATCAAGTCGACCAGACTCCAGCTAATATTTACTCAAAAGGAGAAGAAACTAAACTCTACTGTTCACACAGTATTTCAGGGTATTACCAAATCCTCTGGTACAAGCAGTCAAAGAAACAGCTACAATATCTTGGATACATATACTTAGGTAAAAGTTCTCTAGAAACTGGAGTCAATGTGACAATAGATGGGGGTGCAGAAAGATAAGATAAGATAAGATAAGATAAGATAAGATAAGATAAGATAACCTTTATTAGTCCCACACGTGGGAAATTTGTTTTGTCACAGCAGGAAGTGGACAGTGCAAAAGTTACGAAGGAAAAATTAGAATAAAATAAAATAAGAATAAATACAGTACACAACTGTACAGAATAGAATAAAATAAAATACTATATACAGTAAAATAAAATAGAATAAAATATACAATAAGATAAAAATAGAATACAAATGCTATATACAACTGAGTAAAAAATACAACGATGCCAGAAAGATTATTGCACATTAGTGTTATTGCACATGTGTGGATGTGTGTGTTTGATCAGTTAAAGTCTTTGTTGTGGAGTCTGACAGCAGTGGGGAGGAAAGACCTGCGAAATCTCTCCGTCCCACACCGTGGGTGCCGCAGTCTCCCACTGAAGGAGCTGCTCAGTGCTGTCACAGTCTCATGCATGGGGTGGGAGATGTTGTCCAACAGGGATGACAGCTTAGCCGCCATTCTCCTGTCACTCACCACCTCCACTGGGTCCAGAGGGCATCCTAGAACAGAGCTGGCCCTTCGGATCAGCCTGTTCAGTCTCTTCCTGTCCCCGGCAGAGATGTTGCCGCCCCAGCAGACCACACCATAAAAGATGGCTGAGGCCACCACAGAGTCATAGAAGGTCTTCAGGAGTGGGCCCTCCACTCCAAACGACCTGAGTCTCCGCAGCAGGTACAGTCTGCTCTGCCCTTTCCTGTTGAGGGCGTCTGAGTTATGAGTCCAGTTCAGTTTGCTGTTCAGATGAACACCAAGGTACCTGTAGCTGTCCACAGCCTCAATGTCCATACCTTGGATGTTCAGTGGTTGCAGTGGAGGATGTTTGTGCCGAAAAAGGTGAGAACTGCACATTAACGATTAAGGATCTCAAAGTGAGCAGCAGTGGAGTGTACTTCTGTGCTGCTACCTCCCACAGTGCTGCACATCACTGCACCTCAGTATAAAAACTTCCCAGACACATTTTTGAAAATATCTGTATTAAAGCTCACAATTCCTCACACCTGGAATCAGCCATTAAAACCAATGTTGGTCTCACAAAGATCAGATATAGGAAATAACTGGATATTATAAAGAGAAACCAACATTAAAAATGTCTGACATATCTCAGTTTTACCATAAAAACTATCACAACTCAAAATCTCACGTTTTTCAGTTTGGGATATAAATACTTTTTACTATTTTTGCTATTTCTCTGTGAGCCACCATACTACATTTTTAATAAACAATCAAGTGGGATTTAAGTGAAGTGACTTTCTGATTTAATTCAAAAGATTTAACACAGATGTGTTACAGTCTTGTTCTATACATCGTACCTGATTTCACATCACCAAATATTGTGTGTCTTACGTTGAGATGCTCTGCTTGGCCTTTACTGCAGACACCTTCAGCTGCCGTTTGTTTGTGAGTCTCTCTGAGACAGGGGAAGCAAAACTGAACATAATGCACACGGGAAAAGGGACTATCAAAATAAAACAGGATGTACGACTAAGACAAATAAACTTGACAGATCTAAACAGGGAAATAACCGTGGAGACAGAAAGGTAAAAAACATTTAGACAAGACTGCCTCTCACAGGAGATGCTGAGGACAACAAAAGGGACCAATATGATTAAACAATAAATCATTAACCAGAAATATAGATAAAACTCAGAGGCACGAGAAAGAATTAAACTCAAGATTAAGCAATACAGAGCATGAATTTAAATAACCTCTTAAATGCGGAAGAAACATTCACAAGAAAACTCAAAATGCTGGGTCCCAACCAGGACCATGACAGATAAGGAGTGCCTTCTCTGCTGCTCCATATTTTTCTTTTCCCATCATCTTCAATTTGTCTGTCCAAACATTTTTTTCACAACTGTGTGGCCTCCTTTAGATTGTTTCTGCAAAAGTTTAAAACTGTACTCTCAAATTTACTCGTTGTCTTCTGTGGTTCATATCACTGCTCATCAGTACATAATCTTCCCAAACACCATCTCAGAGCACTGCGCACCTTTAAAACATCCCGTCGTAAGGTGGCAGTATGTCTTTACCTTTAACGCTGAGCAGTTTTGTAAATTTGTGGCCAAGGTTGACACAGTGATGATTACAAAGCTAAGTTGAAGATATAGACTCCGCCTGCTGAATGATAGCTCACTCAAAAGGAAGATTACAAAGAAAGAAGGGTGCAAATGATCAGCACAACTTGGAAAATCTGCCAAAGCAAATCATGATTATTGTACTCTTAACTATTACTTTTAACTGTATTCTTGTTTCAGGTAATGCCATGAATATGCTGATTGTTTTATAGTATGACACAATGCTATGATTTTAACTCTATAGTTGCGTTTTTTAACATACATTTTAAATTTGCATGATTTTAAGGCTTAATCCTATATAATGTGCATTATCTTTGGTTGATGTCTGTTCAACAGTTTCCTCTTTAAGTGACCAGGTCCACCAGACTCCAGCTAATATTTATGCAAAAGAAGCAGAAGAAGCTAAAATGAACTGTTCACACAGTATTCAAAGCTATGAAACAATCCTCTGGTACAAGCAGTCAGAGAAACAGCTACAATTGCTTGGATACATGCGCTATGACAAGAGGTATCCAGAGACTGGAGTGAATGTGACGATGGATGGTGATGCAAGACAACATAAGAACTGCACATTAACGATTAAGGATCTCAAAGTGAGCAGCAGTGGCGTGTACTTCTGTGCTGCTAGTTACCACAGTGGTGCACATCACTGCACCTCAATACAAAAACCTATCAAACACATTTTTTTAATATCTGTATTGAAGCTCACAGCCTCTCACACCTGGAGTCAGCCATTATAACCAATGTTGGTCTCACAAATATCAGATTTTATAAGAGAAGGTTCCTCATGAGCAGCAATGCAACATTTTATATGTCGTGTCCTGTTAATAAAAACAATGACACAACCTCCCCACATGTATCATTTTCACCTTACTGACTTGAGGCTGTGACATTTTTTTTAAGTTTAGTGTAACTTAAAATATTTTAACATAAAAAAAACATATTTTTTTCCTATTGTCATACAATACAACCAAACAAGTGATAAGATATTTTTCTTAATAAACACTACTCTTATGGTAGTTTACAAATGGCATTGTGTTTTTGCTTTTGTCCATCATTTTGCTGGTTATATTGTTTGGCTACATAAATAAGGGCTCGGTGCTGGACTTTTAACTACCTCACACTGCTTACCACATTCAACAGATAAGTAGATACCAGCATAGATTAAGATGAAAAGACAAAACGAATTGCATTGATGTTCATTCAATCAGATAACACAACATCATGATCCTTTTCATTTTGCCATTATTGAATAGAGAGTGAAGACAATGGGAAAACAGGGAGAAAGAAAGGGTGAAGACAAGCAGGAAAGGGCCCACAGATTAGACACTGACCCAGGCTGCTGCTCTCTGGCCATGCAGCATCTGGTTGCCTGTTTACCCACTGAGCAAAGCAGGCAACCCATCGTGATCATTTTGCTGCCTGTTCACACCCCCTTGCACCTTTAACATTTCCTCTCATAAGGTGGCAGTATATATCCTTGCTCAGGATTCTATACTGAGCAAAGAGTGTGCATTTGTAATAGTTATTGACACGGTGATGTTCATGATAGTAAATTTAGGACATAATTAGGGTCCACATGCTGAATGACAGTTTGCTCATGAGAAAGTTTCTTCATTGAAAAGAAAAATTCAATACAACTGAGATCATCATGATCATTCTACTCCTCAGCATCTATGCTAACATCCCAGTTTCAGGTAATTCAGTGGATATGTTTAATATATTTTAGAACAGTATTATACAATGTTACTGACATAACTTTAAGCTGCATTTTATAAATCTTGTCTTTTCAACAGGTTCCTCTATCAGTCATCAAGTCGACCAGACTCCAGCTAATATTTACACAAAAGGAGAAGAAGCTCAAATCAACTGTTCACACAGTATTACAAACTATAACCAAATCCTCTGGTACAAGCAGTCAAAAACACAGCTTCAACTGCTGGGATTTTTATTTTTAGGTAAAGGTACTATAGAGCCTGGAGTGAATGTGACGATGGATGGGGGTGCAAATATAAACGAGAAGTGCACATTAACAATTAAGGACATCGAACTGAGCAGCAGTGGAGTGTACTTCTGTGCTGCTAGTTACCACAGTGCTTCACATCACTGCACCTCAATACAAAAACCTGTCAAACATGTGTTCTTAATCTTTTTATTACAGCCTCTCACACCTGGAATCAGCCAAAACCAATGTTGGTCTCACAAAGATCAGATATTATAACAGAAGGTTCCTTATAAAAAAAAACAATGCAACATTTGAGCTGCCACTTCCTGTAATAGAGGCCAATCTCCAATTGCAAATACATCTGTAGAGGATTATTATTGGCTGCTGACTATGAATACAACAGCTTAAAGAAGAAAAAGCAAAACATTTGATCATATATTCGTTAAGTTTTAGATGTTTAACCATTAAAATACTCAAGACTTATATTTCATAAAGTACTAGAAAATTAGTGATTTAATTATTTGAAATACATTGAATAAGATGAAGAAACTTGGTTGGTTGGGTCTCTGTAATTAACAGCAGAGTTTCCTCTACTAGTGTAACCTTGGTTGTGGTGCATGTCCTCTCATGTCCTGTCGTAAGGTGGCAGTATATCTTTGAGTTTCTCACTGAACCAGCTGTGTGAACTGGTGGTTGTGAATGGCACAATCCTGTAGATAAAAATAAACCTCAAGATATAATAGGACTCCACCCCCGAGTGATGATTTGACATAAGAGAAGTTAGACGTAATTGACACAACTGAGAACATCTGTCATAGCAAGGCATCATGATTGTTCTACTCCTCAGCATCTATATTAAATGTCATCTAGTTACAGGTAATGTCATGAACGTGTTAAATATATTTGATGAGAGTATAATACACTGCTCCATTTACGATTTTATGCCACAATTTTTGATGTAATATTTTGTTTGTACTTATATATTGTGTCTTACTTTTATTGGTGTCTGCTCAACAGTTTCCTCCTCAAGTGATCAAGTCGACCAGACTCCAGCTAATATTTACACAACAGGAGAAGAAGTTAAAATCAACTGCTCACACAGTATTCAAAGCTATGACACAATCCTCTGGTATAAGCAGTCAAAGAAAACTCTACAATTGCTTGGATACCTGCGTTTTGGCAAAGATTATCCAGAACCTGGAGTGAATGTGACAATAGGTGGGAGTGCAAATGTAAAAGAGAATTGCACATTAACGATTAAGGAATTCGAACTGAGCAGCAGTGGAGTGTACTTCTGTGCTGCTAGTTACCACAGTGCTGCACATCACTGCACCTCAATACAAAAACCTAACACACACTTGTTTTTCTCTATATTACAGCTCACAGCCTCTCACACCTGGAGTCAGCCATTATAACCAATGTCTCACACAGATCAGATATTATAATAGAAGCTTCCCTATGAGTAGCAATGAAAAATTAAGGCTGCCACATCCTGTGATAAAAAAGCACTCTTTAATATTAAAATTATCTGCAGTGTCTGATTTCATTGCGGGGAACACGTCATCATAAATTTCCTGCATGTGTCATTTTCTCTTAGTTTTCACCTTGATTCTCTATCATCTCTAAATCGTTGTTGTTGGTTTCCTGTAATCTTGAATATTTTTAATCAACCCATTACTAAAGACTTAATACTTAATAAATAATTAATACATTAACACATGAAGACATAATGATATAAGATATTTCTCTGAAAAAACCCCACTCTATCATGATGGCATTATGATAGTTTACCATTAAAGGTTTTTATTAACTTTTAAAGAAAAGGAAACTGTAAATTTGCTGGTTATATTGTAAAGCTGCATGAATACCAGCTCAGTGCTGGACTTTAAAGAATCTAAAGGTGTTTTATAACTTAAATAACACTACCTTTGGTAAAAGACCAGTCGTGACAGTTTTAACAATAGGTAGATACCAGCATAGATTAAGATGGAAACACAATAACAAGTAGATTTATGTTCATTCAGTCAGAAAACACAACATCATGATCGTTTTCTTGCCTGTTCATAGCCCCTTGAGCCTTTAACATTTCCTCTCAAAAGGTGGCAGTATATGTCCTTGCTCAGAATTGTATACTGAGCAAAGAGTGTGCATTTGTAATAGTTACTGATACGGTGATGTTCATGATAGTAAATTTAGGACATAATAAGACTCCACCTGCTGAATGAGAGTTTGCTCATGAGAAAGTTTCTTCATTGATGAGAAATAATCGACGCAACTGAGATCATCATGATCATTCTACTCCTCAGCATCTATGCTAATATCCTAATTTCAGGTGATGCAGTGGATATGTTTAATATATTTTAGAACAGTATTAAACAATGTTACTGACATAACTTTAAGCTGCATTTATAATTCTTGTCTTTTCAACAGGTTCTTCTGGCAGTCATCAAGTCGACCAGACTCCAGCTAATATTTACTCGAAAGGAGAAGAAGCTAAACTCTACTGTTCACTGAGTATTTCAGGGTATTACCAAATCCTCTGGTACAAGCAGTCAAAGAAACAGCTACAATATCTTGGATACATATACTCAGGTAAAAGTTCTCTAGAAACTGGAGTCAATGTGACAATAGATGGGGGTGCAGAAAAAGGTGAGAACTGCACATTAACGATTAAGGATCTCAAAGTGAGCAGCAGTGGAGTGTACTTCTGTGCTGCTACCTCCCACAGTGCTGCACATCACTGCACCTCAGTATAAAAACTTCCCAGACACATTTTTGAAAATATCTGTATTAAAGCTCACAATTCCTCACACCTGGAATCAGCCATTAAAATCAATGTTGGTCTCACAAAGATCAGATATAGGAAATAACTGGATGTTATAAAGAGAAACCAACATTAAAAATGTCTGACATATCTCAGTTTTACCATTAAAAACTATCACAACTCAAAATCTCACGTCTTTCAGTTTGGGATATAAATACTTTTTACTATTTTTGCTATTTCTCTGTAAGCCACCATACTACATTTTTAATAAACAATCAAGTGGGATTTAAGTGAAGTGACTTTCTGATTCAATTCAAGAGATTTAACAAATGCGCTGTTACAGTCTTGTTCTATACATCGTACCTGATTTCACATCACCAAATATTGCGTATCTTACGTTGAGATGCTCTGCTTGGCCTTTACTGCAGACACCTTCAGCTGCCGTTTGTTTGTGAGTCTCTCTGAGACAGGCGAAGTAAAACTGAACATAATGCACATGGGACAAGGGACTATCAAAATAAAACAGGATGTAAGACTAAGACAAAAAAAACTTGACAGATCTAAACAGGGAAATAACCGTGGAGACATAGAGGTACATAAACATTTAGATGAGACTGACTCTCACAGGAGATGCTGAGGACAAGAAAAGGAACCAATATGATTAAACAATAAATCATTAACCAGAAATATTGATAAAACTCAGAGGCACGAGAAAGAATTAAACTCAAGATTAAGCAATACAGAGCATGAACTTAAATAACCTCTTAAATACAGAAGAAACAATCACAAGAAAACTCAAAATGCTGGGTCCCAACCAGGACCATGACAGATAAGGAGTGCCTTCTCTCCTGCTCCATATTTTTCTTTTCCCATCATCTTCGATTTATCTGTCCAAACATGTTTTTTACAACTGTGTGGCCTCCTTTAGATTGTTTCTGGAAAAGTTTAAAACTGAGCTCTCGAATTTACTTGTTGTCTTCTGTGGTCTTTCAGGCATTTTTATTTTGCTGAAATACATTCCCTCCTTCTAACAATGTACCAGATTGTTAATTTGACCACTTTGGGCATTTTCTTTACTACACCCCTTGAATTAACACTGAAAGTCTGCACTTCACAGTGTGTGAATGTGTGTGTGAATGGGTGGATGTCTGGATATGTAAAGCGCTTTGGGGTCCTTAGGGACTAGTAAAGCGCTATATAAATACAGGCCATTTACCATTTACTTTAATCGCCTGTTTGACTTCAAATACAGCATGGTTGTGTACACATATAAACCTACAGCAAGTGTATCAACGTCAACATTGTAGCAATTCATGATTTAACAGACAAAAATAATAACTTCACTCTACAGATGTGAGTGCAGCTAATAAATGGACCTGTACTTTATCAACTAAACACTGTAAAAAGCAGTGCAGTTTGCTTCCTTACTGCTAGTTAGCACAGTGGTTCATATCACTGCTCATCAGTACATAATCTTCCCAAACACCATCTCGGAGCCCTGTGTAGCTTTAAAACATCCCGTCGTAAGGTGGCAGTATGTCTTCACCTTTACGCTGAACCAGTTTTGTAAATTTGTGGCCAAGGTTGACACAGTGATGATTACAAAGCTAAGCTGAAGCTATAGACTCCGCCTGCTGAATGATAGCTCACTCAAAAGGAAGATTACAAAGAAAGAAGGGTGCAAATGATCAGCACAACCGGGAAAATCTGCCAAAGCAAATCATGATTATTGTACTCTTAACTATTACTTTTAACTGTATTCTTGTTTCAGGTAATACCATGAATATGCTGATTGTTTTATAGTATGACACAATGCTACGATTTTAACTGTATAGCTGCATTTTTTTTACATACATTTTAAATTTAGATAATTTTAAGGCTTAATCTTGCATAATGTGTATTATCTTTGGTTAATATCTGTTCAACAGGTTCCTCTTTAAGTGACCAAGTCAACCAGACTCCAGCTAATATTTATGCAAAAGAAGAAGAAGAGGCTAAAATGAACTGCTCACACAGTATTCAAAGCTATGACACAGTCCTCTGGTACAAGCAGTCAGAGAAACAGCTACAGTTTTTGGGATACATGTATTTAAGCAACTATAATCCAGAGCCTGGTGTGAATGTATCAATGGATGGGAATGCTGATAAAGGCAAAAACTGCACATTAATCATTAAGGAACTCAAACTGAGCAGCGGTGGAGTCTACTTCTGTGCTGCCTATTACCACAGTGCTGCACGTCACTATACCTCAATACAAAAATGGAACAAACCAAAGTTTTTTTTGTTTTTGTAAGATATCTGTATTGTAGCTCACAGCTCCTCACACCTAGAGTCAGCCACTATAACCAGTGGTCCCACAAAGATCAGATATCACCAGAGATTGTTCCACACGAGCATCAACGTAACATTTAAACCGCATCCTGCCATAAAAAGCAACCTCCAGCATTCAAAATATCTACAGTGTCCAAATTCAACTTGAGCACTATGATGGCAAAAATATGCTCACAGGTATCATTAGTTGGTTCATATGATATGATAGCATCACACAGTTGCTGCCCAATCATGATGTGAATTTTAGTTCTACTATATCCCAGAGTTCCTCTTTTGGACTGAGACCTGTTAACCATAGAAGCCATTTAAATACAGTAGTACTGTCATGTACACGAAAACAGTTTTAGTTTTGTGATTTGTGACATGGCGCCTTATCCTGCTGGAACAACCATCAGAACATCGGTGCATTGTGATCATAAAAGGATGGACCTGGCAACAGCAGCATGGCCAAAAACATCGTATTTGTACATAAACATTAAAGTTGTACAGACATAAAAATCAACCTCTAATATACAAAATATCTGCAATTTCTGATTTCAACATTAGTACTATGAAGACAAACATTCTCACAAATAACATTCTCGACTTGCTAAGATGCGCTTATGTGATAACTATAAATAAAGCAGCTGTTTTTTTTTAAATTAAACTTCCTACAACCTTACAGAAAGATGCCATGTATTAACACAGGACTTGAGTTTCTATTGTCTATCATACTAATGAATAAGTGATTGAAGATTTGTTTTTTTATATATGTAGGCTAAGACAAAAGTGCTACAGTAGTCTACAAACAAACAATTGCTTTAAAAAACTTTCAAAGAAAGAAAAAAACCATAAAATGATGGTCATTCTGCTTAGCTCTACAAATACACATGAATAAATAAACATGAATTTTCATCTCTTCTCACAGTTTAGAGCCCTTTGCACCTGTAAGTTTCTGTCATAAGGTGGCAGTATATCTTTTGAATTGCACTGTTGTGAATGGCACAATGTTGTTTACACAAATAATGTTCATTCAATTAAGAGCACTCCGCCCACTGGATCATAATTTCCCTATAAGAGACTTTCCTGAAACAAGACTGAAGTATTCAGCACCACTGAGGATATCTGTCACACCAAGGCATCATGATTATTTTACTCCTAAGCATCTATTTTAAATATATTCTTGCTTCAGGTAACGCCATTGATGTTAAATATATTTTATATATAATTTTTCATTTATTCTTTTACATCGTGTTTACTTTTGTTTGATGTCTGTTCAGCAGGTTCCTCTTCAAGTGATAAAGTCGACCAGACTCCAGCTAATATTCACACAAAAGAAAAAGAAGTTAAAATCCAATGCTCACACCGTATTCAAGACTATGACACAATCCTCTGGTATAAGCAGTCAGAGAAACAGCTACAATTACTTGGATACCTGCGTTATGGCAAAGATTATCCAGAGACTGGAGTGAATGTAACGATGGACGGGGGTGCAGAAAAAGAAGAGAACTGCACATTAACAATCAAAGATCTCAAAGTGAGCAGCAGTGGAGTGTACTTCTGTGCTGCTAGTTGCCACAGTGCTGCACATCACTGCACCTCAATACAAAAACCTATGAAACACATTTTTTGATATCTGTATTGAAGCTCACAGCCTCTCCCACCTGGAATCAGCCATTATAACCAATGTTGCTCTCACGAATATCAGATATTATAAATGTATTTTTTCTGTGTTATTAACTTTTAAAGAAAAGGAAACTGTAAATTTGATGATTATGTTGTATAGCTACATGAATACCAGCTCAGTGCTGGACTTTAATGTTCTTAAGCTGTTTTATAACTTAAATAGCACTAACTTCAGTAAAAGACCAGCTTTAACGATAGTGAAATACCAGCATAGATTAAGATGGACACACAATAACAAGTAGACTGATGTTCATTCAGTCAGAAAACACAACATCATGATCATTTTCTTACCTCCTCACACCCCCTTGCACCTTTAACACTTTCTCTCAAAAGGTGGCAGTATATATCCTTGCTCAGAATTGTATACTGAACCACAAGTGCGAATTTGTAATAGTTATAGACACAGTGATGTTTATGATAATAAGCTTGGGGTATAATAAGACTCCACCTGCTGAATGAAAGTCTGCGCATGAGAAAGTTTCTTCATTGGGAGAAATAATCGACACAACTGAGATCATCATGATCATTCTACTCCTCAGCATCTATCCTAACATCCTAGTTTCAGGTAATAACATGGATATGTTCAATATATATGTTCAATATATTTTTGAACAGTATTATACAATGTTACTGACATAACTTTAAGCTGCATTTTAGAATTTTTATATGCTGTGTATTACTTTTGTTTGATGTCTTTTCAGCAGGTTCCTCCTTCAGTGACCAAGTCTACCAGACTCCACCTAATATTTACACAAAAGAAGACGAAGCAAAAATCTACTGCTCACACAGTATTTCAGGCTATTATACAATCCTCTGGTACAAGCAGTCAGAAGAACAGCTACAGTTTCTCGGATACATGAGTTATAACAAGGGTAATCCAGAAACTGGAGTGAATGTGACGATGGACGGGGGTGCAAATCAAAAAGAAAACTGCACATTAACGATTAAGGATCTCAAAGTGAGCAGCAGTGGAGTGTACTTCTGTGCTGCTAGTCGCCACAGTGGTGCACATCACTGCACCTCAATACAAAAACCCATCAAACACAATTTTTAATATCTGTATAGAAGCTCACAGCCTCACACACCTGGAGTCAGCCATTATAACCAATGTTGGTCTCACAAATATCAGATATTATAATAGAAGATTCCTCATGAGCAGCAAAGCAACATTTAAGCTGTCATATCCTGTTATTAAAAACAATGACACAACCTCCCCACATGTATCACTTTCACCTTACTGTAACTTAAAATGTTTTTAACATCTTAAAAATGTTTTTTCCTATTATCATCTAATACAGTCCAATGAGTGATAAGATAATTCTCTCAATGAACTCTGTTGAAAGTGTTATCGTAGTTTACAATTAAGGTAACGATGTAACAATGTAACGGTGGATGGGGGTGCAGAAAAAGAAGAGAACTGCACATTATCGATCAAGGATCTCAAAGTGAGCAGCAGTGGAGTGTACTTCTGTGCTGCTAGTTACCACAGTGCTGCACATCACTGAACCACAATCCAAAAACCTATCAAACACATTTTTTAATATGTGTACAGCAGCTCACATCTGGAATCAGCCATTATAACCAATGTTGGTCTCACAAATATCAGATACTATAATACAAGGTTCCCAATGAACAGCAATGTAGCATTTAAGCTGTCACATCCTGATATTAAAAGCAATGACATACCTTCCCCACATGTATCATTTTCACCTTGCTGAGTTGAGTCTATGTGACACTTTTCTAAGTTTACTCTTTAAGTTAATATTTTTTAATATCCAATTAAAAAAATACTTATTTTTTCTGTTAACTAACACAAGCAAATTAATGATAAGACATGTCTCTCAATACGGTCTATGATGATGGCATTATGGTAGTTTACCATTAAAGGTTTTTGTGAAAAGAAACTGTGTTATTGACTTTTAAAGAAAAGGAAACTGTAACTTTGAGGGTTATATTGTATAGCTACATAAATACCAGCTCAGTGCTGTACTTTAATGTTCTTATGCCGTTTTATAACTTTAATAGCACTACCTTCAGTAAAAAACCAGCTTTAACAATAGTTACATACCAGCATAGATTAAGATGGAAACACAATAACAAGCAGATTGATGTTCATTCAGTCAGAAAACACAACATCATGATCATTTGCGGCATTTTGCCTTTATTGGAGAGAAGCAGTGAAGATAATGGGAAAACAGGGGGAAAGAAAGGGGAGATACAAGCAGGAAAAGACCCACAGATTAGACACTGACCCAGGCTGCTGCTCTCTGGACATGCAGCATCTGGTTACCTGCTTACTCACTAAGCTAAACTGGCATCCCATCATGATCATTTTCTTGCATGATCATTTCCTCTCATAAGGTGGCAGCATATATCCTTGCTCAGAATCGCACACTGAGCAAAGAGAGTGCATTTGTAATAGTTTTTGACACAGTGATATTCATTATAATAAACTTAGGACATAATAAGGATCCACCTGCTGAATGACAGTTTGCTCATGAGAAAGTTTCTTCATTGATGAGAAATAATCGACACAAGTGAGATCATCATGATCATTCTACTCCTCAGCATCTATGCTAACATCCTAGTTTCAGGTAATACCATCGATATTTTCAAAATATTTTAGAATAGTATTATACGATGTTACTGACATAACTTTAAATTGCATTTTATCATTTTCATATAATGTGTAAAACTTTTACTTGATGTCTTTTCAGCAGGTTCCAGTGTTCAAGTCTACCAGACTCCAACTAATATTTACACAACAGGAGGAGATGCTAAAATCAACTGCTCACACAGTATTCCAACCTACAACCAAATCCTCTGGTACAAGCAGTCAGAGAAAACTCTACAATTGCTTGGATACCTGCGTTTTGGCACAGTTACTCCAGAGACGGGAGCGAATGTGACGATGGACGGGGGTGCAAATGAAAAAGAGACTTGCACTTTAACAATCAAAGATCTCAAAGTGAGCAGCAGTGGAGTGTACTTCTGTGCTGCTAGTTACCACAGTGCTTCACATCACTGCACCTCAATACAAAAACCTATCAAACAAATTTTTTGATATCTGTATTGAAGCTCACAGCCTCACACACCTGGAGTCAGCCATTATAACCAATGTTGCTCTCACAAATATCAGATATTATTATATAGGGTTCCCCGTGAGTAGCAATGCAATATTTAACCGGCTACATCAGGTTATAAAAAGCAATGGCATAACTTTTTTTTTTAAAGTTTCCAGTAACTAAATATCTGATTGAAAAATAATTATATTGTTCTGTAATCTAATACAACCAAATTAATAAGCTATTTCTCTCAATAAGCACTCTGTGAAGAAGGTGTTATGGTAGTTTACAATTAAGGTTTCTGTGAAAAGAAACTGTGTTATTAACTTTCTAAAGAAACTGTAAATTTGATGATTATGTTGTATAGCTACATGAATACCAGCTCAGTGCTGGACTTTACTGATCTTAAGTTGTTTTATAACTTAAATAGCACTACCTTTGGTAAAATGCCAGCTTTAACAGTAGTTAAATACCAGCATAGATTAAGATGGAATTAGAATAACAAGTAGATTGATGTTCATTCAGTCAGAAAACACAACATCATGATCATTTTCTTCATTTTCTTACCTCCTCACACCCCCTTGCACCTTTAACACTTTCTCTCATAAGGTGGCAGTATATATCCTTGCTCAGAATTGTATACTGAACCAGGAGTGCGACTTTGTAATAGTTATAGACACAGTGATGTTTATGATAATAACCTTGGGGTATAATAAGACTCCACCTGCTGAATGAAAGTCTGCGCATGAGAAAGTTTCTTCATTGGGAGAAATAATCGACACAAGTGAGATCATCATGATCATTCTACTCCTCAGCATCTATGCTAACATCCTAGTTTCAGGTAATACCATCGATATTTTCAAAATATTTTAGAATAGATTATACGATGTTACTGACATAACTTTAAGCTGAATTTTAGAATTTTTATATAATGTTTATTACTTTTGTTTTGTGTCTGTTCAGCAGCTTCCTCGTTCAGTGACCAAGTTCACCAGACTCCACCTAATATTTACACAAAAGAAGACGAAGCAAAAATCTACTGCTCACACAGTATTTCAGGCTATTATACAATTCTCTGGTACAAGCAGTCAGAAGAACAGCTACAATTTCTCGGATACATGCTTGATGACAAGGGTAATCCAGAAACTGGAGTGAATGTGACGATGGATGGGGATGCAAGACAACATAAGAACTGCACATTAACGATTAAGGATCTCAAAGTGAGCAGCAGTGGCGTCTACTTCTGTGCTGCTAGTTACCACAGTCGTGCACATCACTGCACCTCAATACAAAAACCCATCAAACACATTTTTTAATATCTGTATAGAAGCTCACAGCCTCACACACCTGGAATCAGCCATTATAACCAATGTTGGTCTCACAAATATCAGATATTATAATAGAAGATTCCTCATGAGCAGCAATGCAACATTCAAGCTGTCATATCCTGTTATTAAAAACAATGACACAACCTCCCCACATGTATCATTGTCAAGTTTACTGCAACTTAAAATATTTTTTAACATCGTAAAAAAAACCCTCCCCCCCCCATTATCATCTAATACGACCAAATGACTTAAAAGAGATTTCTCTTAGTAAACACTACTATTACGGTATTTTACAAATGAAATTGTGTAATTACTTTTGTTCATTAATTTGCTGGTTATATTTTATGGCTAAATAAATATTGATTCAGTGGACTGCTGCTCTCCAGCCATGAAGCATCTGGTTGCCTGCTCACCCACTGAGCTAAACTGGCAACCTCATGATCTTTTTCTTGCCTGTTCACACCCCCTTGCACCTTTAACATTTCCTCTCATAAGGTGGCAGTATATATCCTTGCTCAGAATTGTATACTGAACCAGGAGTGTGAATTTGTAACAGTTATTGACATACTGATGTTTATGATAATAAGCTCAGGATATAATAAGACTCCACCTGCTGAATGAAAGCTCATGTGAAAGATTCTTCATTGAAAAGAAATAATCAACACAACTGAGATTATCCAGTCAATATGATCATTCTACTCCTCAGCATCTATCCTAACATCCTAGTTTCGGGTAATATCATGAATATGTTCAATATATTTTAGAACAGTATTATACAATGTTACTGACATAAGGTTAAGCTGAATTTTATAATTTTTATATGCTGTGTATTACTTTTGTTTGATGTCTTTTCAGCAGGTTCCTCCTTCAGTGACCAAGTCTACCAGACTCCAGCAAACATTTACACAAAAGGAGACGAAGCAAAAATCTACTGCTCACACAGTATTTCAGGCTATTACCAAATCCTCTGGTACAAGCAGTCAGAAGAACAGCTACAGTTTCTCGGATACATGCTTTATAAAGAGGGTAATCCAGAACCAGGAGTGAATGTAACAATGGACGGGGATGCAAATCAAAAAGAAAACTGCACATTAACGATTAAGGATCTCAAAGTGAGCAGCAGTGGAGTGTACTTCTGTGCTGCTGGTTACCACAGTGGTGCACATCACTGCACCTCAATACAAAAACCTATCAAACACATTTTTTGATATCTGCATTGAAGCTCACAGCCTCACACACCTGGAGTCAGCCATTTTAACCAATGTTGGTCTCACAAATATCAGATATTATAATAGAAGATTCCTCATGAGCAGCAAAGCAACATTTAAGCTGTCATATCCTGTTATTAAAAACAATGACACAACCTCCCCACATGTATCACTTTCACCTTACTGTAACTTAAAATGTTTTTAACATCTTAAAAAAATCTCTTTTTTTCCTATTATCATCTAATACAGTCCAATGAGCGATAAGATAATTCTCTCAATGAACTCTGTTGAAAGTGTTATGGTAGTTTACAATTAAGGTTTTTGTGAAATGAAATTGTGTTATTACTTTTGTTCATTAATTTGCTGGTTATATTGTATGGCTGAATAAATATTGGCTCAGTGCTGGACTTTTAATGACCTCACACTGCTTAACAGTTTCAACAAATAGGTAGATACCAGCACAGATTAAGATGGAAACACAAAAGCAAGCACACTTATGTTCATTCAGTCAGAAAACACAACATCATGATTGTTTTCTGGCCTACTCACACCCCTTTGCACCTTTAACATTTCCTCTCATAAGGTGGCAGCATATAACCTTGCTCAGAATTCTATACCGATCAAAGATGTGCATTTGTAATAGTTTTTGACACAGTGATGTTTATGATAATAAGCTTAAGATATAAGGAGACTCCACCTGCTGAATGACAGTTTGCTCATGAGAAAGTTTCTTCATTGATGAGAAATAATCGACACAACTGAGATCATCATGATCATTCTACTCCTCAGCATCTATGCTAACATCCTAGTTTCAGGTATAACCATGAATATGTTTAATTTATTTTAGAACAGTATTATACAATGTTACTTACATAACTTTAAGCTGCCTTTTATGATTCTTATGTATTGTTTCTTTCTTTTTAATTATCTATTTTCAGCAGCTTCCTCTTTCGGTGATCAAGTCGACCAGACTCCTGCTAACATTTACACAAATGGAGAAGAAGCTAAAATCCACTGCTCACACAATGTTCAAAGCTTTTACCAGATCCTCTGGTATCAGCAGTCAAAGAAACAACTACAGTATCTTGGATACATGTACTTAGGAAAAAGTTCTGTAGAGACAGGAGTGAATGTGACAATAGATGGGGGTGCAAATAAAGCTGAGAACTGCACATTAACGATTAAGGATCTCAAACTGAGCAGCAGTGGAGTGTACTTCTGTGCTGCGAGCTCCCACAGTGCTGCAGATCATTCCACCTCAGTACAAAAACCTCCCAGATGCATTTAAAAAAATATTTCTATGAAAGCTCACAACCCCTCACACCTGGAATCAGCAATTGAAACCAATGTCGATCTCACAAAGATCAGATATGGGAAAAGTTTCATTTTTGAGCCCCAATGCAACATTTAAACTCCAGGTTTTAAAGAGCAACCTCCAACATTAAAAACGTCTGACATACCCAATATTTACCATGAACTAAATCTCAACTAAAAATCTCATGTGTTTCAGTTTTTAATATAAATATTTAGTCAATAACATGTTTTTCTTCTCTCTGTACAGCACTACAATAGAGTTATAATCAAACAATCTGTGATTGAAGTTCAGACTTTCAGATTCAGGTCAAGAGGTTTAATAAAAGTGCTACTTTAAATGTTCAGGAATTACTGTCTTCTTCTATACACAGTATCCAATTTTCAGAGAGTCAAAACTAACTGGATAAGGGATACTTTAAAATTTAAGTACAATTTGAAAGCCTTTGCAATGACTGCCTTTATTCTACATAGGCATAAACAAATGCTGCATGTCCTTGCTTCAGATTCTCTGTTAGGCCTTTACTGCAGCCACCTTTAAGTGAGCTTGTTTGTGGTTCTTCATGCCCTTAGTTTGGTATTAACTAATCAAAAAACTGGCCTTTTTGGTCAAGATCACGTGACTTGGCCATTGAAGAATATCCAATTTCATTGCCTTGAAAAACTCTTGAAATTACAACAGCGCTTCATATTACTGCTCATCAAAACATAATCTTTTTTAAACACCAGTTTCCATCTCTTCGTCTCACAGCAGCTTTAAAACCTCCTGTCATAAGGTGGCAGTATATCTTTGACTTTTACGCTGAATCAGTTGTGTGAATTTGTGGTCATGGCTGACATAATGAAAACAAAACTAGGCTGTGGATATAATAAGACTCCACCTCCTGAATGATGGTTTGCTTAAAAGGGAGTTTTCTCAGAATAAAAAAGATTGGAAATCACCATACCTGGAACATCTGTCATAGCAAATCATGATTATTTTACTCCTAAGCATCTATTTTAAATATATTCTGGCTTCAGGTAATGCCATTGATGTTAAATATATTTCATAATAGTAAAATAAAATGTTACTGTCACAACATAAAGCTTCATTTTTTAACAGAACTTTTCATCGATTTTATACATTGTGTTTTATTTTGTTTGATGTCTGTTCAGCAGGTTCCTCTTCAAGTGATAAAGTCGACCAGACTCCAGCTAATATTTACACAACAGGAGAAGAAGTTTAAATCTACTGCTCACACCGTATTCAAGACTATGACACAATCCTCTGGTATAAGCAGTCAGAGAAACAGCTACAATTACTTGGATACCTGCGTTATGGCAAAGGTTATCCAGATACTGGAGTGAATGTAACGATGGACGGGGGTGCAGAAAAAGAAGAGAACTGCACATTAACGATCAAGGATCTCAAAGTGAGCAGCAGTGGAGTGTACTTCTGTGCTGCTAGTTACCACAGTGCTGCACATCACTGCAACTCAATACAAAAACCTATCAAACACATTTTTTTAATATCTGTACAGCAGCCAACACCTGGAATCAGCCATTATAACCAATGTTGGTCTCACAAATATCAGATATTATAATACAAGGTTCCCGATGAGCAGCATTGTAGCATTTAAGCTGTCACATCCTGATATTAAAAGCAATGACATAACTTCCCCACATGTATCATTTTCACCTTGCTGAGTTGAGTCTTTGTGACACTTTTCTAAGTTTACTCTTTAAGTTAATATTTTTTAAATATCCAATTAAAAAAATACTTATTTTTTCTGTTAACTGACACGACCAAATTAATGATAAGACATTTCTCTCAATACACTCTATGATGATGGCATTATGGTAGTTTACCATTAAAGGTTTTTGTGAAAAGAAACTGTGTTATTGACTTTTAAAGAAAAGGAAACTGTAAATTTGAGGGTTATATTGTATAGCTACATGAATACCAGCTCAGAGCTGTACTTTAATGTTCTTATGCCGTTTTATAACTTAAATAGCACTACCTTCAGTAAAAGACCAGCTTTAACAATATTTAAATACCAGCATAGATTAAGATGGAAACGCAATAACAAGCAGATTGATGTTCATTCAGTCAGAAAACACAACATCATGATCATTTGCGGCATTTTACCTTTATTGGATAGAAGCAGTGAAGATAATGGGAAAACAGGGGGGAAGACAAGCAGGAAAAGACCCACAGATTAGACACTGACCCAGGCTGCTGCTCTCTGGACATGCAGCATCTGGTTGCCTGCTTACTCACTAAGCTAAACTGGCATCCCATCATGATCATTTTCTTGCCTGCACACACCCCTTTGCACCTTTAACATTTCCTCTAATAAGGTGGCAGCATATATCCTTGCTCAGAATCGCATACTGAGCAAAGAGTGTGCATTTGTAATAGTTATTGACACAGTGATATTCATTATAATAAACTTAGGACATAATAAGACTCCACCTGCTGATTGCTCATTTGCTCATGAGAAAGTTTCTTCATTGATGAGAAATGATCGACGCAACAGAGAACATCATGATCATTCTACTCCTCAGCATCTATGCTAACATCCTAGTTTCAGGTAATACCATGGATATTTTAAAAATATTTAAGAATAGTATTATACGATGTTACTGACATAACTTTAAGTTACATTTTATGATTTTCATATAATGTGTATAACTTTTACTTGATGTCTTTTTAGCAGGTTCCAGTGTTCAAGTCGACCAGACTCCAACTAATATTTACACAACAGGAGACGAAGCAAAAATCTACTGCTCACACAGTGTTCCAACCTATAACCAAATACTCTGGTACAAGCAGTCAGAGAAAACTCTACAGTTGCTTGGATACCTGCGTTTTGGCACATTCACTCCAGAGCCTGGAGTGAATGTGACGATGGACGGGGGTGCAAATGAAAAAGAGAATTGCACTATAACAATCAAAGATCTCAAAGTGAGCAGCAGTGGAGTGTACTTCTGTGCTGCTAGTTACCACAGTGCTGCACATCACTGCACCTCAATACAAAAACCTATCAAACACATTTTTTGATATCTGTATTGAAGCTCACAGCCTCACACACCTGGAGTCAGCCATTATAACCAATGTTGCTCTCACAAATATCAGATATTATAATATAGGGTTCCCCGTGAGTTGCAATGCAATATTTAACCTGCTACATCAGGTTATAAAAAGCAATGACATAACTTGACCACATGTATCATTTTCAGCTTACCGAGTTGATTCTATGACTTTCTTTTAAAAGTTTCCAGTAACTTAATATGTGATTGAAAAAGAATTATATTGTTCTGTTATCTAATACAACCAAATTAATAAGCTATTTCTCTCAATAAACACTCTAACAAGGTGTTATGGTAGTTTACAATTAAGGTTTCTGTGAAAAGAAACTGTGTTATTAACTTTCTAAAGAAACTAAAGAAATGTTCCTTTTAAAGAAAAGGAAACTGTAAATTTGATGATTATGTTGCATAGCTACATGAATACCAGCTCAGTGCTGGACTTTAATGATCTTAAGTTGTTTTATAACTTAAATAGCACTACCTTTGGTAAAATACCAGCTTTAACAATAGTTAAAAACCAGCATAGATTAAGATGGAATTACAATAACAAGTAGATTGATGTTGATTCCTTTACAAAACACAACATCATTTTTTTTCTTCATTTTCTTGCCTCCTCACACCCCCCTTGCACCTTTAACTATTCCTCTCATAAGGTGGCAGTATATATCCTTGCTCAGTATTGTATACTGAACCAGTAGTGCGACTTTGTAATAGTTATAGACACAGTGATGTTTATGATAATAAGCTTGGGGTATAATAAGACTCCACCTGCTGAATGAAAGTCTGCGCATGAGAAAGATTCTTCATTGGGAGAAATAATCGACACAAGTGAGATCATCATGATCATTCTACTCCTCAGCATCTATGCTAACATCCTAGTTTCAGGTAATAACATGAATATGTTCACAATATTTTTGAACAGTATTATACAATGTTACTGACATAACTTTAAGCTGCATTTTAGAATTTTTATATAATGTGTATTACTTTTGGTTCGTATCTTTTCAGCAGCTTCTTCTTTCAGTGACCAAGTTCACCAGACTCCACCTAATATTTACGCAAAAGAAGACGAAGCAAAAATCTACTGCTCACACAGTATTTCAGGCTATTACACAATTCTCTGGTACAAGCAGTCAGAAAAACAGCTACAATTTCTGGGATACATGCTTGATGACAGGGGTAATCCAGAAACTGGAGTGACTGTGAGGATGGATGGGGATGCAAGAGAACATAAGAACTGCACATTAACGATTAAGGATCTCAAAGTGAGCAGCAGTGGTGTCTACTTCTGTGCTGCTAGTTACCACAGTGCTGCACATCACTGCACCTCAATACAAAAACCTGTCAAACACATTTTTTAATATCTGCATTGAAGCTCACAGCCTCACACACCTGGAACCAGCCATTATAACCAATGTTGGTCTCACAAATATCAGATATTATAATAGAAGATTCCTCATGAGCAGCAATGCAACATTTAAGCTGTCATATCCTGTTATTAAAAACAATGACACAACCTCCCCACATGTATCACTTTCACCTTACTAACTTTATGCTGTGACATTTTTTTAAGTTTACTGTAACTTAAAATATTTTTTAACATCGTAACCCCCCCCCCCCCTATTATCATCTAATACAACTAAATGAGTTAAAAGAGATTTCTCTTAATAAACACTCTTATTACGGTATTTTACAAATGAAATTGTGTAATTACTTTTGTTCATTAATTTGCTGGTTATATTGTATGGCTGAATAGATATTGACTCAGTGGACTGCTGCTCTCCGGCCATGCAGCATCTGGTTTCCTGCTCAACCACTGAGCTAAACTGGCAACCTCATGATCTTTTTCTTGCCTGTTCACACCCCCTTGCACCTTTAACATTTCCTCTCATAAGGTGGCAGTATATATCCTTGCTCAGAATTGTATACTGAACCAGGAGTGTGCATTTGTAATAGTTATTGACATACTGATGTTTATGATAATAAGCTTGGGATATAATAAGACTCCACCTGCTGAATGACAGCTCATGTAAAAGCTTCTTCATTGAAAAGAAATAATCAACACAACTGCGATTGTCCAGTCAATATGATCATTCTACTCCTCAGCATCTATCCTAACATCCTAGTTTCGGGTAATATCATGAATATGTTCAATATATTTTAGAACAGAATTATACAATGTTACTGACATAAGGTTAAGCTGAATTTTATAATTCTTATATACTGTGTATTACTTTTGTTTAATGTCTGTTCAGCAGGTTCCTCTTTCAGTGATCAAGTTCACCAGACTCCAGCAAACATTTACACAAAAGGAGAAGATGCTAAAATCTACTGCTCACACAGTATTTCAGGCTATTACCAAATCCTCTGGTACAAGCAGTCAGAAGAACAGCTACAGTTTCTCGGATACATGCTTTATAGCGAGGGTAATCCAGAACCAGGAGTGAATGTGACGATGGACGGGGATGCAAATCAAAAAGAAAACTGCACATTAACAATTAAAGATCTCAAAGTGAGCAGCAGTGGAGTGTACTTCTGTGCTGCTAGTTACCACAGTGGTGCACATCACTGCACCTCAATACAAAAACCTATCAAACACATTTTTTATATCTGCATTGAAGCTCACAGCCTCACACACCTGGAACCAGCCATTATAACCAATGTTGGTCTCACAAATATCAGATATTATAATAGAAGATTCCTCATGAGCTGCAAAGCAACATTTAAGCTGTCATATCCTGTTATTAAAAACAATGACACAACCTCCCCACATGTATCACTTTCACCTTACTGTAACTTAAAATGTTTTTAACATCTTTAAAAAATCTCTTTTTTTTCCTATTATCATCTAATACAGTCCAATGAGTGATAAGATAATTCTCTCAATGAACTCTGTTGAAAGTGTTATGGTAGTTTACAATTAAGGTTTTTGTGAAATGAAATTGTGTTATTACTTTTGTTCATTAATTTGCTGGTTATATTGTATGGCTGAATAAATATTGGCTCAGTGCTGGACTTTTAATGACCTCACACTGCTAACCAGCTTCAACAAATAGGTAGATACCAGCACAGATTAAGATGGAAACACAAAAGCAAGCACACTTATGTTCATTCAGTCAGAAAACACAACATCATGATTGTTTTCTGGCCTGCTCACACCCCCATGAACCTTTAACATTTCCTCTCATAAGGTGGCAGCATATATCCTTGCTCAAAATTCTATACCTATCAAAGATGTGCATTTGTAATAGCTTTTGACACAGTGATGTTTATGATAATAAGCTTAAGATATAATGAGACTCCACCTGCTGAATGACAGTTTGCTCATGAGAAAGTTTCTTCATTGAATAGAAATAATCGACACAACTGAGATCATCATGATCATTCTACTCCTCAGCATCTATGCTAACATCCTAGTTTCAGGTAAAACCATGAATATGTTTAATTTATTTTAGAACAGTATTATACAATGTTACTTACATAACTTTAAGCTGCCTTTTATAATTCTTATGTATTGTTTCTTTCTTTTTAATTATCTATTTTCAGCAGCTTCCTCTTTCAGTGATCAAGTCGACCAGACTCCTGCTAACATTTACACAAATGAAGAAGAAGCTAAAATCCACTGCTCACACAATGTTCAAAGCTTTTACCAGATCCTCTGGTATCAGCAGTCAAAGAAACAACTACCGTATCTTGGATACATGTACTTAGGCAAAAGTTCTGTAGAATCTGTAGGATCTCAAACTGAGCAGCAGTGGAGTGTACTTCTGTGCTGCGAGCTCCCACAGTGCTGCAGATCATTCAACCTCAGTACAAATACCTCCCAGATGCATTTAAAAAAATTATTTCTATTAAAAGCTCACAACCCCTCACACCTGGAATCAGCCATTAAAACCAATGTTGGTCTCACAAAGATCAGATATGGGAAAAGTTTCATTTCGAGCCCCAGTGCAACATTTAAACTGGTTGTTATAAAGAGCAACCTCCAACATTAAAAACGTCTGACATACCCAAAATTTACCATGAACTAAATCTCAACTAACAATCTCATGTGTTTCAGTTTGGAATATAAATGTGTGTCAATGTTGCGTTGTGATGTGTCGTATCGTGTCATGTTGTGTTATATGTAGTGCCGATAGTTTTCCAATTTCATTGTACTATTGTACTATGTATGACTGTGCAATGACAATAAAGAGTTATCTATCTTATCTAAATGTTTAGTCAATAACATGTTTTCTTCTCTCTGTACAGCACTACAATAGAGTTATAATCAAACAATCTGTGATTGAAGTTCAGACTTTCAGATTCAGGTCAAGAGGTTTAATAAAAGTGCTACTTTAAATGTTCAGGAATTACTGTCTTCTTCTATACACAGTATCTTCAGAGAGTCAAAACTAACTGGATAAGGGATACTTTAAAATTTCAGTACAATTTGAAAGCCTTTGCAATGACTGCCTTTATTCTACATAGGCATAAACAAATGCTGCATGTCCTTGCTTCAGATTCTCTGTTAGGCCTTTACTGCAGCCACCTTTAAGTGAGCTTGTTTGTGGTTCTTCATGCCCTTAGTTTGGTATTAACTAATAAAAAAACTGGCCTTTTTGGTCAAGATCATGTGACTTGGCCATTGAAGAATATCCCATTTCTTTGCCTTGAAAAACTCTTGAAATTACAACAGCGCTTCATATTACTGCTCATCAAAACATAATCTTCCCAAACACCAGTTTCCATCTCTTCGTCTCACAGCAGCTTTAAAACCTCCTGTCATAAGGTGGCAGTATATCTTTGACTTTTACGCTGAATCAGTTGTGTGAATTTGTGGTCATGGCTGACACAATGAAAACAAAACTAGGCTGTGGATATAATAAGACTCCACCTCCTGAATGATGGTTTGCTTAAAAGGGAGTTTTCTCAGAATAAAAAAGATTGGAAATCACCGTTCCTGGGAACATCTGTCATAGCAAATCATCATGATTATTTTACTCCTAAGCATCTATTTTAAATATATTCTGGCTTCAGGTAATGCCATTGATGATAAATATATTTCATAATAGTAAAATAAAATGTTACTGTCACAACATAAAGCTTCATTTTTTAACAGAACTTTTCATCTATTTCATACATTGTGTTTTTATTTTTGTTTGATGTCTGTTCAGCAGGTTCCTCTTCAAGTGATAAAGTCGACCAGACTCCACCTAATATTCACACAAAAGAAAAAGAAGTTGAAATCTACTGCTCACACCGTATTCAAGACTATAACCAAATCCTCTGGTACAAGCAGTCAGAAAAAAAGCTACAATTACTTGGATACCTGCGTTATGGCACAGGTACTCCAGAAACTGGAGTGAATGTAACGATAGATGGGGGTGCAGAAAAAGGAGAGAACTGCACATTAACGATCAAGGATCTCAAAGTGAGCAGCAGTGGAGTGTACTTCTGTGCTGCTAGTTACCACAGTGCTTCACATCACTGCACCTCAATACAAAAACATACCGAACACTTTTTTGATATCTGTATTGAAGCTCAAAGCCTCTCCCACCTGGAATCAGCCATTAAAACCAATGTTGCTCTCACGAATATCAGATATTATAATAGAAAGTTCCCCGTGAGCAGCATTTAAGCTGCCACACCCTGTTGTTAAAAGCAATGAAATAACTTCCCCACATGTATTATTTTCACCTTGCTGAGTTGAGTCTATCACACTTTTCTAAGTTTACTGTTTAAGTTAATATTTTTTAATATTCAGTTTCCAAAAAACTTATTTTTTCTGTTATGTAATACAACAAAATTAATCATATCACACATCTCTCAATACATGCTATGATGACAGGATTACATAGTTTACCATTAAAGGTTTTTTTATGAAAAAAAAAATTCTGTTATTAACTTTCAAAGAAAAGGAAACTGTAAATGTGCTGGTTATATTGTAACGCTACATGAATGCCATCTCAGTGCTGGACTGTAAACAACCTAAAGCTGTTTTATAACTTAAATAACACTTCCTTAAACAAAAGACCAGCTTTAACAATAGTTAAATACGAGCACAGATTAAGATGGAAACACACTAACAAGTAGATTTATGTTCATTCAGACAAAAAACACAACTTCATGATCATTTTCTTGCCTGCTCACACCCCCTTGCACCTTTAACATTTCCTCTCATAAGGTGGCAGCATATATCCTTGCTCAGAATTTTAAACTGAACCAGGAGTGTGAATTTGTAATAGTTATAGACACAGTGATGTTCATGATAATAAGCTCAGGATATATTGACACTCCACCTGCTGAATGCTCATTTGCTCATGAGAAAGTTTCTTCATTGAAAAGAAATAATCAACACAACTGAGATCATCATGATCATTCTACTCCTCAGCATCTATGCTAATATCCTAGTTTCAGGTAATATCATCGATATGTTCAATATATTTTAGAACAGTATTATACAATGTTACTGACATAACTTTAAGCTGCATTCTATAATTCTTATATAATGTGTATTACTTTTGGTTCGTGTCTTTTCAGCAGCTTCTTCTTTCAGTGACAAAGTTCACCAGACTCCACCGAATATTTACACAACAGGAAAAGAAGCTAAAATCTACTGCTCACACAGTATTTCAGGCTATAACCGAATCCTCTGGTACAAGCAGTCAGAAAAACAGCTACAATTTCTCGGATACATGCTTTATGACAAGGATAATCTAGAACCAGGAGTGAATGTGACGATGGATGGGGGTGCAAATGAAAAAGAGAACTGCACATTAACGATTAAGGATCTCAAAGTGAGCAGCAGTGGCGTCTACTTCTGTGCTGCTAGTCACCACAGTGCTGCACATCACTGCACCTCAATACAAAAACCTATCAAACACATTTTTTAATATCTGCATTGAAGCTCACAGCCTCACACACCTGGAGTCAGCCATTATAACCAATGTTGGTCTCACAAATATCAGATACTATAATAGAAAGTTCCTCATGAGCAGCAAAACAACAGTTAAGCTGTCATATCCAGTTATTAAAAACAATGACACAACCTCCCCACATGTATCATTTACACATCACTGTGTTGAGTCTGTGACATTTTTTTAAGTTTACTGTAACTTAAAAATTTATTTATTTTTTTCCCGATCATCATCTGATACAACTAAACAAGTAAAAAGACATTTCTCTCGATAAACACTCTATGTTGAAAATGTTATGGTAGTTTAAAGTTAAAGGTTTTTGTAAATTGAAATTGTGTTATTACTTTTGCTCATTAATTTGCTGGTTATATTGTTTGGCTAAATAAATATTGGCTCAGTTCCAGACTTTTAATGACCTCACACTGCCTACCAGCTTCAAAACATAGATAGATACCAGCATAGATTAAGATGGAAACACAATAACAAGTAGATTGTTCATTTATAAGGTGGCAGCATATATCCTTGCTCAGAATTGTATACTGAACCAGGAATGTGAATCTGTAATAGTTATAGACACAGTGATGTTTATGATTATAAGTTTGGGGTATAATAAGACTCCACCTGCTGAATGAAAGTCTGCGCATGAGATAGCTTCTTCATCGGGAGAAATAATCGACACAAGTGAGATCATCATGATCATTCTACTCCTCAGCATCTATCCTAACATCCGAGTTTCAGGTAATAACATGAATATGTTCAATATATTTTAGAACATTCGTTAGGTTTATCTAAACACAAACCTGTTGCTGGAACAACCGAGACAACCTACTGCAACTAGCAAAACATAAGACACCAGGCGGAACTCTTTGTGTGATCTCCCGCACAGAGAGCCAACTGAGGTCAAGTGTTGTTCCGTCCACTTGAACTCCGTCAGACTCTCAGCTAGACTTCCCGTAGTGCTCGTTTTATTGTGGTTACATGAATATGCATAGTTTCATTAACATATGACATCTTAAACAGGCATGTGTGTGAACAAAGAATACCTGTCTGTGTGTACATGTGAGTGTGTTCGATGTTTTTTTTCCCTTGCTGCCTAGCCTGACCTGTCTCCCCAATGTGATGTTTGTGTATTATATGTATGGTCGGCAAGCTCTGTCATCTCGGTTGTGGGCAGCTGCAACTGACAAGTAAGGCTATCTCATCTCATCATCTTATAATCAAACAATCTGTGATTGAAGTTCAGACTTTCAGATTCAGGTCAAGAGGTTTAATAAAAGTGCTACTTTAAATGTTCAGGAATTACTGTCTTCTTCTACACACAGTATCCAATTTTCAGAGGTTCAAAGGTAATTGGATAAGGGATACTTTAAAATATAAGTAGTATTTTAAACCTTTTCCTCTGCTCTACATAGGCATAAACAAATGCTGCATGTCCTTGCTTCAGATTCTCTGTTAGGCCTTTACTGCAGCCACCTTTAAGTGAGCTTGTTTGTGGTTCTTCATGCCCTTAGTTTGGTATTAACTAATGAAAAAACTGGCCTTTTTGGTCAATAACACATGACTTGGCCATTGAAATATCCATCTTGCCTTATAACATGCTTCATATTACTGCTCATCAAAACATAATCTTCTCAAACACCAGTTTCCATCTCTTCATCTCACAGCAGCTTTAAAACCTCCTGTCATAAGGTGGCAGTATATCTTTGACTTTTACGCTGAATCAGTTGTGTGAATTTGTGGTAACAGCTGACACAGTGATGAAAACAAAACTAAGCTGAGGATATAATAAGACTCCACCTCCTGAGTGATGACTTGCTTAAAAGGGAGTTTTCTCAAAAAAAAAAAAAAGATTGGAAATCACCATACCTAGGAACATCTGTCATACAAAGGCATTATGATTATTCTACTTCTAACTATTAAGTTTATCTGTATTTTGGTTTCAGGTAAAGCCATGAATATCTTCACTATATTTTAGTAGGATGCAATGCTATAATAATCCTGCATATCTGTTTATCTGTATTTTATAATTTAGATCATTTTAAGGCTTATACTTATGGATTGTGTCTTATTTTTGGTTGGTGTCTGTTTAGCAGGTTCCTCTGACAGTGATCAAGTCGACCAGACTCCAGCAAATATTTACACAAATGGGGAAGAAGCTAAAATCCACTGCTCACACAGTATTTCAAGCTATAACCAAATCCTCTGGTACAAGCAGTCAGAGAAACAGCTACTATTGCTTGGATACATGTATTATGATAAAAGTAATCCAGAACCTGGAGTGAATGTAACAATGGATGGGGATGCAAGGCAGCACAAGAACTGCACATTAACGATTAAGGAACTCGAACTGAGCAGCAGTGGAGTGTACTTCTGTGCTGCTAGTTACCACAGTGCTGCACATCACTGCACCTCAATACAAAAACCTGTCAAACATGTTTTCTTAATCTGTTTATTACAGCCTCTCACACCTGGAATGAGCCATTATAACCAATGTTGGTCACAGAAAGATCAGATTACTGTAAGACGCCGGAGACAGATACAAATTCAACTGCAGCTTTATTGCTGGGTTACATAAATTTAGAATCATGTACAAACAAAGGCATAACTATGAACTAGAGAACAGAACACAGAACAAATGACAGAAGATTGATAACATTGACAACGAACAACAGGAGACAAGAGGTAATCTGGGAGATGGAACACACAAGTGGACACAGTTGAACTAAATCAGAAGCAAAACTCAAAACACTGAACACGGGACGTGAGACACTCCAAAGTAAAACAGGAAATACAAGACAGACACAGAGACGCAGACTTGACTCTGAGACATGAAAACGTGAGGCGCAGAACCAGAACAGAAACCTAGAAACCAGCAACAATAAATATAACAGAAAACCATAATTCAAAGAGGAAAACTTAAACCAGCAACACAAAACACTGGGTTGCAGACCGAGGACTGTGACAGTTCTTTCATATATCATTATCCATTAGCTAAGTTGTACTTATGTGATAAGCTTTAACAAACAGCTTGTTTTGTGTAAAGTATTCAAGCTGATCTTTGTTGTTGTGTTTTGTTTTCTTTTTTGTTTGTTTGTTTTCATTCACATTAACATGGTATTATTTTCTCAAAAAGATAAAGCACTAACTATCAAAGACCAATTTCCATCTCTTGATTCTGACAGCTTACAGCTTGTGGCACCTGAAACACTCCTTGGCATATGATGCCAGGCTATCTGTGACTTTTACACTGAACCAGTAGTGTGGATTTGTTTAAGACTCCTCCCACTAAATTACAGTTTCTTCATCAGACAGTTGGAAATAATCAGCACAACTGAGAACATCTTTCATAGCAAGACATCATGATAATTCTACTCCTAAGTATTTATTTTGAATGTATTCTAATTTCAGGTAATCCCATCAACATGTTAATTGCATTTTAAATTGGTATTATACAGTGCTAGTGTTATAAGTGTATTTAAATTGTTATATATTTTGTCTTACTTTTGAATTATGTATGTTCAGCAGGTTCCTCTTCAAGTGACCAAGTACACCAGACTCCAGCTAACATTTACACAAAAGAAGAAGACGTTAAAATCAACTGCTCACACATTATTCAAAGCTATGACCAAATCCTCTGGTACAAGCAGTCAAAGAAACAATTGCAGTTGCTCGGATACATGTACTTAGGCAAAAGCTCTGTGGAGACTGGAATGAATGTAACGATTGATGGGGGTGCAGAGAAAAATGAGAACTGCACATTAACGATTAAGGATCTCAAGCTGAGCAGCAGTGGAGTGTACCTCTGTGCTGCGAGATACCACAGTTGTGCACATCACTAGACCTCTATGCAAAAACCTCCCAAACACACTCCTTTAATATCCGTTTTACAGCTCATGCCTCTCACACCTGGAATCTGCCATTATAACCAATGTTGGTCTCACAACGATCAGATATTATAATATGAGGTTTCTTGTGAGCAGCAGTTCTACATTTTAGCTGTTGGTTTACACATGCAAAATTATAAAGATTTTGTCACTGTCCAAATATGTATAGATTGAACTATGTCATTGCCAACCTACACTGTAGCAGTTCATTAAAGTGTAAATATTGGACAGAGCTGCCATTATCAACTGAATTAATTGTGAAAAGCAGTGAATTTTACTTACGTGGACAGTGATTCATATTACTACTCATTAATACATAACCTTCCCCAACATCAGTTTTCTTCTTCTCACAGGCTGTGAGCTGTTAGACCTGTGCACCTCTAACACTTCCTGTCATAAGGTGGCAGTATATCTTTGATTTTTACACTGGAACCAGTAGTGTAAATTTGTGATGATGGTTGACACAGTGATGATTGCACAACTAAGCTGAGTACATAACATGATCAAAACAACTGAGAACATATTTCAAAACAAGGCATCATGATCATTCTTCCCCTAAGCATTCAATTTAACTGCATTCTTGTTTCAGGTAATGCCATCAATGTGTTGGTGCTACTGTATCACACAGTGGGCGGCTGGAAACAAACCAAAAGTTAGTGGGAGCAGGAGGCAGAGAGTGGGCAGGCTGGTGAGCAGGTGAGTCCTTCCTTTGACAGGTTAGAGAGATCATGTGATCAGGTGAGGTGGGCAAGCTTGACTGGAGATTTCCACAGCTAGTAGGTGAGTATGTTTCCAAGGCAGCAAGAATTTCCAAGACAGAGAGGAGCAGGTAATTCGGGGATACAAGGAGAGACAAGGATTACTACAGACAGGCGATTTCAAACAAAATGTACAAAATGCTCATGATAACGACAACAACTATCGGGCAAACAAGTGATGCAGCCTCCAGCCTTGCTCTACCCAGCACTTGACTGCCAAATATAAGGCATGTGTAGGAAGGATGGACACATGGGGAAACTGCCCTGCACAAGGAGCCAGCCCAGCAACTTCACCTGAGACTAACAGCAAAATGGTTAAAGAAAAAAAAAAATAGAAAAACATCCTTCAAATGCCTACCAAAACAAAAATGAAGTATTGGATTCAAAAGGCAGCTTCCAGTAACCTTGAATTTTGTTTACTTATTGAGTTGCACAAGAATGAAACTAATAAATATTAATAATTTAATTAAAGTAATTTTTAAATATACAGACTTATACAGATAAGCTACAATAATCTACCATCAAAGGGTTATGAACAAGAAATGTTACGAACTTTCAAAGAAAGAAACTTTATAACAATTATATACTAACTTAGGCAATAAAGAAAATCTTTAACAAATAGATTTAGTATCAACAAAACTTATAGTAATTTCAATCAGAAAACACAACATCACGATCATCTTCTTGTCACTTTTACTAACGATAGGGTTGCTCTTGTTGACTGTTCACTTCTTACAGCTCACAGCCCCATGCAGCCATGAAACTTCCTGTCTTAAGGTGGCAGTATATATTTGCTCAGATTGTTGCGCTGAACCAGTTGTGAATTTGTGGAGGTGGCTGAAACAGTAATGATTTTAATAATAAGCTGAAGATGTTGTAGGACTCCACCTGCTAAGTGATGGTTTGCTTTTAAGAAATCTATTCATAAAAGAAAAAATATCAGCAAACCTGGAAATATCTTTAGTCAAGAATCATGATCCTTTTACTCCTAAGCATCTTCTTTAACTGTATACTGGCTTCAGGTAAGGGTATAACAATAATTAAGCTGAATTTTACAATTTATTATTTGGCTTTTATACATATATATATATATATATATATATATATATATATATATATATATATATATATATATATATATATATATATATATATATATATATACACATATTTATTTATTGTGTTTTATTTTTGTTTGTTGTCTGTTCAGCAGGTTCTCCTGCCAGTGATCAGGTCAACCAGACTCCAGCTAACATTTACACAAAAGGAGGAGATGTTAAAATCCACTGCTCACACCGTATTCAAAACTATTACCAAATCCTCTGGTACAAGCAGTCAGAGAAACAACTACAACTGCTTGGATACATGTATTATGATAATAGTTATCCAGAAGCTGGAGTGAATGTAACAATGGATGGGGGTGCTGAAAAAGATCAGAACTGCACATTAACGATTAGGGATCTCAAAGCGAGCAGTAGTGGAGTGTACTTCTGTGCAGCTAGTAACCACAGTGCTGCACATCACTGCACCTCAATACAAAAAACCAAAGTTGTCGTTGTTTTTTTTTTAAAAAAATATCTCTATTGTCACTCACAGCACCTTACACCTGGAATCAGCCATTATCATGAATGTGGTCTCACACGATCAGATATAGAAGGTTCGCTATAAGCAGAAATGCAACATTTATGCTGCCACATCCTTTTTTTAAAAGCAAACCCTATATATCTATAAATATCTATATATAATTAAATTATCTGTTTATGTATCTAGTGTTTAATTTCAACATGATCACCATGATGACACATAAGCTCACATATATTGCTCAGCTGGAAGGTCATTTCAGACATTTCAGACGCTCTATAAGTAATACCCCACTTCCACTGGCAGTCATTAATGCAAGTGCTGGAAAAGTCTGGCCTTTCAGATTATGCCCTTTTCTGTGGTCATTCAGTCCTTTGGTGTTGCTAAGCAGGCCAATCAATTTCTTCTTTCTAGACATGTAACAAATCATTGATTTGGACACTTTGGGCATTTCTTTTGTTAAGCCTTTGAGATAAACCTGAAAGTCTGCACAAAGTCTGGACAAAATTGCAAAAATTGTGTCACTGTCTAATTTGAGATTACGTATCAGAATTTCAGGAGCAGGACCACGCCTCCAAACACGCTCCTTCGGGTTCTCATCTATATAGGTTCCCCCAGTTCTGCAACCTGTCATTCTCATTTATGTGACCCACCCTCCCTCCCCTTTTCAATTCTTTAACTTCTTCGCTTCTATTTATCTGCCAGGCCTGGGAGCCATCACCAGTCCCCTTTGAGACCTTCCCCAAACCGCAGCTCAATTCATGTCCAAGCATTCACCTGTACCTACTAAAAGGCTGTCAAACCTAAAATGAGGACGTGGGCCCAGGTAGTGAAATACTTATGGACATGACTGTAGCATTATCAACCTACACTATAGCAGTTCACTGATTTCAAACCAATGTGATTCCTGTATACATGGGACTGCAACAAATGGACCGACTTGCACGTGATCAACTGAAGGACCTGTTGTGAAAAGCAGTGCAGTTTACTTCTGTGCTCCAAGTTACCACAGTGACTCATATCACTCTTCATCCATACGTAATCTTCCCAACACAGGTCTTAATCTCCTCCCACAGATCACTGTCCCATGCACCTGTAACATTTCCTGTCATAAGGTGGCAGTATATCTTAGACTCTTACACTGAACCAGTAGTGTGATGTTCATTGCTAACACACTGACAATTACACAACTAAGTTGAAGATATAATAAGACTCCACATGCTGAATGTTGGCTTGCTTGAAAGGGAGTTTCACTAGCTGGGACCACATCTGCAGTTAAGATGAGCGATGATGGATGAGGGAACTGTGAACTGGTGCTGCGGTTTGGGGAAGGCCTGGAAGGAGACTGGCAGCGGCTCCCAGGCCAGGCAGATCCCGATGTACAAACGAGAACTGAATGAAAGGAAAAGGAGAAGAGGAGAAGAAAAGAAAGGGGGGGGGGGGGGGGGGGGGGGGGGCATAAAAATGAGAACAGCAGGTATTGGTGAAGGGGGCATATATAGCCTGAGGCCGGAAGGGGCGTGAATGAGGTCTGGTCCCGCATGTCAAGAATGTTTGAAAAGATCTTTACAACTGGAAACATCTTCCACAGCAAAGGCATCATGATTATTCTACTTCTTCCTATACATTTGATGAATTCTGTTCTGGTTTCAGGTAATGGCATGAATATGTTCATTATATTTTTGTGTGATTACTTCAGCTTTATAGTTGCATTTTATAATTTAAATGTTTTATTCTTATTTATATTTTATTTATTCTTATTCTTATATGTTGTGTGGTCCTTTTGGTTGATGTCTGTTTAGCAGGTTCCTCTTTAAGTGACCAAGTCGACCAGACTCCAGCAGACATTTACACACAAGGAGAAGAAGTTAAAATCCACTGCTCACACAGTATTCCAAGCTATGACACAATCCTCTGGTACAAGCAGTCAGAGAAACAGCTACAACTGCTTGGATACATGTGGAACGACAAGGGTTATCCAGAAACTGGACTGAATGTGACTGTGGACGGGGATGCAAGACAACACAAGAACTGCACATTAACGATTAAGTATCTCAAAGTGAGCAGCAGTGGAGTGTACTTCTGTGCTGCTAGATACCACAGTGCTGCACATCACTGCACTTCCATACAAAAACCTCCCAAACACATTTTAAAAGTTTCTGTATGGCAGCTTGCAGCCACTTACACCTGGAATCAAACATTATAACCAACATTGGTCTCACAAAGATCAGATATTATAACAGAACTTCTAAAGTGTCACATCTTGTTTTAAAAAGAAACCTACAATACCAAAACTGTCTGCAGTATCTCATTTGAACATAGTAAAATGATGACACAAATTCTCACACATATCATATGACAAACATATTGATAGTTTAAGGTGATTTGAGCTTTGTCACATGCTGTGTTATCCTACCGGAAGCAGACATCAAAAGATGGGTAGAGTGTGGTCATAAAGGGACGGACATGGCAGCAACAGTACTTAGGTAGGATGGGGCATTTAAACGATACTCAGTTGGTACTGAGCAGCCAAAAGTTGAAAGAAAAAAAAAAGAGTGCAACACCCCATTACACCTCCACTGTCTATCTGAATTGTTAATACAAGACGGGGTGGATCCATACTTTCACGTTGTTTACACATCTTTCTGATTATCATCTGAATCTGAGACTCATCAGACTAAAAACATTTTCCAATCTTCTTTTGTCCAATTTTGATAAGCCTGTGTAAAGAGTAGCCTCAATGTCCTGTTGTAACAGCAGGCATGCCATCCAGTGTGTTCTTCTGTTGTTGTTGTTTTAAGTTATGAAAAGTTGAAACATTTAGATTTTTGGACTTTTTTTTGCTTTTTTCTTTTACTTGTCAACTTTATAGGGAATGAGGCTGGTCTTGGTCATGTTTATGCCTATGTACACATTTCACAGCCCCTCACACCTGTGACACTTCCTCTCAGATGGAGGCAGCATATCACTAGTCAGACTAGTGTGAATTATTCTAATAACAACATGAGGATTACTGAGACTCCACCCAATGAATGATAGTTTCCTCCTATTAAAGTTTACTCAGACAGAAAACTGGAAATGGGGGTGCTGAAAAAGATCAGAACTGCACATTAACGATTAAGGATATCAAAGCAAGCAGAAGTGGAGTGTACTTCTGTGCAGCTAGTAACCACAGTGCTGCACATCACTGCACCTCAATACAAAAACCAAGTTTTGGGGTTTTTTCTTTAAACCAAAAAAAAAAAAAAAAAAAAAAACTTCTTTATTGCAGTTCGCAGCACCTTACACCTGGAATCAGCCATTATCATGAATGTGGTCTCACAAAGATCAAATAAAGAAGGTTCGCTATAAGCAGAAATGCAACATTTGCGTTGCCACATCGTTTTTAAAAAGCAGCTTCTATATATCTATAAATATCTATTAGAGATGGACCGATCCGATATTACGTATCGGTATCGGTCCGATACTGACCTAAATTGCTGGATCGGATATCGGTGAGAAATAAAAAATGTAATCCGATCCATTAAATATCCAAAAAGCACCTCACAAAACTTGCGACATGGCGTAACTCGGCTCATAACCGTAGCACGTCGGAGCAGTGTGCTCACGTGATAGAGCGGCTGTGTGTATTTGTAGCCTCGCTACCAAATCAGCATTTCATCTCCGAGAAAGTTATCCCAGAGAGAAGTAAAGCAAGTGTGTAAGTTCATCTCTGAATGTTTGTAAAGCATTCCCACGTTAAGCTTAACAGCCGATATATGGAGCGACTGCCTCTCTCTCTCCCTCCCCTTCCTGCTGCTACTTCAATCGTGAAACTGATCAATGATCAGCTGATCGGCTTTTCTGTCGCGAGTCCGTGTCTCTTGTTTGTTTTTGGCCCACTTTGCACCAGAAAGAGGAAACCAGCGGCAGAACAACAGCAGCACGTTTAACCTTGATAAGCTGTTGTTAGAATTTATTTAATATTACTTTCTACACCAGGATGCTTTTCTACGTAGCTGACGGCTGGTAACTGTGCAGGGGTGGATCTAGCAAAGTTTAGCCAGGGGGGCCAATAGGGCATGAACAGGGAAAAGGGGGCACAAAGACATACTTTTCTTTCTTATTCTCATTTAAAATATTTAGTTTTTAATAAATAATTATCTGAATCTTACACCCAAAGTTTTAATCTGATGTAAAATGTATAGAAGTCCATTACTGTATATAGTAACTGTTAAGTCTAATATACCCTAGTAAGCTATATACTTTTTCCTTTGGGAAGGTACCATCTGTGCAGTCTGCAATTCTGTTGAAGAAAGATGTTGAATCTATTTAATTATTCTTGAAAAATAATTGATTTCTGTGCATTTTTTTCACCCTGCATCAAATTCAAGTTGATTACATCGATTAAGCATCATCAGGTGGAGGGTGGGGGGTGGTTCCCTATTTTCTTTTGCTGGGAGTTTGCAACCCTATTAGTTAGGTTGCTTAATATTTCTGCTAAGTACTCTTTAAAATACCAGAATAGGGAGGATGGAGCAGGTTTAAGTTTATTAGATTGATCAGTGTTGCTGAACTATGAAATATTTTGGGCGCAGTGTGTTTTTTACATACAGGTAAAACAGAATAGCTTTAGTGTTGTTGTTTATTTAAACTTGAGTATGAACTTGTACAAAAAGCAGCAAGATATTAAAAAAACAGTTTTATTGATTAAAAAACACACTATATCGGATTCATATCGGTATCGGCAGATATCCAAATTTATGATATCGGTATCGGTATCGGACATAAAAAAGTGGTATCGTGCCATCTCTAATATCTATATATATATATTGAAAATATCTGTAGTGTTTAATTTCAAAATGATCACTGTGATGTCCTTTTTCGTGACTCCGCCATTGAAGAATATCCCCTCTCTTTGCCTTGGGAAATTCTTGTGTTGCTTTTGCAGTATGCTGTGGGTCATTATTCATTTGCATTTTCAGCCAAGAGAAAAGCTCAGTACACATTACAGTTTATCCTGCTCCTCTATGAGTAATGCCTCACTTCCACTGCAGTGCGCCAGTGGCAGTCATTAATGCTAATGGTAACTCCGCCATGTTTAATAGATCATGATATGCTTCAGATCAAGAGTTGTCTCCTTCATTGCTCTCTCCTTCTCTTCGCTCTTTCTGTCATTCTGGTAAAAATTAATCTTGGCTTCAAATGTCCAAACAACGCTTTTTCTGAACTGTAAAGTCTCTATTTTCTGGAAAAGTCTGACCTTTCAGATTATCCCCTTTTCTGTGGTCTTTCGGCCCTTCTGTGTTGTGGAGCAGGCCAATCCTTCTCTTCTTTTTAAACATGAAACAGATCATTGATTTGGACACTCTGGACATTTCTTTTGTTAAACCTTTCAAAGTTTGCATGTTGCGTATTTAAAATCCACTTTGCTGGTATACAGAGACAAAACTGCAAAAATTGTGCCACTGTCTAAGAACTCATGAACATGACTGTAGCATTATCAACCTACACTACAGCAGTTCATTGTTTTCAAACCAATATGGTTCCTGTATACATGGCACTGCAACAAATGGACTGACTTGCACGTGATCAACTGAAGGACCCGTTGTGAAAAGCAGTGTAGTTTACTTCTGTGCTCCAAGTTACCACAGTGACTCATATCACTCTTCATCACTGTCCCATGCACCTGTAACATTTCCTGTCATTAGGTGGCAGTATATCTTTGACTCTTACACTGAACCAGTAGTGTGATGTTCATGGCTAACACACTGACAATTACACAGCTAAGTTGAGAATATAATAAGACTCCACCTGCTGAATGATGCCTTGCTTGATAGTGAGTGTACTCAGAAAGAATGTTTGAAAAGATCTCCACAACTGGGAATGTCCTTCACAGCAAAACCATCATGATTATTCTACTTCTAGCTATACATTTGATGAATTCTGTTCTGGTTTCAGGTAAAGCCATGAATATGTTCATTATATTTTTGTGTGTTAACTTCAGCTTTATAGTTGCATTTAATAATTTACATGTTTTATTCTTATTTATATTTTATTTATTCTTATTCTTATATGTTGTGTGGTCCTTTTGGTTGATGTCTGTTCAGCAGGTTCATCTTTAAGTGATCAAGTCGACCAGACTCCAGCAGACATTTACACACAAGGAGAAGAAGTTAAAATCCACTGTTCACACAGTAATCCAAACTTTTACACAATCCTCTGGTACAAGCAGTCAGAGAAACAGCTACAACTGCTTGGATACACAAATTATGATAAGAGTTATCTAGAACCTGGAGTAAATGTAACAATGGATGGGGATGCAAGACAACACAAGAACTGCACATTAACGATTAAGGATCCCCACGTGAGCAGCAGTGGAGTGTACTTCTGTGCTGCTAGTTACCACAGTGCTGCACATCACTGCACCTCCATACAAAAACCTCCCAAACACCTTTTAAAAGTTTCTGTATGGTAGCTTGCAGCCACTTACACCTGGAATCAAACATTATAACCAACATTGGTCTCACAAAGATCAGATATTATAACAGAACTTTTAAAGTGTCACATCCCATTATAAAAAGAAACCTACAAAACTATCTGCAGTGTCTCATTTGAACATAGTAAAATGATGACACAAATTCTCACACATATATGACACACATATTAATAGTTTAAGGTGATTTGAGCTTTGTCACATGCTGTGTTATCCTGCTGGAAGCAGACATCAAAAGATGGGTTGAGTGTGACCATAAAGGGATGGACATGGCAGCAACAATACTTAGGTAGGATGGGGCATTTAAACAATACTCAGTTGGTATTACACCACCATTGTCCATCTGAATTATTAATACAAGACAGGGTGGATATACATGTTGTTTATACATCTTTCTGACTAGCATCTGAATCTGACTCGTCAGACTAGTCAACATTTTCCAATCTTGATAAGCCTGTGTAAATAGTAGCCTCAATTTCCTGTTTTAACAGCAGGCATGCCATCCAGTGTGTTCTTCTGTTGCTGTAGTAATCAGCTTTAAGGTATGAAATATTGTGAATTGTGCCTTGGTTATGACAAGCTTATTTAAATTACTGTTGATGTTCTATTAGCCTGAAGCTGTGTGTTCATTTACATCTGTTTTCTAGCATCAAAAAACAAACGTAAATCGTCATGATAATTTCTTGTACATAGCTTTTAAAGTTGTTGTGGTTTCAGATGTTGAAAACATTGAAACATTTATTTATTTACATTGTTTTGCTTTTTTGTTTTCCTTGTTAATTTTTATAAGGAATGAGGCTGGTCTCGGTAATGCTTTTTAAACTTATCAATCATCAGTTTTAATTTCTTATGCATACATTTCATAGTCCCTCGCACCTGTAACACTTCCTCTCAGAAGGAGGCAGTATATCACTAGTCAGACTTACTCATGTGAATTATTCTAATAATAACCTGAGGAGTACTGAGACTCCACCCAATGAATGATGGTTTCCTCCTATAAACATTTACTCACACAGAAGACTGAAAATGATTAAGACAACTGAGAACATCTTTCATCACAAAACATCATGATTATTCTGCTCCTAAGCATCTATTTGAACTATAATCTAGTTTCAGGTAATGTCATGAACATGTTCAGTATGTACACAGTATTATAGTGTGCTACAATTAAAGCTGTATTGCGGCATTTTATGTTTTACATAAGATATTATGTTTTATTTTTATTTGATGTCTGTTTAACAGGTTCCTCATTAAGTGACCAAGTCTCCCAGACTCCAGCTAACATTTATACAGAAGGAGAAGAAGTTAAAATCTACTGCTGGCACAGTAATCCAAGCTATGACCAAATCCTCTGGTACAAGAAGTCAGAGAAACAGCTACAACTGCTTGGATACATGTATTATGATAAGAGTTATCCAGAACCTGGAGTAAATATAACAATGGATGGGGATGCAAGACAAAACAAGAACTGCACATTAACAATTAAGGATCCCCAAGTGAGCAGCAGTGGAGTGTACTTCTGTGCTGCTAGATACCACAGTGCTGCACATCACTGCACCTCAATACAAAAACCTCCCAAACACATTTTAAAAATTTCTGTATGGCAGCTTGCAGCCACTTACACCTGGAATCAGACATTATAACCAACGTTGGTCTCACAAAGATCAGATATTATAACAAAAGGTTCCTTATAAAAAAAAAACAATGCAACATTTGAGCTGCCACATCTTGTAATAGAGGCCAATCTCCAATGGCAAATATATCTGTAGGGGATTATTATTATTAGCTTTTGACTATGAATAAAAGTGTCACATCCTGTTTTAAAAAGAAACCTATAATATTCAAACGATCTGCACTATCATACTTTAACGTAATAAAATGATGACACAAATTCTCAAACATATATGTCAGACATATTGATAGTTTAAGGTGATTTGAGCTTTGTCACATGCTGTGTTATCCTGCTGGAAGCAGACATCAAAAGATGGGTAGAGTGTGGTCATAAAGGCATGGACATGGCAGCAACAGTACTTAGGTAGGATGGGGCATTTAAACAATACTCAGTTGGTACTGAGCGGCCAAATGTTGAAAGAAAATATCTACCAACCCATTACATCACCATTATCCACCTGAATTGTTAATATGAGGCGGGGTGGATCCATACTTTCACATTGTTTACACATCTTTCTGATTATCATCTGAATCTGAGACTCATCAGACTAAAAACATTTTCCAATCTTCTTTTGTCCAATTTTGATAAGCCTGTGTAAAGAGTAGCCTCAATGTCCTGTTGTAACAGCAGGCATGCCATCCAATGTGTTCTTCTGTTGTTGTTGTTGTAAGTTACGAAAAGTTGAAACATTTAGATTTTTGGACTTTATTTTGCTTTTTTCTTTTACTTGTCAACTTTATAGGAAATGAGGCTGGTCTTGGTCATGCTTATGCCTATGTACACATTTCACAGCCCCTCACACCTGTGACACTTCCTCTCAGAAGGAGGCAGCATATCGCTAGTCAGACTTACTCATGTGAATTATTCTAATAATAACCTGAGGATTACTGAGACTCCACCCAATGAATGATAGTTTGCTCCTATTAAAGTTTACTCAGACAGAAAACTGGAAATGATCAAGACAACTGAGAACATCGTTCATCACAAAGCATCATGATTTTTCTGCTCCTAAGCATCTATTTGAATTCTATTCCAGTTTCAGGTAATGCCATGAATATGTTCAGTATATATCCAGTATTATACAGTGCTTCAATTTTAGCTGTATTGCTGCATTTTATATTTTACATAAGATGTTGTGTCATATTTTTATTTGATGTCTGTTCAACAGGTTCCTCTTTAAGTGATCAAGTCCACCAGAGTCCAGCAAACATTTATACAAAAGGAGAAGATGCTAAAATCTACTGCTGGCACAGTATTCCAAGCTATAACCGAGTCCTCTGGTACAAGCAGTCAAAGAAACAACTACAATATCTTGGATACATGAATATTGACAAAGGTTATCCAGAGACTGGAGTGAATGTGGAGATGGATGGGAATGCAGATCAAGGCAAAAACTGCACATTAACAATTAAGGAAATCAAGCTAAACAGCAGTGGTGTGTATTTCTGTGCTGCTAGATACCACAGTGGTGCACATCACTGCACCTCCATACAAAAACCTATCTCAGCTTTTTAATATCTGGATTACAGCTCACAGCTCCTTACACCTGGTATCCACCATTATAACCAATGTTGGTCTCACAAAAATCAGATATTATAATAGAAAGTTGCAGCAATGAGCAGCAATACAACATGTAGCTGCCACATCCTTTTATCAAAAGTACCTCTAATATTCAAAATATTGGCGGCATCTGATTTCAGCACGCTGAGGACTCAAATATTTACATATATTTAGAGTTGTTCCTCAGTTGTTCTTTAGTGGGCTGTAAATAACGTAGTTAAAGTAGCTTCTATACTGAAAAATGTTCTTTAAAAATTTGGATATACAATTTTTCTTTTACCAATCACTAAGAATTAATTTCGAGATTCATTTAATTACACAGATTAAAATGATGGAGTAGTTACAGTTACAGTGTGAGTAACTACAGTAGGAGGTACTGTTATGGACAAAATGTACAAAACACAGATTAATAACCTTCAAAGTAAAAAGGAAAACTTTAGGATGATGGCCAGTCTGTGTAACTCAAACAACCTTAAAAGGTTGGGTCTGTTTACTTAATGGGAGGGAGAAATAATGAGCATAATAACATACAGTAAGATGTAAAACAATATCAAGTACATTGATATTTACTTCAGCAAGAAAACACAACATCACGATCATCTTCTTATCATCTTCTTCCTGTTAACTGTTCCCAATAACAACATTTCAGCCCAGTGCACCTGTAACGTTTCCTCTCATTAGGTGGCAGTATACCTTTACTCAAACGTTTACACTGAAACACAAATGTAAATTGGGGGTAGTGACTAAAACTATGACGATTATGATAATAAGATAAGGATGCTGAGACTCCACCTGCTAAATAATGGTTTGTTCATAAGAACGTTTTTGCAGAACTGAAAGCATCAAGGAATCATGATTATTCTACTTCTAAGCATCTATTTTAATAATATTCTAGTTTCAGGTAATGCCCTGAATGTATTAAATACACTTTAGAACAGTATTATCCACAGCTACCATTATAACTGTATTTAAGCTGCATTTTATAATACATTTTTATCATTTTTCTATTTTGGGTCTTTTCTTTGGTTGATGTCTGTCTAACAGGTTCTACTTCAAGTGACCAAGTCGACCAGACTCCTGCTGACATTTACACAAAAGGAGAGGATGTTAAAATCTACTGCTCACACAGCATTCAAAGCTATGATGAAATCCTCTGGTACAAGCAGTCAGAGAAACAGCTACAATATCTTGGATACATGAATATTGACAAAGGTTATCCAGAAACTGGAGTGAATGTGACGATGGAAGGGAATGCAAATAAAGGCAAGAACTGCACATTAACGATTAAGGATCTCAAAGTGAGCAGCAGTGGAGTGTACTTCTGTGCTGCTAGTTACCACAGTGCTGCACATCACTCCACCTCAATACAAAAACCTAATAAACACAATTAAACATTTAAGAAGCCACATCTCTAAAAAAGGAAAAAAAATCGACCTCCAATAATAACAATATCTCCCGTATAGGATTTCAACATGAGCATTTTATTGTAATTTTTACTCTGCTCTTAAAGAGAAGAGAACTCTGCAAAAAAAGAAGACATGCTCAGAAGACGTTGATTAATTGCAGATACATAAATGCACTGATCTTCTCTCAGTGATAATCACCATCCAGCTGTCCTCTGAATTTTCACTTAAGACACTGAACTTGACTTTAATGCACTTGTTCAGTACTAAAATAAACTACATTTCTGTCACTAAACAAGAAAAAAAAAAGAATTGAAAAGCAACTTCATTGTAGCTTAATGAAGTCATTAAACTACAAGCAACAACACTTTGTTGAAAGAAATCTAAAACAAATGCACATTTTGTTCACAAGTGTAACATCTACAAATTATAAAGAGATAAGATTTGTCATCAGTGTCGTCATCTTCCTATTCAACCTGTAAAGTTATATTGATTTCAGCTATAAATTGTTTTTACTGTCACTTTTACAAACAATGAGGTTGCTCCATTTCACTTAAATCTCCCAAATAACCAACTTCAGCTCTTCCCACAGGTCACAGCCTCTTTGAACCTGTAACACTTCCTGTCATAAGGTGGCAGTCTATCTCTGACTTTTATACTGAACCGGTAGGCTGAATGTGTAGTCATGGCTGTCAGAGCTATGATATAAGCTGAGGACATAATAAGACTCCACCTGTTGAACGATGGTTTACTTGAGTTTGTTTTCTCATCACAACTGAGAACATCTTTCACAGCATCATGATTATTCTACTTCTAAACATTTATTTTAACTGTATTTTAGTTTCAGGTAATACAGTGAATACAATAACTGCATTTTAATAAGAAACTACACTATTATTATAATGTTGGTATATTTGTATTTTTTAAGTAGCATAATTTTAAAGCGTATTCTTACATGTTGTGGCTTACTTTTGATTGATGTCTCTTCAGCAGGTTCCTCTTTAAGTGACCAAGTCGACCAGGATCCGGCTAACATTTACACAAGAGGAGAAGATGCTAAAATCTACTGCTCACACAGTATTCCAAGCTATAACCAAATCCTCTGGTACAAACAGTTAGAGACACAGCTACAATTTCTGGGATACATGTATTTAAACGACGACAACCCAGAGCCTGGAGTGAATGTGATGATAAATGGAAGTGCAAGAACTGGCGAGAAGTGCACATTAACGATTAAGGATATCAAACCGAGCAGCAGTGGAGTGTATTTCTGTGCAGCTAGTAACCACAGTGCTGCACATCACTGCACCTCAATACAAAAACCAAGTTTTTTGGGTTTTTCTTCAAACCACCCCCCCCCCCAAAAAAACCTTCTTTATTGCAGTTCGCAGCATCTTACACCTGGAATCAGCCATTATCATGAATGTGGTCTCACAAAGATCAAATATAGAAGGTTCGCTATAAGCAGAAATGCTACATTTGGACTGCCACATCGTTTTTAAAAAGCAGCTTCTATATATCTATAAATATCTATAGATATATATATTGAAAATATCTGTAGTGTTTAATTTCAAAATGATCACTGTGATGGCCTTTTTCATGACTCGGCCATTGAAGAATATCCCCTCTCTTTGCCTTGGGAAATTCTTGTGTTGCTTTTGCAGTATGCTGTGGGTCATTATTCATTTGCTTTTTCAGCCAAGAGAAAAGCTCAGTACACATCACAGTTTATCCTGCTCCTCTATGAGTAATGCCTCACTTCCACTGCAGTGCGCCAGTGGCAGTCATTAATGCCAATGGTAACTCCGCCATGTTTAATAGATCATGATATGCTTCAGATCAAGAGTTGTCTCCTTCATTGCTCTCTCCTTCTCTTCGCTCTTTCTATCATTCTGGTAAAAATTCATCTTAGTTTCAAATGTCCAAACAACGCTTTTTCTGAACTGTAAAGTCTCTATTTTCTGGAAAAGTCTGGCCTTTCAGATTATCCCCTTTTCTGTGGTCTTTCGGCCCTTCTGTGTTGTGGAGCAGGCCAATCCTTCTCTTCTTTCTAAACATGAAACAGATCATTGATTTGGACACTCTGGACATTTCTTTTGTTAAACCTTTCAAAGTTTGCATGTTGCGTATTTAAAATCCACTTTGCTGGTATACAGAGACAAAACTGCAAAAATTGTGCCACTGTCTAAGAACTCATGAACATGACTGTAGCATTATCAACCTACACTACAGCAGTTCATTGTTTTCAAACCAATATGGTTCCTGTATACATGGGACTGCAACAAATGGACTGACTTGCACGTGATCAACTGAAGGACCCGTTGTGAAAAGCAGTGTAGTTTACTTCTGTGCTCCAAGTTACCACAGTGACTCATATCACTCTTCATCACTGTCCCATGCACCTGTAACATTTCCTGTCATTAGGTGGCAGTATATCTTTGACTCTTACACTGAACCAGTAGTGTGATGTTCATGGCTAACACACTGACAATTACACAACTAAGTTTAGAATATAATAAGACTCCACCTGCTGAATGATGCCTTGCTTGATAGTGAGTGTACTCAGAAAGAATGTTTGAAAAGATCTCCACAACTGGGAACGTCATTCACAGTAAAACCATCATGATTATTCTACTTCTAGCTATACATTTGATGAATTCTGTTCTGGTTTCAGGTAAAGCAATGAATATGTTCATTATATTTTTGTGTGTTAACTTCAGCTTTATAGTTGCATTTAATAATTTACATGTTTTATTCTTATTTATATTTTATTTATTCTTGTTCTTATATGTTGTGTGGTCCTTTTGGTTGATGTCTGTTCAGCAGGTTCATCTTTAAGTGATCAAGTCGACCAGACTCCAGCAGACATTTACACACAAGGAGAAGAAGTTAAAATCCACTGTTCACACAGTAATCCAAACTTTTACACAATCCTCTGGTACAAGCAGTCAGAGAAACAGCTACAACTGCTTGGATACACAAATTATGATAAGAGTTATCTAGAACCTGGAGTAAATGTAACAATGGATGGGGATGCAAGACAACACAAGAACTGCACATTAACGATTAAGGATCCCCACGTGAGCAGCAGTGGAGTGTACTTCTGTGCTGCTAGTTACCACAGTGCTGCACATCACTGCACCTCCATACAAAAACCTCCCAAACACCTTTTAAAAGTTTCTGTATGGCAGCTTGCAGCCACTTACACCTGGAATCAAACATTATAACCAACATTGGTCTCACAAAGATCAGATATTATAACAGAACTTTTAAAGTGTCACATCCCATTATAAAAAGAAACCTACAAAACTATCTGCAGTATCTCATTTGAACATAGTAAAATGATGACACAAATTCTCACACATATATGACACACATATTAATAGTTTAAGGTGATTTGAGCTTTGTCACATGCTGTGTTATCCTGCTGGAAGCAGACATCAAAAGATGGGTTGAGTGTGACCATAAAGGGATGGACATGGCAGCAACAATACTTAGGTAGGATGGGGCATTTAAACAATACTCAGTTGGTATTACACCACCATTGTCCATCTGAATTATTAATACAAGACAGGGTGGATATACATGTTGTTTATACATCTTTCTGACTAGCATCTGAATCTGACTCGTCAGACTAGTCAACATTTTCCAATCTTGATAAGCCTGTGTCAATAGTAGCCTCAATTTCCTGTTTTAACAGCAGGCATGCCATCCAGTGTGTTCTTCTGTTGCTGTAGTCATCAGCTTTAAGGTATGAAATATTGTGAATTGTGCCTTGGTTATGACAAGCTTATTTCAATTACTGTTGACGTTCTATTAGCCTGAAGCTGTGTGTTCATTTACATCTGTTTTCTAGCATCAAAAAACAAACGTAAATCGTCATGATAATTTCTTGTACATAGCTTTTAAAGTTGTTGTGGTTTCAGATGTTGAAAACATTGAAACATTTATTTATTTACATCTTTTTTTGTTTTCCTTGTTAATTTTTATAAGGAATGAGGCTGGTCTCGGTAATGCTTTTCAAACTTATCAATCATCAGTTTTAATTTCTTATGCATACATTTCATAGTCCCTCGCACCTGTAACACTTCCTCTCAGAAGGAGGCAGTATATCACTAGTCAGACTTACTCATGTGAATTATTCTAATAATAACCTGAGGAGTACTGAGACTCCACCCAATGAATGATGTTTTCCTCCTATAAACATTTACTCACACAGAAGACTGGAAATGATTAAGACAACTGAGAACATCGTTCATCACAAAACATCATGATTATTCTGCTCCTAAGCATCTATTTGAACTATAATCTAGTTTCAGGTAATGTCATGAACATGTTCAGTATGTACACAGTATTATAGTGTGCTACAATTAAAGCTGTATTGCGGCATTTTATGTTTTACATAAGATATTATGTTTTATTTTTATTTGATGTCTGTTTAACAGGTTCCTCTTTAAGTCACCAAGTCTCCCAGACTCCAGCTAACATTTATACAGAAGGAGAAGAAGTTAAAATCTACTGCTGGCACAGTAATCCAAGCTATGACTAAATCCTCTGGTACAAGAAGCCAGAGAAACAGCTACAACTGCTTGGATACATGTATTATGATAAGAGTTATCCAGAACCTGGAGTAAATATAACAATGGATGGGGATGCAAGACAACACAAGAACTGCACATTAACGATTAAGGATCCCCACGTGAGCAGCAGTGGAGTGTACTTCTGTGCTGCTAGATACCACAGTGCTGCACATCACTGCACCTCAATACAAAAACCTCCCAAACACATTTTAAAAATTTCTGTATGGCAGCTTGCAGCCACTTACGCCTGGAATCAGACATTATAACCAACGTTGGTCTCACAAAGATCAGATATTATAACAAAAGGTTCCTTATAAAAAAAACAATGCAACATTTGAGCTGCCACATCTTGTAATAGAGGCCAATCTCCAATGGCAAATATATCTGTAGGGGATTATTATTATTAGCTTTTGACTATGAATAAAAGTGTCACATCCTGTTTTAAAAAGAAACCTATAATATTCAAACGATCTGCACTATTTTACTTTAACGTAATAAAATGATGACAAAAATTCTCAAACATATCATATGACAAACATATTGGTAGTTTAAGGTGATTTGAGCTTTGTCACATGCTGTGTTATCCTGCTGGAAGCAGACATCAAAAGATGGGTAGAGTGTGGTCATAAAGGCATGGACATGGCAGCAACAGTACTTAGGTAGGATGGGGCATTTAAACAATACTCAGTTGGTACTGAGCGGCCAAATGTTGAAAGAAAATATCCACCAACCCATTACACCACCATTATCCACCTGAATTGTTAATATGAAGTGGGGTGGATCCATACTTTCACGTTGTTTACACATCTTTCTGATTATCATCTGAATCTGAGACTCATCAGACTAAAAACATTTTCCAATCTTCTTTTGTCCAATTTTGATAAGCCTGTGTAAAGAGTAGCCTCAATGTCCAGTTGTAACAGCAGGCATGCCATCCAGTGTGTTCTTCTGTTGTTGTTGTTGTAAGTTACGAAAAGTTGAAACATTTAGATTTTTGGACTTTTTTTTGCTTTTTTCTTTTACTTGTCAATTTTATAGGAAATGAGGCTGGTCTTGGTCATGCTTATGCCTATGTACACATTTCACAGCCCCTCACACCTGTGACACTTCCTCTCAGAAGGAGGCAGTATATCGCTAGTCAGACTTACTCATGTGAATTATTCTAATAATAACCTGAGGATTACTGAGACTCCACCCAATGAATGATAGTTTGCTCCTATTAAAGTTTACTCAGACAGAAAACTGGAAATGATCAAGACAACTGAGAACATCGTTCATCACAAAGCATCATGATTTTTCTGCTCCTAAGCATCTATTTGAATTCTATTCCAGTTTCAGGTAATGCCATGAATATGTTCAGTATATATCCAGTATTATACAGTGCTTCAATTTTAGCTGTATTGCTGCATTTTATATTTTACATAAGATGTTGTGTCATATTTTTATTTGATGTCTGTTCAACAGGTTCCTCTTTAAGTGATCAAGTCCACCAGAGTCCAGCAAACATTTATACAAAAGGAGAAGATGCTAAAATCTACTGCTGGCACAGTATTCCAAGCTATAACCGAGTCCTCTGGTACAAGCAGTCAAAGAAACAACTACAATATCTTGGATACATGAATATTGACAAAGGTTATCCAGAGACTGGAGTGAATGTGGAGATGGATGGGAATGCAGATCAAGGCAAAAACTGCACATTAACAATTAAGGAAATCAAGCTAAACAGCAGTGGTGTGTATTTCTGTGCTGCTAGATACCACAGTGGTGCACATCACTGCACCTCCATACAAAAACCTATCTCAGCTTTTTAATATCTGGATTACAGCTCACAGCTCCTTACACCTGGTATCCACCATTATAACCAATGTTGGTCTCACAAAAATCAGATATTATAATAGAAAGTTGCAGCAATGAGCAGCAATACAACATGTAAGCTGCCACATCCTTTTATCAAAAGTACCTCTAATATTCAAAATATTGGCGGCATCTGATTTCAGCACGCTGAAGACTCAAATATTTACATATATTTAGAGTTGTTCCTCAGTTGTTCTTTAGTGGGCTGTAAATAACGTAGTTAAAGTAGCTTCTATACTGAAAAATGTTCTTTAAACATTTGGATATACATTTTTTCTTTTACCAATCACTAAGAATTTTGAGATTCTTTTAATTACACAGATTAAAATGATGGAGTAGTTACAGTTACAGTGTGAGTAACTACAGTAGGAGGTACTGTTATGGACAAAATGTACAAAACACAGATTAATAACCTTCAAAGTAAAAAGGAAAACTTTAGGATGATGGCCAGTCTGTGTAACTCAAACAACCTTAAAAGGTTGGGTCTGTTTACTTAATGGGAGGGAGAAATAATGAGCATAAGAACATACAGTAAGACGTAAGACAATATCAAGTACATTGATATTTACTTCAGCAAGAAAACACAACATCACGATCATCTTCTTATCATCTTCTTCCTGTTAACTGTTCCCAATAACAACATTTCAGCCCAATGCACCTGTAACATTTCCTCTCATTAGGTGGCAGTATACCTTTACTCAAACGTTTACACTGAAACACAAATGTAAATTGGGGGTAGTGACTAAAACTATGACGATTATGATAATAAGATAAGGATGCTGAGACTCCACCTGCTAAATAATGGTTTGTTCATAAGAACGTTTTTGCAGAACTGAAAGCATCAAGGAGTCATGATTATTCTACTTCTAAGCATCTATTTTAACAATATTCTAGTTTCAGGTAATGCCCTGAATGTATTAAATACACTTTAGAACAGTATTATCCACAGCTACCATTATAACTGTATTTAAGCTGCATTTTATAACACATTTTTATTATTTTTCTATTTTGCGTCTTTTCTTTGGTTGATGTCTGTCTAACAGGTTCTACTTCAAGTGACCAAGTCGACCAGACTCCTGCTGACATTTACACAAAAGGAGAGGATGTTAAAGTCTACTGCTCACACAGCATTCAAAGCTATAACAAAATCCTCTGGTACAAGCAGTCAGAGAAACAGCTACAATATCTGGGTTACATGAATATTGACAAAGGTTATCCAGAAACTGGAGTGAATGTGACGATGGAAGGGAATGCAAATAAAGGCAAGAACTGCACATTAACGATTAAAGATCTCAAACTGAGCAGCAGTGGAGTGTACTTCTGTGCTGCTAGTTACCACAGTGCTGCAGATCACTACACCTCAATGCAAAAACCTAATAAACACAGTTATACATTTAAGAAGCCACATCTCTAAAAAAAAAAAAAAAAAAAAAAAAAAAAAAAAAAAAAAAAAAAATCGACCTCCAATAATAAAAATATCTCCCATGTAGGATTTCAACATGAGCACTATTTTATTGTAGATTTTTACTCTGCTCTTAAAGAGAAGAGAACTCTGCAAAAAAAGAAGACATGCTCAGAAGACGTTGATTAATTGCAGATACATAAATGCACTGATCTTCTCTCAGTGATAATCACCATCCAGCTGTCCTCTGAATTTTCACTTAAGACACTGAACTTGACTTTAATGCACTTGTTCAGTACTAAAATAAACTACATTTCTGTCACTAAACAAGAAAAAAAAACAATTGAAAAGCAACTTCATTGTAGTTTAATGAAGTCATTAAACTACAAGCAACAACACTTTGTTGAAAGAAATCTAAAACAAATGCACATTTTGTTCACAAGTGTAACATCTACAAATTATAAAGAGATAAGATTTGTCATCAATGTCATCATCTTCCTATTTAACCTGTAAAGTTATATTGATTCCAGCTATAAATTGTTTTTACTGTCACTTATACAAACAACAAGATTGTTCCATTTCACTTAAATCTCCCAAATAACCAACTTCAGCTCTTCTCACAGCTCACAGCCTCTTTGAACCTGTAACACTTCCTGTCATAAGGTGGCAGTCTATCTCTGACTTTTATACTGAACCGGTAGGCTGTGTAGTCATGGCTGTCAGAGCTATGATATAAGCTGAGGACATAATAAGACTCCACCTGTTGAACGATGGTTTACTTGAGTTTGTTTTCTCATCACAACTGAGAACATCTTTCACAGCATCATGATTATTCTACTTCTAAACATTTATTTTAACTGTATTTTAGTTTCAGGTAATACAGTGAATACAATAACTGCATTTTAATAAGAAACTACACTATTATTATAATGTTGGTATATTTGTATTTTTTAAGTAGCATAATTTTAAAGCGTATTCTTACATGTTGTGGCTTACTTTTGATTGATGTCTCTTCAGCAGGTTCCTCTTTAAGTGACCAAGTCAACCAGGATCCGGCTAACATTTACACAAGAGGAGAAGATGCTAAAATCTACTGCTCACAAAGTATTCCAAACTATAATCGAATCCTCTGGTACAAACAGTTAGAGACACAGCTACAATTTCTGGGATACATGTATTTAAACGACGACAACCCAGAGCCTGGAGTGAATGTGATGATAAATGGAAGTGCAAGAACTGGCGAGAAGTGCACATTAACGATTAAGGATATCAAACCGAGCAGCAGTGGAGTGTATTTCTGTGCAGCTAGTTTCCACAGTGCTGCAAATCACTCCACCTCTATACAAAAACCTAACAACACCAGTTTTGTACAGCTCCTCACACCTGGAATCAACAATTATAACCAATCTTGGTCTCACAAAGATCAGATATCACAACGGAACGTTCCTCATGAGGAGCAAGGCACTATTTGAACCACCACATCCTCCAATTCAAAATATGTGCACTGTCTGATTCCACCAAGAACACTAAGATGTTACAAATTCTCACACGTCATTATCAACTTGTTGAATTGAATTTGATGAATTTGTGACTGATGACCTTTAAATGAAGTAATTTTTAATTTTTTTTCAGAGGCCGATATAATCAGCACCTAAAAAGATGTAAACAATAATCTTGACTGATTCTCAGTTGAATAAGCTCTCATCTTTGGGGTTCAGATGAACATTTTGTTATTGTTTCACTGTTTTTGTTTTGTTGACACAAACGAGGCTGCTTGTACTGCTCAAAAATCTACTGCTCATGTAGCCTTCAGATCTTATAACCAAATGTTCTCTTTCATGCAAAGAAAGAGCTTTATAAGAGTTTATAAGATACATGTCTTAAAACAATGATAATGAACTCACACTCCTCTTAACATCCCCGCCTTGCAGTGAGTCATGTTTCCATTATTATTGTGATCTTTAAAAAAAGGGGTTTTTTTGTCATTTCTCACAGGTTCATGTCCAAGTAAACAAATTTCAGTCAGATTGAGTTTCTTTAATATATATTAGGAAGTCGTGAATTCCAGAGGGTGAAGTTGATGTCAAGATGAATGGAAATGCAAATAAGTGCAGTGTATTTTTGTGTTGGTCTTTAGCACAGAGTTGGAGAGTTACTAGTCATACCAGACAGTTCAAAGCTTCTTACATCTGCATGACTATCTTTGACATAGTGACCAGATATCTATAGGTAGACCTTTATAATGGGACAGGAGTCAATAAAAGTCTGATGGCAATCATATCAACATGGTACTAGTAACATTTGTGTATCACTTTCAACCCAGCAGTCTAAACTGGCTGCAGTCATATGCATGTTTGTGAGTTGCTCTGCTCCCGAGAAATATGATTACTTTGGAGCTTAAACAGTCATTTTTACCCGCAACAGTTATTATGCACAATTCTAAATGTGGTGTGCAGTGGTAGTTGATTGGTCAGTGTCAAGAAGTGGAGGAAGTACTAAGCCATACAGCCCATCTTAAAGGTTGTGCTACTTCCCTGATGGGAGGGGCTACAAGGAGATGGAATCAGTACACACTGTTACAGAAACATTATACAGACTGATGTTTAGTCTAGTCAGAAAACGCAGCATCATGATATTTTTTTTCTTTCTAAGCTTTGACATTATTCTGGTTTCAGGTAATAAAGTCTTAATTGTTCCTTGTATTTCAGCTTGTTGTAGCTAATGTACCATACTGTCATACTGTTTGATTTCTTACAGAAATGAATAATGTGTTTATGAGCACCAGTGATTCAAGAACTGTATTTCATGTAATGAAAAATTAGTTGTTCTTGTCTTAAACTCCTGTCCTGAAAATATTTTTGCATAAATCATCTTACAGGTTCTTCTCTCCATAACCAAGTCCAGCAGGATCCTGCTGAAATATACTACAGAGCTGAAGAAACAGCTAAAATCAGCTGCTCTCACAGCATTCAGCACTATGATAAAATCCTCTGGTACAAGCAATCAAGGGACGATCAGATGCAGTTCCTGGGATACATGAATGTAAATGATGGATATCCAGAGACTGGTGCCAATGTGGAAATAAGTGGGAGCGCAATTCAAGACAGCACCTGCACTCTAACAATTAAAGGACTCATTGTGAACAGCAGTGCAGTTTACTTCTGTGCTGCTAGTCACACAGTGCTATGTAGCACTGCTCCCCAATACATAAACCTCCCAATCATCAGTTTTCATCTCTTCTTCTCAGAGTTCACAGCCCTGTGCACCTGTAACATTTCCTGTCATGGCGCTGCAGTATATCATTGCAAAGACTTGTAAATTGAACAAGGCTGACACCATGACAGTTCTAATAATAAGCTCCACCCACTGAATGACTGTTTGCTCTAAAGCAGATTTACTCTTACTTTAACCATAGAACACCTTTCATAGCGAGATGATGATCGTGATTATTCTGCTCCTGAGGTTTCATTTAAACTGTATTCTAGTTTCAGGTAACAGCATAATTGTGTTGAATATATTTAAGCCAGAATTAAAGAGTATTAGAAATATAACAGGATATAAATTGCATTTTTAAATACATCATTTTTAAGCTAATTCTTATGCATTGTGTCTTACTTTTGGTTGATATCTGTCCAACAGGTTCTTCTTTCAGCGACAAAGTCTACCAGACTCCAGCTAATATTTACACAAATGGAGAAGATGCTAAAATCTCCTGCTCGCATAATATTTCAAGCTATAACCAAATCCTCTGGTACAAACAGTCAAAGAAACAATTAGAATTGCTGGGATACATGGTTTTAACAGGAAGTAATGCAGAGGCTGGACTGAATGTGGTGATGGAAGGGAGTGCAAGTCAAGGCAAGAACTGCACATTAACGATTAAGGAAACCAAACTGAACAGCAGTGGAGTGTACTTCTGTGCTGCTAGTTACCACAGTAGTGCACATCGCTAGACTTCCATACAAAAACCTATCAAACACATTTTTTAATATCTGTATTACAGCTCACAGCCTCTCACACCTGGGATCAGCCATTATAACCAATGTTGGTGTTACAAAGATCAGATATCACAATAGAAGGTTCCTCATGAGCAGCAAAGCAACATTTGTTGCTATCATGTCCTGTTATAGAAAAAAAAAAAACACATCTGCAGCATTTCGTTTACCCCTTACTAACAAATTCAGTTTTCAGCTGACAGCCCCATGTATCTGTATTACACTTCAAACCAGCACGCATTTATCCTCTAACCCAGATCATATATTAACATATAAGATTCATTATGAACAGGAATGCAGCATTCAAGCTACCACATCCTGGTATAAAAAGCATCCTCAATATTCAATATGTCTGCATTTTAAGATGAGCACAGTGATGACTCCAATCCTCAAGTTTATTGTACTTTAAGTGAGCCTTATCTGTTGTTTAATAATCCAAATACACAAAAGCTGAACAGTATATTATTACTATCAAATTAGTAGTGTCAGAGAAAAGAAGGAAACTGTTTAGGTATGAAAATACTGGCATCGTGTGAGATGTTTAAGGTTTTACATCTAGAGCTTACAACACTACCTAGGGTAAAAAGCAAGCTTTTTTAAACTGCTTTGCATGGGTTATTTGCTTCTTCTCACACATTTTGGTCCAGAGTGGTGTGCACGAGTAGTTGGCTTTAATGTTAAAAGAGGAAGTGATGAGATACAACCCACCTTTAAAGGTTCTGTATGCTTACACAGTGGGAGGGTTTCCTCTGAAGTAGGAATACAGTAATCGCCATACCAGCCTACAATAAGGCAGAAACTCAGTATCAAATAGACTGAGACTCAGAAAACACTGCATCATGATCATCTTCTTGTGTTTAATCTTTAGACTTGTACAGGTTTCAGGTAAATATTATTGTTTCTTTTATTTTTATTTCAGTTGCTTATTAATTCTATAATTATTAGATTTTATTACTGCATAATTGTTTTGCATTAGTCTCCTTAATGCAGACATACTTGTTTCAGCAGGGTCTTCTCACATTGACAAAGTCCACCAGACTCCTGCTGAATCTTTCTACACATCTGAAGAAACAGCTGCCAAAATCAATTGTGTCCATTATATCCAGGACTATACCCGAATCTTTTGGTACAAGCAATCAAAGAACAATGAGCTGCAGCTCCTGGGATACATGAATGTCGATAAAGACTATCGAGAGAGTGGAGTAAATGTGACGATGACTGGGCGTTCAACTAAAGGCGAGACCTGCATATTAACAATTAAAGGACTCAACCTAAATAGCAGTGCAGTGTATTTCTGTGTTGCTAGCCACACGGTGCTATATTCCACTGTTTCTCAATACAAAAACCTCCCGTCAGCTACTTTTTTTTTCTTTTTCATTTCAGTTTTGTAGCTCACAGTCTTCTGCACCTGGATCACACTTCTAGCCAACATTGGTCTTGCTCCCCATCCAGATCAGATATTATAATATGAGGTTCTTCTGTGCAATAATGAAATAGAGTTGCCACATCCTGTTATACTAAACAAACACCTCAAGCCTTCAGTCAGACTGTTTACATTCAAACATAGTTTAAATATTATTGTCAAATAAACAGGTTAGTCTTAGCCGTGTCCGTTGGTGCAGTGGTGTTTATAAGAAACAACTGACTAATACTTTAAATTATCAGTGCTATGTTTTATTTTGAAATACATCCCAGTTATTGAGTGAGCAGAGCACTGGTGAATTTGATGCATTGTGCCTTTTGCCACAGATGCATGGACTTTGGAATAATACCACTTTAATACCAATAACACTTACATAACCACTTAACTGACCGTTACATTGGTACCATCCTATTAATGAACCGTGCTTGAAGCTCTTTAGAACAACCCATTTTTCCACAAACATTGTCGAAGACAGACTGTATGGCTATGTGCTTGACTGTATACACCTTTGGCAATGGGACTGAAAACAACTGAATTCAAAGATTAAACTGCTGGTTTTAACCATGGTAAAAATAATAATATAATAATAATAATAATAAAGAAAGAAATTAATCAATATTCATTTATCATTAACCTTGCATCTGATCAATTTATGTGACTGACAAGGAGGCTGGTCTTAATCGGGTCCCTGAAGTAGCCAACTGTTATGCCTGCGGAACAGGAATTTTTACGGTGGCCCTGAGAGGCCAAACGGACTGCAACTTAAGAAAATATCAGCAATACGAAAAAGGCTGCAAAAGCACACAAAACACACGGGAAACAGGAAAAACGAAAATGGAAACAGGAAAAACGAAAACGGAAATAGGAAAAACAAAAACAGAAAAAAGGAAAAAACAACTGCAACTGGTCCGTCAGGTTTTTGTCTCCCCAGAAACACTTCCCTTGCTTTTGGAAATCTGTTTTTTACCTTTCTGACATAAGCTGTAACCATTCATTTACCTAATGTACAGTATCAGTTAGCAGTTTTTACGCATAAAGCAGCGTGAAAGAACTGGTCAAATTATAAAGCATGACCTTAATGATGGAGGAACTATGGTCTGTATATGTAGCAGGAACAAAAAGCTTGTTTACTGCTCACTAACATTTAAGATCCAGTCAAATTGGACAATTTAGGACAATTGAACCATTGACAATTGATCCTTTAAGACATTTTATTATTAAGAACGTGACAAGTAACTTGTTTTGTGAAGCAAGATAGTAGATATGAATGAACACATTCATAACTACTAATGAATAATAAGTTAATGATTTTACAAAGGGACTGTTTTCTGACTAACTTTGAATATATTCTTGCAGGTTTGTTTTACTTTCTTTCACAAGATGGCAGCATATCTTTGTTGAGGCAGCGGTGTATGGTTAGCAGCATTTAACATAACATATAGAAGAGCAGGAACCCGTAAGACACCACCCACCTTGAAAATCTGGTCTCTTGTATTCCTGACAGGCTAACCTATAACCAGACTGCCCTTAAACTGAAGTCAGAGAACACAATGATGATCATTTTCTTGTATTGTTCTCTTGTTGGTTTTTTCCATGTTTCAGGTAAAAAGAAGTATTGTATTGTATTTTTTCTTTAAAATGTTTTTAAAGAGGTATTTGCTTGTAACCATGAGGTTCCTATGGTCTCTAAAACGAGGATTAGTTGTCAGAAGACGTAGATCGGTTGTATTAACTTAAACACTTTATTACCGGTCATTTTTTTATTCTCCAACACTTGTTTCTACAAGTAAGGAGGAGCTGCAAATATATATTGTTGTTAAAGTGTTGCTTTTCTTGGTTTTTATAAAGGTTACTTACTCATCTTAATCTAGTCAATCATATATGCACTAACTGACATGTGGAAAATTTGTCACATTTGTAGTCAGAGTTTTTTTTTTTTATGTCTTTTCCACAGGTTCTTCTCTGAATTCCCAAATTTACCAGACTCCAGCCCAGCTGTACATTTCAAGGGAAACAGAAGAAGTCGAAATAAACTGTTCTCACAGTATTCAGGGCTATGATCGAATCCTCTGGTATAGGCAAATGAACAACAGACATCTGCAGTTCTTGGGATACGTGTACGGGACCATGGATAATCCTGAGAAAGGACTTGATGTGAAATTAAAAGGAGATGCAAATAAAAATAAGACTTGCACACTAACAATCGAAAAACTGGGCCCAAACAGCAGCGCAGTGTACTTCTGTGCTGTCACTCAACACAATGCTAGAAAGCACTGCGCTTCAGTACAAAAACCTCACCATGTGTTCTCCCCTCAGCACACGGCGCTGCACCAGCACCTGTCAAGAGGGTTTTTTTTCCCCTCCTTTTTTTTTTTTAAGGAAGCTTCCCTCTGTCAGGCAACTCAGTATTTAAATGCCCTCAGATATTCAGTATATCTGCAGTGGCAGCATGTCAGCAAACTGGAGCACTATCATGATGCAGCTTTTCATTAGATTTGTACTTTTTCCCCTCTGGCTTCAAGGTAGTAATTAATAATTAACATTTGAAATGCAAATATTTTCTGCTATAGTTATGGTGTGCACTGCAACAACCAAGTTTAGTTTAGGGTTCTTTTTTTCTCTGTCAAGCAATACCTGGAACATTTAAACTATTTATTTAAAATATGGCTAAGTAATAACTGAGTTATTTGCTGCTTATTTTTAAAACGGACTGGTCTAATAGTTCATCAATGAATATGGAAAATGTTTAAATGAGAAAAAAATAAGTAAATACACTTTTTTGTTACAACTTATATAAGAAGATATCAAATTCTGTTTGAATGTTGCATTTTCTCTGCACAGGTCACTGCCAGGATGTTACTCAATATCCTAAAATCAGCTGGAGTTATTTGTCCAGTTCTGCAGAGATGAACTGCAGCCATAACAAAGACTTTACTTATATGCAGACATACTGGTACATTCAGCGACCAGGAAAGACCATGACCTTCATCCTCTCCAAACCTCTTGGGGGGAAGATTGAATATGGAGACGTCTCTGAAGCAAAATATTTAGCCAGCAAAAAAACTTTGACATTGGGACCCTCACAGTGAAACACTTGCAGTTTAATGACAGCGGGGTGTATTTTTGTGCCGTCGGCAGACACAGTGATGCGAGAAGAATGAGAAGCTGAGCAAAAACTGTTTGCTAATCAATTAGATGTATATTGGAAAAAAACAAGCATTTTATATCATGTCACCAGGTGGCACTAGGGCTCAAGAAATACTTCACCTTAACATGCAGCATGTGAAATATAAAGTAGGATTTCAGAGGGCACAAACAAAGAGTTCACAGCAAACAAAACTACTTTAAATGTCAACTTTGAATTTTGTTCAAAGATAATCTTTTACTAAGAGAGTAAGAGATAATTACTTCTATGGCCCCTGAGTTGATAAATTTCTCTCCATCTATCACGTCACAAAATGTAGATTCTAAAAAGCTACAGAAGCTTTTTCCCTCATTTATATTGAATGGAGCTTTGATTAAATGGGTTTTTCTTTTAGGCTCTCTCAGACCTCATAAATTCACTTGAACTCCTGGCCCCTCCCAAGTTGCTGAAGCCTTTTTCTGTCTGGGAGGGATTGGGTTTCTTTATCACTTCGGTTACCATCACTATCAGCCACTATAAGTCACTTTCATCTCATGCAAAGCCCATGTGTAGTCTGAATCGCTTTTTGAGCAGTTGCTCAAAATGATCATGTTTCTCCTCTTTTGTCTGGCAGGTAAAAACTTGTTTCAACTATATTTGTTGATGTTTGATTAATACTGTACATTTAGTTTAGCTTTTTTTTGTTCAGGATTGATCAGAGCATAAATAATAATATTCTGGGTTTTTTCTTCCTACAGGTGTTTGTGAGGGTCTTCGAGTTCATCAGACTCCCTCTGATATTATCACACAACCTAATGACAAACCTGGTGACAAAATTCATATTTTCTGCACCCATAATAAAACCGACTACTGGGTGATGCTCTGGTACCAGCAGCCACCTGGAGACACAGCTATGAAACTCATTGGGTATTTATACTCCAAAGATGTCACAATGGAAGAGCCATATAAAAATAATTTCACCATCTCTGGAGACCTGACGGGGAATACAGCAAAGAAGAGTTCTCTCATAATTAAACTTGCGGGACAAGAGCAAAATGCAGTTTACTACTGTGTTGCGAGAGAAGCACAATGACAAAAAGGCTCTTTGAACCTTACAAAAACTGCACAATGTGGAATCATCAGTGGTTTAAAAAACAGAAAGGGAATAAACTGATCACATACACCTGTTTTGTGGTTGTACTGTGGTTTGATGTAATCATGTTTCCATTGGCTAACGTATTTTGTGACTGTTTTTTATGTTTGTTATAAGGAAATCTGTCCAAAAGCATCATTTGTTGTGAAATCTAATAAAAGGAGAACTTATATAGATAAATCACATGAAGCCACTCCTCCTCTGCCTACATCACACTGGTTTCTTCGTGCAGTGACACCCAGCTCTGCGAGAAAGCACCTGCAGCACAGACTCTGTTGGTTTAAATGCTGCGATACAGCCATCATTTTATAGTAGCTCATGTCAGAACTCTACACAATGATCAGATTTCTTTTTGGCCTTTTCCTCACAGGTAACTGCTTCACACTTAAATGTGATTTACAATCTTTGCTTTCACGTTTTATATCATTGATGTGTCAACCTCTGCTTACAGCAGGTATTTCACTGGGGGTTCGGGTCCATCAGTCTCCCTCTGCTGCTATCAGAAATGCTGGTGATGATGTAGAACTAATCTGCACCCATGAAAAAACTGACTACAGAGTGATGCTGTGGTACCAGCAGTCACCTGGAGACGCAGCTCTGAAACTAATTGGATATGTGGACTATAGCACAATAAAATATGAAGGAGAATTTGAAAAGTATTGCAACATCACTGGAGATTTAAGTGGAAATACAGCTAAGAAGGGGTCTCTGTTTATAGCGGGTCTAAAAGAGTCTGAGCACAGCGCGGTGTATTACTGTGCAGCGCGGTATGCACACTGAGGCAGATTTCCTGTTAGTTACACAAAAACTAAATGCGTGTATCTTTTATCAACTGTGGTTTTATGTCTTTAAGCAACCTTCAGCCATCCAGCTGCTCTCTGGGATCCCTGTCATGTGATACATACATCATTTCCTCATGTTTTTTTTTTTTAAACTTACATACATACTAGTGACAACCCTCATCAGTATCACATTTATCTCGCAGCTGCACAGGATAGAGAACTAAAATGATAATTTTACTTATTTTAGGTCATCTTATGGGTAATTTCAATTTTCCTCTAGATCAGCAAGTTTCTATTTCGTTTCAATGTTTAAGTAAATCTAAGTTGTTGTTGGGTTTTTTGTAGGTTTTTCACTCGGGGTTCAGATCCATCAGTCTCCTTCTGTCATCAAAAAGGCTGATGCCAATGTTGAGATTTTGTGCAAACATGAAAAATCTGACTACAGAGTGATGCTTTGGTACCAGAAGCGACGCGGAGAAACGGCTCTGAAACTTGTTGGATATGGATATGCAAAGTTCAACAATGACAGCGTGGAGGAGGCATTTAGAAAACATTTCAAGTTATCTGGAGATCTGGAAGGAGAGAAAAAACATAGCTTGCTCACCATAATCAACCTTAAACCACTTGAGCACACTGCGACTTACTTCTGTGCAGCCAGGGAAGCACACTGCATCAAACATCCATCTTCTCCTAACAAAAACCTCTTTTTTGCTCACCCATGAATGTAGGTTAAAGAGTAAGTTATCTCCCATACAATCATGGGTTGTTTTTGTGGTTTACCGAGTTCCCAGCTTATCAGCACATTTATTACACTACTGCTTTCCTTTCACCCTTCAGACATACACTGCGTTGCCACAAGTATTAACTCACCAATCCAAATCGTTGAATTCAGGGGTTCCAGTCACGTCTATTGCCACAGGTGCATAAAATCAATGTGAAAGAATGGCTCAGTCTCAGGAATTCCAGCATAGTATTCTGACAGTGTGCCATCAGTGCAACAAGTCCACCACTATTGGTGGTGTAATATCAACTAGAAGCAACTAGAAACAACAGCAACTAAGCCAAAAAAGTGGTGGGCCACATAAAATCAGAGCAGTGTCACCCGATACTGAGGCGCATAGTGCACAGAGGTCACCAACTTTCTGCAGATTCAATGGCTGCAGACCTCCAAATTTCACGTGCCCTTCAGATTAATTTAGATTAAGATTATTTTACTTACATCAAAGCCCTACATGGCCAAGCATAATGCAAAGAGTTGGATGCAGTGATGTAAAGTGTGCCACCACTGGAGTCTAGAGTAGTGATGTGTTCGCTGGAGTGAAAAATCCATCCGTCTGGCTCAGTCTGATGAATGAGTCTGGGTTTGGCGGTTGCCAGGAGAACGATACTCGCCTAATTGTGCTGTGCCAAGTGTAAAGTATGGTGTGCGATTGTTTTCCAGGGGTTGGGCTCAGCCCCTTAGTCTCCATTTTGTCATGTTCCAACATGACAGCATGGAGACAGTTTGCATTAAACAGTTTGAATTAAAATTACAATTATTCAAATTTTGTGGATTAAACTACCATATTTACTTGAAGATATGTGGGTCAAGATCATAACACAAAACAACTGCTAGTACCAGCCCATAACCCTGCCTGTGTTTTGTTCACCTCTAACATACCAGCGATGCGTGATTATAGATGCCACACAGGTGTGTCCATCTCACCTGCAGCGGTATCGCGCCCAGCCACAGACTAATACCAGAGTTTCATAGAGAAGAGGTGTTATTTTAAATTACATAACAAGTTGACTAAAATATCAGGTACCACTATGACAAAGACCAGTCAGCCTTCCTGAAAGCCTGCCTCAGGTATGCCTTCATCCACACCTGACCAGGTGTGATCAATTAGCAGCTGAACACTCTTGTACTGCCCCTGCAAAGAGATTAGGGGCTGCAGAGGGGCGGAACACTCATCTTATATACTGCTCTCTTTACATCACTTCCTGTTCCTCCTTCTGTTTTACAAAGTACAGTAAAGACTCCATTCAGTTCTTGACATTCAACATGACACCAGCTTATCTTATCATTGCCTTTCTCTGGATTAAAGGTAATTAATTCATTAATTAACCTTCTTCTTTGATATATTTGTAAATTAACCCTTAAAATGCTTTATAGATGGAAGAACTGGAGGTGGTATATAAATATTTACTTTCACCATTTTCCCAGAAATCAGCTGACGTGCACAGGTTTTCTTCTCCAGCAGCAGCACATTACAGCAATATATAACAGTGTTTCTTTATTTCTTTACAGGAGTTTACCCCAATAAACAAAATCAGGTTTTTCAGTCTCCAACTCAACTGTTAGGAAAACCAAATATTCAAATAAACCTGACCTTAACTCATAACATCTCGAGCTATGACACAATTCTGTGGTATCATCGCTCAGCAGGAGACACCTCCATGAAACTGGTTGCATATGTCAATTATAAAACTCCAAAAGTTGAGCCGGGTTTTGAAAGCCGTTTCAGTGTGAGCGGAGATGGAGAGAAAACCGGTTATCTTCACATCCTGAACCCAAAACACCCCGAAGACAGCGGAGAATATTTTGGAGCAGCAAGTATGCACAGTGATAAATATGCTCATCCTCCAATACAAAAACCTCCATAATGATCCAGCAGATATGAGTACCCCAACAGGAAACCACAGATACCATGTGACACAGTATCAGTGTTCTAACAGCAGTCTTCATTAGAACTGGATGTAGGCTTTACAGGTGATGTTAATCTTTGTATTGGAGAGTCGTTTATAGGTGAGTTGCAACTTAGTTTGCAATCTTACCAAAAATGAGTAGTTATTATTAATTTGTTGTGTATTTAAATTGTATCCAAGCTCTGTACATTATGTTTCTATATGAAGTTTTATTTATTTTTGTGCACCAAACAGAAGATCTGTTTGCCTTCAGATCTCCTCTACTTTTTGTAATCAACTCACAAATGACTTTTCAATAAAGTCTTGGACCAACTGTTAGGTGAAAACACCTGTCAGACACGAGATTCCACAAAAAGCCTTGAACACTCAAGCCACCAAGATCAGACCACAAAACAACTGCTAGTGAAATCTGAGAGACACTTACTGTACCAGCCCATAACCAGTCCAACAGTACCTGTCAGCCAGCATATCACAATTTAAGTACCTCACACTGAACTAAATAACCTATATGATAAAATAAAAGCTCTTCAGATGAAAATCATAGTCTAATTAGTACATTCATATGGTGTTTTTTTAATGCTAGAAGATATGTGAGGACCAAAAAATAGATTCAGCACCTTAACTGTAGATTTTAGCACTACGACTGCTTTTTTGAGAAGTAACTAAAATAGCAAAAGTAACCAATGTCCAAAGAAACACTTGGATACAAATCCAAAACACCTGGAGAACCGTTTTTAAACTTAACTCAACATCCTATATACTAAAATAAAAGCCTTTCAGGGGAAAATAGAATTCATACTGTAATTAACACATCCATATGTTTTTTTTTAATGCTAGAACATATGTGACAAATAAAATATGTAGTCACTATCTTAACTGAGAAACTCAAAATAAAACAAACAGGAGAACTATTGTTACAGACCACTTTAAAAATTAAAAGAAAGTCTGGCTTCTTGGAAGACTATTTTATATCTCATCTTATACGCTGAGCTCTTTACATCACTTCCTGTTCCTCCTCCTGTTTCTCAAAGCACAGTAAAGACTTTATTCAGTTCTTGACATTCAACATGACACCAGCTTATCTTATCATCACCATCAACACCTTTCTCTGGATTAAAGGTAATTAGTTAGTTAACCTTCTTCTTGTATATATTTATAAAATAACCCTCTACAAACACCTTACTATGGAGGAATTGGAGGTTAAATATTTACACCTTCTGTAACACTGTTTTCCAGTAATAAAGCTGAAGGTTTTTCTTCTCCAGCAGCAGCACATTACAGCAATATCTAACAGTGTTTCTTTATTTCTTTACAGGAGTTTACCCCAATAAACAAAATCAGGTTTTTCAGTCTCCAACTCAACTGTTAGGAAAACCAAACATTCAAATAAACCTGACCTTAACTCATAACATCTCGAGCTATGACACAATTCTGTGGTATCACCGCTCAGCAGGAGACACCTCCATGAAACTGGTTGCCTACATCTATTATAAAACCCCAAAAGTTGAACCGGGTTTTGAAAGTCGTTTCAGTGTGAGCGGAGATGGAGAGAAAACCGGTTATCTTCACATCCTGAACCCAAAACACCCCGAAGACAGCGGAGAATATTTTGGAGCAGCAAGTAAGCACAGTGATAAACATGCTCATTCCCCAATACAAAAACCTCCATAATAGTCAAGCAGATATTAATACCCCAACAGGAAACCACAGATACCATGTGACACCATATCAGTGCTCTAACAGTCTTCATTAGAACTGGAAGCAAGTTTTACAGGTAATGATAATATTAAGAAGAAGTAGTTTGAGAAAAGGAAAGGATTGAAAAAACATCAGCATGATGCTATGAAAGTTAGATAGAAATCCAAATGATTTTTTAAATGTTCAACTTTCTTTACTGCACAGAAAAAGTCAGGAAATCTAAATATATGACAATCTATAATGAGTTTTATCTTCCAACTATATAGTTCAGCCAAAATCAATAAAAATCCAACAATCAGTGATACTCTTCATTTTAACTCTCTGGGACAAAAAATATGGTCAAAAAGCAACCACATCTGGCAAAGCATATCAGAAAATCCTTGCAATTAAAATCTTGCTTCTTTAATACAATAATTTTACTTGTAGGATCAATAAGTATTTCTCTATCTGTCAGTTTATCTTTGCAAATTAACCGGGTGATAAATGTTTTGGACTTGTGGAGAAATAGCATTTCACTGCACTTACATGTTATGGATTTAATATAGAAGAAGAAGAGTGCATTTAAATAAAGGATGTAAATGGTAAAAAAGCAGGTGGAAGAACTGCCACATTCATTATTTCAGAGAAGAAATGGAAAGTTAGCAGGGAGTACATTCAAACTGGTTTAATTATGATCAAGAATTTAAAAAGCAGAACATCAGGGGCAGGACTAAACCAATTCAACCGATAGGTGGAGGCACAGCACGTAGTTTGAAGCTTTTATCATGAGGATGTGGTGATGAATTAACCCGACACTCCTACAGTGTCACAGTCTTAATCTCAGAGAACTGCTCTAGTCACATCAGTGCCTGACGATGTCTTCATTGTATGCCTTTGGCTCTTTCTTCATCAGTCTTTACTGTAAGATGTCAAACTTCAGGTGTTTGTGGATCTCTTTTAATATGCCTGAACAGTAATATTCAAAATATGCGTTTTTTTAGAGGTGATTTTGTTGGATATATTTTGTTTGGTTTGCAATTGTTTTTGCACAAATATGTTTATTGTATTTTCTCTACAGGTCAGGTGAGTGCTGTTACATTTCAGCAATCTCCTCCCCAATTAGTGGCAGAGAAAAGTGAAGTCCAGATCAACTGCAGCCATAATGATGGGAACCTTCCTGTAATGCTCTGGTATCAGCATATGAAAGAAAATCAGTCTATGACCCTCACTGGGTATGGATATCAAAATACCCGCCAAACATTTGAGGGTCAGTTTGAAAAACAATTCAAGTTGACAAGAGGAAGCGCAACAACAGGAACACTTACTATTCCAAGCGCAGAACTGTCACACTCTGCTGTTTACTTCTGCGCTGCCAGCACACAGTGATGTGGCTTAATGCCACTCCCTTACTAAAAGCATTTGTTCCTATTCCTGCAGGTGTGATGTGTCTCTTATAGACTTTGGCTGAACAAAACCGTGTTTGTCCTACAACAACACAAACTTGGAGGATGTCAGCTGTGATCGGGTTTCTTCTCGTCTTCCTTTCAAGTAATTATTTCAAATTTTCTTGCACTTTTTACAACACTTGTTATTTTACAATAACTTCTACATTAGCTTCTTTAACATTTGCGTTCTTCCCCACACAGATCAAGCCAGCAGTGTGACCTTTCAACCATCTCATCCAAGAATAGTCACTGAAACAACCAATGTTGAAATTACATGCAGTCATGATAAAAATGACTTCTATCTAATGCTTTGGTACCAGCAAAAGGAAAATGGTTTAATGAGCCTCATAGGATACAGCTACTTCGGCAGTGACTCTGCCAAGGAAGAAGAATTTGACAATCGGTTTGACATTAAAAGAGAAAACATGCAAACAGGAGCTCTGAGCATCAGCAGTGTGATTGTATCAGACTCAGCCATGTACTTCTGTGCTGCCAGCACACAGTGATGTGTTTTGGTGTAATGCCAATGCTAAAAACCTTCTTCTTTCTGAACCAGGCTGCTGGAATGTGCCTCAAAAATGTCTTTTTAGGCAAACTTTCAGTGGTTCAAACTCACAGTGTCTTTACTCCACGTACACACCAGTGAGCCTGGGGTGCCCACTTCCGTAAACCAGTTTTTGAGACCCTCTGAGTTCATGTCAAAGTTTTTTAATAACGTTTTTACACTTGCCAAGTACTTCTTTTTTACAACACATCAACTTCACTTGCTGACATATAATCTTATTATATTTGCAGGCTACATGGTGTAAAAGGAACCAAATGTTTACCTTAAGAAGGTGAAGCTGTAATTGTTAGCATAAACAGTCTAATGAAATAAACAGCTGTTTATTCCATTCTGGTGTCATTTTTGAGTTTCTACTGTAGTTTATAACAGTCAAATGTATTAAAGTATATGTGATCTTATAACTTTGTGTATTGTAATGTAACGTAATGTGTGGCTTTATTTTGAACATGTTAAAATAATATAACAACAGCCAAATAATATCCATTATAATTAACATGGAGTCCGTCCCTTTTCCACTATTTATAAACTATTGTTTTAAAGACAATGTGGTGACAATCTCATATCACAATATCATGTTTTGCTGCTGACTTTAATCAAGTAAAAATAAGTTGATCAAAACCAGTCATCTTATAAGTTTGGCAGGTAATATAATTTTATCATACAATTACAGGGAGTACAGAATTATTAGGCAAATGAGTATTTTGTCCACATCATCCTCTTCATGCATGTTGTCTCACTCCAAGCTGTATAGGCTCGAAAGCCTACTAGCAATTAAGCATATTAGGTGATGTGCATCTCTGTAATGAGAAGGGGTGTGGTCTAATGACATCAACACCCTATATCAGGTGTGCATAATTATTAGGCAACTTCCTTTCCTTTGGCAAAATGGGTCAAAAGAAGGACTTGACAGGCTCAGAAAAGTAAAAAATAGTGAGATATCTTGCAGAGGGATGCAGCAGTCTTAAAATTGCAAAGCTTCTGAAGCGTGATCATCGAACAATCAAGCGTTTCATTCAAAATAGTCAACAGGGTCGCAAGAAGCGTGTGGAAAAACCAAGGCGCAAAATAACTGCCCATGAACTGAGAAAAGTCAAGCGTGCAGCTGCCAAGATGCCACTTGCCGCCAGTTTGGCCATATTTCAGAGCTGCAACATCACTGGAGTGCCCAAAAGCACAAGGTGTGCAATACTCAGAGACATGGCCAAGGTAAGAAAGGCTGAAAGACGACCACCACTGAACAAGACACACAAGCTGAAACGTCAAGACTGGGCCAAGAAATATCTCAAGACTGATTTTTCTAAGGTTTTATGGACTGATGAAATGAGAGTGAGTCTTGATGGGCCAGATGGATGGGCCCGTGGCTGGATTGGTAAAGGGCAGAGAGCTCCAGTCCGACTCAGACGCCAGCAAGGTGGAGGTGGAGTACTGGTTTGGGCTGGTATCATCAAAGATGAGCTTGTGGGGCCTTTTCGGGTTGAGGATGGAGTCAAGCTCAACTCCCAGTCCTACTGCCAGTTTCTGGAAGACGCCTTCTTCAAGCAGTGGTACAGGAAGAAGTCTGCATCCTTTAAGAAAAACATGATTTTCATGCAGGACAATGCTCCATCACACGCGTCCAAGTACTCCACAGCGTGGCTGGCAAGAAAGGGTATAAAAGAAGAAAAACTAATGACATGGCCTCCTTGTTCACCTGATCTGAACCCCAGTGAGAACCTGTGGTCCATCATCAAATGTGAGATTTACAAGGAGGGAAAACAGTACACCTCTCTGAACAGTGTCTGGGAGGCTGTGGTTGCAGCTGCACGCAATGTTGATGGTGAACAGATCAAAACACTGACAGAATCCATGGATGGCAGGCTTTTGAGTGTCCTTGCAAAGAAAGGTGGCTATATTGGTCGCTGATTTGTTATTGTTTTGTTTTTGAATGTCAGAAATGTATATTTGTGAATGTGGAGATGTTATATTGGTTTCACTGGTAAAAATAAATAATTGAAATGGGTATATATTTGTTTTTTGTTAAGTTGCCTAATAATTATGCACAGTAATAGTCACCTGCACACACAGATATCCCCCTAAAATAGCTCAAACTAAAAACAAACTAAAAACTACTTCCAAAAACATTCAGCTTTGATATTAATGAGTTTTTTTGGGTTCATTGTGAACATGGTTGTTGTTCAATAATAAAATTATTCCTCAAAAATACAACTTGCCTAATAATTCTGCACTCCCTGTATAATGCATGTAATATAGCAGTTATTTGAAACATTAGATGGATTTTTTTCCCTATTTATTATTTGCATGGCCTGTTGTTTGTTATAATTAAAATGTAGACACTAACTTTCTCTTACTTGCACGATGTTGCATGATGCTGGGAACAAAAGATGTAAATTAATGTCACAGCAGCACAGAATACTGGCAACATTTCAAAAAGAACAAAAATAAAGCAGTCGATCATGAAGGAGGGTTATATATGATACTTCTCAAATCATGTGATCATGTGATCTCAGCTCATGATGTCTTTTGCATTAAATGTGGTGAGGTTTGCATCTGCTGTATCAGTCCACTGAAGGCAGCTCATCACTAACATGGTTATAGCAGTTATTTACCTCTCATTATTTATTCACTCTGGTGGGTGCTCTGTGTATTTACTCACACTTTATTTACTATACTTACTATATAAGTGACAAATCTGAGTAAATTCACTTTATTTCTCTGATTTTTCTCCCATGGCTTCTAGGTCTGACTGTTGTTGTTCTTCAGTCTGAAGATCAAATATCTGACCCTGGGAGAACAGTGACACTGGAGTGCAAAATGGGTTCAGAGTTCAGCATGAGCAGCTACACCATGCTCTGGTACAGACAGAACCACCATGGAGCTCCAGTCGACTACCTTTTAAATGAATATGATAAAACTGTGGGACGCTTAAAGTCATTTCTCGATGCATCCAAAAACAACTTCTCTCTACAAATAACTGAGCTGCATATGAATGACAGCAGCACCTACTACTGTGCTGCCAGTCACAGTGATACACACAGACCAGACACTCATACAAATAGCAAGTGTGTCTGTCACACATCACATATAACAGGAAGGGCTGTGGCTTGTTTGGTTTGATATTAAATTTTTAGAAAGATGGAGCAGTCTACAAATCTTCAAATTTACACAGAACTGACCTAAAACAATTTGGTGCATTTACTTTTAATATCAGATAAAAGTTGATGACTAACACCAATTACCTCTTGCACAAAGAATAAGCAGAAACATTTTAAAGTCACATGTCTAACTGTTACATCTGTGTGTCTGTGCACACCAAAAGAGTTTAGACCATACCGTATTTATTGGAGGTAATAGATTGGTTTGTAAATCATAATTTTGCATCACCATCTGCCCTCACTCTACATGTAGCTGCACAATTAATCCAATAAAGGATGAAGACAGCAGGTTTGAGGTTTCACAAGCAAAATTGTGAAAAAAAGCAAACAAAACATTCAAAAAAGCAAGAAAAAAACAAACTAAAGAAGAATAATCAGAATCAGAATCCCTGGAGAAAGGAGATTAAGCTGCAGTTGGCTTGGTGGCCACTGGGGGACAGCTGCTGTAAAAAGGAACCCCTTCAGATTGTTTGTATGAAAAACTGTGGGTTGATGACATCTTGTTTCAGAAGCTTTGACTGCAGCAGTTTAATAAGTTGCATCAGTGCTGTGCCTGCTCAGCCTGTTAGAAATGTAATTGCAGAAAGTTATATATTTTATTTGTCATAATATAATCACTGTAAAAATGAATTTCCTCATGTTTGTGCTTTTTATATTCACTGGTAAGAACATTTATACTTATATTAGATAACTGTAATATCTCTGGCAATTCTTCATCATATTTTTTCACTTAATTTGTTGATTTGCATTTGTCTCTTTGTTTTACAGATTTCTCCAGTGGTGTTAAAATTGATCAGTCTCAAATTATTTTCAGTCATGAAGGAACCGCAGATGTGACCCTGGATTGTAAACAAGATGACAATCAATATTACTACATGTACTGGTACAGACAAAGCAGTGATGGGAAACTGGAGTTAGTGACATTTTCTACTGGTCAAAATTCCTGGAACATTGAAGCTCCTTTTGAAAAAACAAAGTACACCATGTCTCGGCCTACTGTGCTTGAGGCCACCCTGCAGATACACCCTGTTGTGGCTGAAGACACGGCTCTGTATTACTGTGCTTCTAGTATAGCACAATGGTTAAGAAAGCATCTGCAGCTAAACAACAACCTCACAGGAAGAAAAAACTGGAAGATAAGGGCAAGATGGATAAATGTGAAAGCTGATGTGTTAAACTCTAAGAGCCCCATAAAATAAGTATCAGGACTATGTGATTGAAAAGGAAACAATAATTGTTATAAAAGCAAATAAAGCACATTTATTAATATATATGAAGTAGAAGAACTGTCTCTGCAAAGTTCAGTCATGTCTGTGCATCACCACAAAGCTGATCTGTTCAGATAAGTGAGCAGGTGTTGGTACTCAGTATATGACTGCTTTAGTTAGCTGTAACATTTGCAGTGTAAATTATAATAATTTAATACTGGAGTGTTATTACTGATAGATCTACCCAGAAGTTTGAAATTGGCAATAACAGAATATCCTGAATATAATGACTTTGACAGTTTTCCACTTGATTAATTCTGATCAAAAACACTTTATGCCACCAGAACAACTATGACCTATCAAGGTTTGGACTCCACAATATCTCTGCTGGTGTCTAATAGTATCAGGCAGATCCTTTCAGTTCTGTCAGTTGTGAGGTGGGTCTTCCACTGATTGTTGTTCCAGGGGTCAGCATAAGAAGTCTGTCATTTCATAAGTTTTCACTTGTATTATTATTTTGAAAGAGATCTGGTTTCCTGTTTTGTTTTGGTTTTTGTCTCTGCCTGAAATACATGCATGACATTTTTATTCTGCTTTTTCCACATTTCAGCAATCTCCTCACCAAACAGTGGCACAGAAAAGTCAAGTCCAGATCGACTGCAGTCATAATGATGGGAACCTTGCTCTAATGCTCTGGTATCAGTATATATAACAGAATCAGTCTATGACCCTCATTGAGTATGGATACCAAAATGCAAAGGGGGACTTATCATTCAAAGAGCAGAACTGTCACACGCTGCTGTTTACTTCTGCGCTGCCAGCACACAGCGATGTGGCTTAATGCCACTCCCTTACTAAAAGCATTTGTTCCTATAAGCTCATGAGTGACGTGACTCTTTTCACAGACCTTTGCTGAACAAAGCCGTGTTTAACCTACAACAGCACAAACTTGGAGGATGTCAGCTGTGATCGGGTTTCTTCTCGTCTTCCTTTCAAGTAATTATTTCAAATTTCTTGCACTTTTTTCTTACACTTGTTATTTTAACATGACTTCTACATTAGCTTCTTTTAACATCTGCCTTTCTCCCCACACAGGTCAAGCTACCAGTGTGACCTTTCAACCATCTCATCCAAGAATAGTCACTGAAACAACCAATGTTGAAATTACATGCAGTCATGATAAAAATGACTTCTATCTAATGCTTTGGTACCAGCAAAAAGAAAATGGTTTAATGAGCCTCATAGGATACAGCTACACAGGCAGTGTCCCTGTCAAGGAGGAACAATTTGACAATCGGTTTGAGATTACAAGAAAAAACATGCAAACAGGAGCTCTGAGCATCAGCAGTGTGATTGTATCAGACTCAGCCATGTACTTCTGTGCTGCCAGCACACAGTGATGTGTTTTGGTGTAATGCCAATGCTAAAAACCTTCTTCTTTCTGAACCAGGCTGCTGGAATGTGCCTCAAAAATGTCTTTTTAGGCAAACTTTCAGTGGTTCAAACTCACAGTGTCTTTACTCCACATACACACCAGTGAGCCTGGGGTGCCCACTTCCTTAAACCAGTTTTTGAGACCCTCTGAGTTCATGTCAAAGTTTTTTAATAACGTTTTTACACTTGCCAAGTACTTCTTTTTTACAACACATCAACTTCACTTGCTGACATATAATCTTATTATATTTGCAGGCTACATGCTGTAAAAAGAACCAAGTGTTTACCTTAAGAAGGTGAAGCTGTAATTGTTAGCATAAACAGTCTAGTGAAATAAACAGCTGTTTATTCCATTCTGGTGTCATTTTTGAGTTTCTACTGTAGTTTATAACAGTCAAATGTATTAAAGTATAAGTGATCTTATACCTTTGTGTAATGTAATGTAACGTAATGTGTGGCTTTATTTTGAACATGTTAAAATAATATAACAACAGTTAAATAATATCCATTATAATTAACATGGAGTCCGTCCCTTTTCCACTATTTATAAACTATCGTTTTAAAAACAATGTGGTGACAATCTCATATCACAATATCATGTTTTGCTGCTGACTTTAATCAAGTAAAAATAAGTTGATCAAAACCAGTCATCTTATAAGTTTGGCAGGTAATATAATTTTATCATACAATTATAATGCATGTAATATAGCAGTTATTTGAAACATTAGATGGATTTTTTTTCCTATTTATTATTTGCATGGCCTGTTGTTTGTTATAATTAAAATGTAGACACTAACTTTCTCTTACTTGCACGATGTTGCATGATGCTGGGAACAAAAGATGTAAATTAATGTCACAGCAGCACAGAATACTGGCAACATTTCAAAAAGAACAAAAATAAAGCAGTCGATCATGAAGGAGGGTTATATATGATACTTCTCAAATCATGTGATCATGTGATCTCAGCTCATGATGTCTTTTGCATTAAATGTGGTGAGGTTTGCATCTGCTGTATCAGTCCACTGAAGGCAGCTCATCACTAACATGGTTATAGCAGTTATTTATTTCTCATTATTTATTCACTCTGGTGGGTGCTCTGTGTATTTACTCACACTTTATTTACAACCTAATAGGTGACAAATCTGAGAAAATTCACTTTTATTCTCTGTTTTTTCTCCCATGGCTTCTAGGTCTGACTGTTGTTGTTCTTCAGTCTGAATATCAAATCTCTGACCCAGGGAGAACAGTGACACTGGAGTGCAAAATGGGTTCAGAGTTCAGCATGAGCAGTTACACCATGCTCTGGTACAGACAGAACCACCACGGAGCTCCAGTCGACTACCTTTTAAATGAATATGATAAACCTGTGGGACGCTTAGAGTCATTTATCGATACATCCAAAAACAACTTCTCTCTACAAATAACTGAGCTGCATATGAATGACAGCAGCACCTACTACTGTGCTGCCAGTCACAGTGATACACACAGACCAGACACTCATACAAATAGCAAGTGTGTCTGTCACACATTACATATAACAGGAAGGGCTGTGGCTTGTTTGGTTTGATATTAAATTTTTAGAAAGATGGAGCAGTCTACAAATCTTCAAATTTACACAGAACTGACCTAAAACAATTTGGTGCATTTACTTTTAATATCAGATAAAAGTTGATGACTAACACCAATTACCTCTTGCACAAAGAATAAGCAGAAACCTTTTAAAGTCACATGTCTAACTATTACATCTGTGTGTCTGTGCACACCAAAAGAGTTTAGACCATACCGTATTTATTGGAGGTAATAGATTTGTTTGTAAATCAGAATTTTGCATAACCATCTGCCCTAACTCTACATGTAGCTGCACAACTAATCCAATAAAGGATGGAGACAGCAGGTTTGAGTTTTAGTAAAACTGTGAAAAGAGCAAACAAATCTTATGAAAAATAAGACAAAAACAAACCTAAGAGAATAATCAGAATCAGAATCTCTGGAGAAAGGAAGTTAAGCTGCAGTTGGCTTGGTGGCCACTGGGGGACAGCTGCTGTAAAAATGAACCCCTTCAGATTGTCTGTATGAAAAACTGTGGGTTGTTCATCTTGTTCAGAAGCTTTGACTGCAGCAGTTTAATAAGTTGCATCAGTGCTGTGCCTGCTCAGCCTGTTAGAAATGTCATTGCACGAAGATATATTTTTTATTTGTCATAATATAATCACTGTAAACATGAATTTCCTCTTTTTTGTCCTTTTGATATTCACTGGTAAGAACATTTATACTCATATTAGATAACTGTAATATCTCTGGCAATTCTTCATCATATTTTTCCACTGAATTTGTTGATTTGCATTTGTGTCTTTGTTTTCCACATTTCTCCAGTGGTGTTAAAATTGATCAGCCTCAGTTTATTTTCAGTCATGAAGGAACCACAAATGTGACCCTGGATTGTAAACAAGATGACAATCAATATTACTACATGTACTGGTACAGACAAAGCAGTAATGGGAAACTGGAGTTAGTGACATTTTCTTCTGGTCAAACTTCGAGGAACATTGAAGCTCCTTTTGAAAAATCAAAGTACACCATGTCTCGGCCTTCCATGCTTGAAGCCACCCTGCAGATACACCCTGTTGCGGCTGAAGACACGGCTCTGTATTACTGTGCTTCTAGTATAGCACAATGGTTAAGAAAGCATCTGCAGCTAAACAACAACCTCACAGGAAGAAAAAACTGGAAGATAAGGGGAAGATGGATAAATGTGAAAGCTGATGTGTTAAACTCTAAGAGCCCAATAAAATAAGTATCAGGACTATGTGATAGAAAAGGAAACAATAATTGTTATAAAAGCAAATAAAGCACATTTATTAATATATATGAAGTAGAAGAACTATCTCTGCAAAGTTCAGTCATGTCTGTGCATCACCACAAAGCTGGTCTGTTCAAATAAGTGAGCAGGTGTTGGTACTCAGTATATGACTACTTTAGTTAGCTGTAACATTTGCAGTGTAAATTATAATGATTTAATACTGGAGTGTTATTACTGATAAATCTACCCAGAAGTTTGAAATTGGCAATAACAGAATATCCTGAATATAATGACTTTGACCGTTTGCCACTTGATTAATTCTGGTCAAAAACACTTTATGCCACCAGAACAACTATGACCTATCAAGGTTTGGACTCCACAATATCTCTGCTGGTGTCTAATAGTATCAGGCAGATCCTTTCAGTTCTGTCAGTTGTGAGGTGGGTCTTCCACTGATTGTTGTTCCAGGGGTCAGCATAAGAAGTCTGTCATTTCATAAGTTTTCACTTGTATTATTATTTTGAAAGAGATCTGGTTTCCTGTTTTGTTTTGGTTTTTGTCTCTGCCTGAAATACATGCATGACATTTTTATTCTGCTTTCTCCACATTTCAGCAATCTCCCCACCAAACAGTGGCACAGAAAAGTAAAGTCCAGATCGACTGCAGTCATAATGATGGGAACCTTGCTCTAATGCTCTGGTATCAGTATATATAACAGAATCAGACTATTGAGTATGGATATCAAAATGCAAAGGGGGACTTATCATTCAAAGAGCAGAACTGTCACACGCTGCTGTTTACTTCTGCGCTGCCAGCACACAGCGATGTGGCTTAATGCCACTCCCTTACTAAAAGCATTTGTTCCTATAAGCTCATGAGTGACGTGACTCTTTTCACAGACCTTTGCTGAACAAAGCCGTGTTTAACCTACAACAGCACAAACTTGGAGGATGTCAGCTGTGATCGGGTTTCTTCTCATCTTCCTTTCAAGTAATTATTTCAAATTTCTTACACTTGTTATTTTAACATGACTTCTACATTAGCTTCTTTTAACATCTGCCTTTCTCCCCACACAGGTCAAGCTACCAGTGTGACCTTTCAACCATCTCATCCAAGAATAGTCACTGAAACAACCAATGTTGAAATTACATGCAGTCATGATGATAATGGCCTCAATTTAATGCTTTGGTACCAGCAAAAAGAAAATGGTTTAATGAGCCTCATAGGATACAGCTACTTCGGCAATGTTCCTGTCAAGGAGGAACAATTTGACAATCGGTTTGAGATTACAAGAGAAAATATCCAAACAGGAGCTCTGAGCATCAGCAGTGTGATTGTATCAGACTCAGCCATGTACTTCTGTGCTGCCAGCACACAGTGATGTGTTTTGGTGTAATGCCAATGCTAAAAACCTTCTTCTTTCTGAACCAGGCTGCTGGAATGTGCCTCAAAAATGTTTTTTTAGGCAAACTTTCAGTGGTTCAAACTCACAGTGTCTTTACTCCACATACACACCAGTGAGCCTGGGGTGCCCACTTCTTTTAACCGATTTTGGAGACGCTCTGAGTTCATTGTTTACAGTTTGGTCCTTGTCAAAGTTTTTTAAAAACGTTTTTAGTCTTGCCAAGTACTTCTTTTTACAACACATCAACTTCACTTGCTGACATATAATTAAGTCGTTAACTGGTATGTCTGGTACATCATCAATCTTATTCAAATGCAGGCTACATGCTGTAAAAAGAAGCAAATGTTTACCTTAAGAAGGTGAAGCTGTAATTGTTAGCATAAACAGTCTAGTGAAATAAACATAGCAAAGGGGATTTTCCTGTTTTTTTCATTTTGGTGTCATTTTTGAGTTTCTACTGTAGTTTATAACAGTCAAATTTATTAAAGTATATGTGATCTTATACCTTTGTGTATTGTAATGTAACGTAATGTTTGGCTTTATTTTGAACATGTTAAAATAATATAATAACAGTTAAATAATATCCATTATAATTAACATGTTCAAACAGGAGTACATCCTTTTATAAAGACAATGTGGTGACAATCTCATATCACAATATCATGTTTTGCTTCTGACTTTAATCAAGTAAAAATAAGTTGATCAAAACCAGTCATCTTATAAGTTTGGCAGGTAATATAATTTTATCGTACATTTATAATGCATGTAATATAGCAATTGTTTGGATCATTAGATGGATTTTTTTTCCTATTTATTATTTGCATGGCCTGTTGTTTGTTATAATTAAAATGTAGACACTAACTTTCTCTTACTTGCACGATGTTGCATGATGCTGGGAACAAAAGATGTAAATTAATGTCACAGCAGCACAGAATACTGGCAACATTTCAAAAAGAACAAAAATAAAGCAGTCGATCATGAAGGAGGGTTATATATGATACTTCTCAAATCATGTGATCATGTGATCTCAGCTCATGATGTCTTTTGCATTAAATGTGGTGAGGTTTGCATCTGCTGTATCAGTCCACTGAAGGCAGCTCATCACTAACATGGTTACAGCAATTATTTATTTCTCATTATTTATTCACTCTGGTGGGTGCTCTGTGTATTTACTCACACTTTATTTACAACCTAATAGGTGACAAATCTGAGAAAATTCACTTTTATTCTCTGTTTTTTCTCCCATGGCTTCTAGGTCTGACTGTTGTTGTTCTTCAGTCTGAAGATCAAATCTCTGACCCAGGGAGAACAGTGACACTGGAGTGCAAAATGGGTTCAGAGTTCAGCATGAGCAGCTACACCATGCTCTGGTACAGACAAAACCACCACGGAGCTCCAGTCGACTACCTTTTAAATGAATATGATAAAACTGTGGGACGCTTAAAGTCATTTCTCGATGCATCCAAAAACAACTTCTCTCTACAAATAACTGAGCTGCATATGAATGACAGCAGCACCTACTACTGTGCTGCCAGTCACAGTGATACACACAGACCAGACACTCATACAAATAGCAAGTGTGTCTGTCACACATCACATATAACAGGAAGGGCTGTGGCTTGTTTGGTTTGATATAAAATTTTTAGAAAGATGGAGCAGTCTACAAATCTTCAAATTTACACAGAACTGACCTAAAACAATTTGGTGCATTTACTTTTAATATCAGATAAAAGTTGATGACTAACACCAATTACCTCTTGCACAAAGAATAAGTCAAAACCTTTTAAAGTCACATGTCTAACTGTTACATCTGTGTGTCTGTGCACACCAAAAGAGTTTAGACCATACCGTAATTATTGGAGGCAATAGATTTGTTTGTAAATCAGAATTTTGCATCACCATCTGCCCTAACTCTACATGCAGCTGCACAATTAATCCAATAAAGGATGAAGACAGCAGGTTTGAGGTTTCACAAGCAAAATTGTGAAAAAAAAGCAAACAAAACATTCAAAAAAGCAAGAAAAAACAAACTAAAGGAGAATAATCAGAATCAGAATCTCTGGAGAAAGGAGATTAAGCTGCAGTTGGCTTGGTGGCCACTGGGGGACAGCTGCTGTAAAAAGGAACCCCTTCAGATTGTCTGTATGAAAAACTGTGGGTTGATGACATCTTGTTTCAGAAGCTTTGACTGCAGCAGTTTAATAAGTTGCATCAGTGCTGTGCCTGCTCAGCCTGTAAGAAATGTAATTGCAGAAAGTTATATATTTTATTTGAAATAATATAATCACTGTAAAAATGAATTTCCTCCTGTTTGTGCTTTTTATATTCACTGGTAAGAACATTTATACTTATATTAGGTAACTGTAATATCTCTGGAAATTCTTCATCATATTTTTTCACTGAATTTGTTGATTTGCATTTGTCTCTTTGTTTTACAGATTTCTCCCGTGGTGTTAAAATTGATCAGCCTCAGTTTATTTTCAGTCATGAAGGAACCGCAAATGTGACCCTGGATTGTAAACAAGATGACAATCAATATGATTACATGTACTGGTACAGACAAAGCAGTGATGGGAAACTGGAGTTAGTGACATATTCTCTTATGAAAGATTCCGGGAACATTGAAGCTCCTTTTGAAAAATCAAAGTACACCATGTCTCGGCCTTCCATGCTTGAAACTACCCTGCAGATACACCCTGTTGCGGCTGAAGACACGGCTCTGTATTACTGTGCTTCCAGAATAGCACAGTGGTTTAGAAAGCATCTGCAGCTAAACAACAACCTCACAGGAAGAAAAAACTGGAAGATAAGGGCAAGATGGATAAATGTGAAAGCTGATGTGTTAAACTCTAAGAGCCCAATAAAATAAGTATCAGGACTATGTGATAGAAAAGGAAACAATAATTGTTATAAAAACAAATAAAGCACATTTATTAATATATATGAAGTAGAAGAACTGTCTCTGCAAAGTTCAGTCATGTCTGTGCATCACCACAAAGCTGATCTGTTCAGATAAGTGAGCAGGTGTTGGTACTCAGTATATGACTACTTTAGTTAGCTGTAACATTTGCAGTGTAAATTATAATGATTTAATACTGGAGTGTTATTACTGATAGATCTACCCAGAAGTTTGAAATTGGCAATAACAGAATATCCTGAATATAATGACTTTGACAGTTTTCCACTTGATTAATTCTGATCAAAAACACTTTATGCCACCAGAACAACTAAGACCTATCAAGGTTTGGACTCCACAATATCTCTGCTGGTGTCTAATAGTATCAGGCAGATCCTTTCAGTTCTGTCAGTTGTGAGGTGGGTCTTCCACTGATTGTTGTTCCAGGGGTCAGCATAAGAAGTCTGTCATTTCATAAGTTTTCACTTGTATTATTATTTTGAAAGAGATCTGGTTTCCTGTTTTGTTTTGGTTTTTGTCTCTGCCTGAAATACATGCATGACATTTTTATTCTGCTTTTTCCACATTTCAGCAATCTCCTCACCAAACAGTGGCACAGAAAAGTCAAGTCCAGATCGACTGCAGTCATAATGATGGGAACCTTGCTCTAATGCTCTGGTATCAGTATATATAACAGAATCAGTCTATGACCCTCATTGAGTATGGATATCAAAATGCAAGAGAGAACTTATCATTCAAAGAGCAGAACTGTCACACGCTGCTGTTTACTTCTGCGCTGCCAGCACACAGCGATGTGGCTTAATGCCACTCCCTTACTAAAAGCATTTGTTCCTATAAGCTCATGAGTGACGTGACTCTTTTCACAGACCTTTGCTGAACAAAGCCGTGTTTAACCTACAACAGCACAAACTTGGAGGATGTCAGCTGTGATCGGGTTTCTTCTCGTCTTCCTTTCAAGTAATTATTTCAAATTTTCCTGTACATTTTACAACACTTATAGGATTTTTAACATGACTTCTACATTACCTTCCTTTAACCTGTGGCTTTTCCCCCACACAGGTCAAGCCAGCAGTGTGACCTTTCAGCCATCTCATCCAAGAATAGTCACTGAAACAGCCAATGTTAAGATTGCATGCAGTCATGATGATAATGGCCTCAATTTAATGCTTTGGTACCAGCAAAAAGAAAATGGTTTAATGAGCTTCATAGGATACAGCTACACAGGCAGTGTCGCTGTCATCGAGGAGCAGTTTGAAAATCGTTTTGACATTACAAGAGAAAATATCCAAACAGGAGCTCTGAGCATCAGCAGTGTGATTGTATCAGACTCAGCTGTGTACTTCTGTGCTGCCAGCACACAGTGATGTGTTTTGGTGTAACGTCAATGCTAGAAACCTTGTTCTTTCTGCTCTACGCTGATGGAATATGCCTCAAAACAAATGACTGATTTGGCTTTAACAACAAGGTGTAGTTTTTAATGGATGGAGAATAATATATTTTCTTTCCTTTTAGGGCACAAAATTTCAAAAAATACACGAAAATGCTGCTGTCTATTTCTAAGTGGCATTTCAAACTACAATAAAAGGAGGTGGAACTCTTCATTTAGGGTGAATTATGATTAGATTTTTCAGGACTAGAATAAAATATCTTCTTTCTTTAGCCCTGATGGCTGACATTTTACCACTTGCAGGAAAAGACACACCAAAACTAAAAACATTAAAACCACTTGATTAATACTGGTAAGACACCGTTCATGCCAACAGAGCAGCTCTGACGTATCAACTCTCCACAATACCTGATCTGAGATCTGTAATCACTCGTCTACCTCCCTTCCTGGGTGTTTGGCTGCTTTTCTGTTCTTTACATGACTACCACTTTCTCACACTGTCACTGTCAATACTGACATCATTACTCTAGTCCAATCATCTTCTCGCCTGCCTTCTTTGAGCCAATTAGTCTTCTCAAGTTTTAAATATGAGCTCTTCATCATTCTCCCTTAAAAAGTGTCTTTCATGCAACACACCTCCTCCTCATCTCCACCACTTTTCAGCAGATGCATCATTACACTGAAGACAGTTCATTGCTAACATGGATGTGGCAGTTTTTTATCTGTACCTGTCATTTCTTATTCACTCTGGTGAGTGCTGTGTATTTAATCAAGCCTTATTTATTACCTAATACCTACTTGACTCTACATCAACTTTAGTTTCCTCCTTGTTCTCTACCATGGCTTCTAGGTCTGACTGTTATTGTTCTTCAGTCTAAAGATCAAATCTCTGACCCAGGGAGAACAGTGATGCTGGAGTGCAAAATGGGTCCAGGCTTCAGCATGGGAAGCTACACCATGTTCTGGTACAGACAGAACCACCATGGAGCTCCAATCGAGTTCCTTATGAGGGAATACGAGAAACCTGTGGGACGCTTAGAGTCATTTATCGATACATCCAAAAACAACTTCTCTCTACAAATAACTGAGCTGCATATCAATGACAGCAGCACCTACTACTGTGCTGCCAGTCACAGTGATACACACAGACCAGACACTCATACACATAACCAGCGTGTTTGTCACAGATGGCGTAAAGCAGGAAGGAGCTGTGGCTTGTTTGGTTGTGAATGTCCTGGTGGAAATATAAGACAGAACATCTTCAGATCTGTGTAGAATTAGGCAAACGTGCTGGCACAATTACATTAATTTATTTTTAATATCAGAATAAAGTTAATAACTAATATCAAATTTATCTTGCACAAATAATAAGCATACAGAAGCAGATTAAAGTCATGTGCTTCTGGTGTACACCAGCAGAGATTAAACCACGCAGTATTTTTGGAGGTAATATATTTGTTTATAAATCCAAATTTTGCATCACCATCTGCCCTCACTCTGCACAATTAATTCAATACGTGACAAAAACGGTGAGTTTGAAGCTTTTAGTGGGTATAAATTTATGAAAAGACCACCCAATAAACTGACTGATCATGAATAAAAGTATCAAAAAACAGGACTAAAAAAGGAAGGGTGGCTAGCAGAAATCAACATTAGTTCATTTACCAGTAAAGTGATATAAACTGCCCCCTTGAGTCCTACAAGCAGCACTGTCACAGTACACTGGAGAGAGGAAATTAAGCTACAGTTGGCTTGGTGGCCACTGGGAGAGTGTTGGTGTAAAAAAGGAAGCTGTGGAAAACTGTGGGTTGATGACATCGTGTTTCAGAAGCTTTGACTGCAGCAGTTCAATAAGTTGCATCAGTGCTGTGCCTGTTGTAAATATAAATGCAGAAAATTAAATCATTTTTATGTTTTGTTATAAATATGAATCTCTTCTTGTTTGTGCTTATTAGATTCACTGGTACGAGCATTTATACTTATATTATTTAACTGTAATGTCTCTGGTAATTCTTCATTATATTTTTTCACTGAATTTGCTGATTTTGCCTTTGTTTTCTCTGTTTTCTTGTTTTACAGATTTCTCCCAGGGTGTTAAAATTGACCAGCCTCAATTTATTTCAAGCCGTGAAGGATCTGCATTTGTGACTCTGAAATGTGAACAAGATGACAGACAATATTACTACATGTACTGGTACAAACAAAGCAGCAGTGGGAAACTGGAGTTATTGACATATTCTACTGGTCAAGATGACTCAAACACTCAAACACCTATTGAAAAATCAAAGTACACCATGTCTCGGCCTTCCGTGCTTAACTCCACTCTGCATATATACCCCGTTAAGCCTGAAGACACGGCTCTGTACTACTGTGCTTCTAGTAGAACACAGTGGTTCAGGAAGCCTGAGCAGCTAAACAACAACCTCAGTGGGGAAAAAAATCACTACATGATGGGGAGGATAGATAAATAGAAAGGCTTATATGTGTAACTCTGATAGCCTCTTAAAATGAATCTCAGAGATATACCAATGTGACATTATAGGACAAAAGAAATCTTATAAACAATAATAAAGAACATTTACTGACACATATAAAGTACAAGAACTGCCTGTGCAAAGTTCAGTCATGTCTCTGCATCACCACAAAGCTGATCTGTTCAGATAAGTGAGCAGGTGTTGGTACAGTAAAGATATTTTACTACGTTCAGTATTGTTTTCATGAAATAAAATAAAATTATGCCATTCAATTATTTGCTACTAAAAGCTGGATTTGCACCTTTTGGATGATATTTCTCATATTCTTTAAATATTTTCAAAATCAGTAAATAATTTTCAGTGACCATGAAGGAACATGTGCATCAAGGGACACGTGAGCAGTTTTAAGGAGGCAGGAATGAAGGGGTGTGGTGTAAAGAAGAGAGAGGATATAACTCAACATGTATACGTTTGTTAGACAAGAGCGACATGTAAATGTTTCACCGCAGAGATGTTAGTTTTGTAATTTTGCTGTGAAACCAGTTTATTGTGTGATTTCACATATCTACATTTAGGTTTACTTTCTAGAATGCCTCCAGCTCTGTACACATTTGGATTTGTACTCATGGTCCTTACAAGTAAGCTTAACAGTTTTGTATTTTTTTGTTGAATTGCAATGCTCAAATTCACCTCACGTCACCTTTGTTTTTCTCACAGGAAAAGTGGAGAGTGTTACCTTTGAACAGTCGTCTGCTCAAGTTGTGAACACAGGAACTAAGGAGCTCAGGATTAACTGCAGGCATGATGGCAGCAACTTACAAGTAATGCTGTGGTACCAGCACAAGCAGAGTGATCAGGCGATGAGCCTCATTGGGTTCACAGTGCTTATGGGTGAACCAAACTATGAGAGCCAGTTCACAGACCGGTTTCAGATAAAAAGAGACGACACAGTGAAAGGCTCTCTGATCATCAAAAACCTTAATCTGTCAGACTCAGCTGTGTATTTCTGTGCTGCCAGCACACAGTGACGTGTTTCATGTCCCCGCTATACTAAAAACCTCTGATAGAAAACTAATGACAACGGCACACTGTTTTTTCTTTTTGGATGTTGAAACTTTCAGAAATGGGTTCAGGCTTCAGCATGAGCAGCTACACCATGTTCTGGTACAGACAGAACCACCATGGAGCTCCAATCGAGTTCCTTATGAGGGAATATGAAAAACCTGTGGGACGCTTAGAGTCATTTATCGATACATCCAAAAACAACTTCCCTGTACAAATAACTGAGCTGTATATCAATGACAGCAGCACCTACTACTGTGCTGCCAGTCACAGTGATACACACAGACCAGACACTCATACACATAACCAGCGAGTATGACAAACAAACCAGGCTTGTTTGGTTGTGAATGTCCTGGTGGAAATATAAGACAGAACATCTTCAGATCTATGTAGAATTAGGCAGATATGCTAGCACAATTACATTAATTTAATTTTAATATCGGAATAATGATAATAACTAATATCAAATTTGTCTTGCAAAAGTAATAAGCATACAGAAGCAGATTAAAGTCATGTGCTTCTGGTGTACACCAAAAGAGATTAAACCACGCAGTATTTTTGGAGGTAATAACTTTGTTTATAAATCCAAGTTTTGCATCACCATCTGCCCTCACTCTGTATGGAGGTGCATAATTCATTTAATACGGGACAAAGACATTGGGTTTGAAGGTTTTACTGGGTATAAAATTATGAAAAGAGCATGCAATAAACTGACTGATCATAAATAAAAGTATCAAAAACAGGACTAAAAAAGGAAGGGTAGCTAGCAGAAATCAACATTAGTTCATTTACCAGTAAAGTGATATAAACTGCCCCCTTGAGTCCTGCAAGCAGCACTGTCACAGTACACTGGAGAGAGGAAATTAAGCTGCAGTTGGCTTGGTGGCCACTGGGAGACTGTTGCTGTAAAAAGGAAGCTGTGGAAAACTGTGGGTTGATGACATCGTGTTTCAGAAGCTTTGACTGCAGCAGTTCAATAAGTTGCATCAGTGCTGTGACTGTTGTAAATATAAATGCAGAAAATTAAATCATTTTTATGTTTTGTTATAAACATGAATCTCCTCTTGCTTGTGCTTTTTATATTCACTGGTAAGAACATTTATACTTATATTATTTAACTGTAATGTCTCTGGTAATTCTTCATTATATTTTTCATTGAATTTGCTAATTTTGCCTTTGTTTTCTCTGTTTTCTTGTTTTACAGATTTCTCCCACGGTGTTAAAATTGACCAGCCTCAATTTATTTCAAGCCGTGAAGGATCTGCATTTGTGACTCTGAAATGTGAACAAGATGACAGACAATATTACTACATGTACTGGTACAAACAAAGCAGCAGTGGGAAACTGGAGTTATTGACATATTCTACTGGTCAAAATAGCTCAAAGACTGAAGCTCCTTTTGAAAAAAGGAAGTACAGCATGTCTCGGCTTTCCGTGGTTAACTCCATTCTGCAGATACACCCTGTTAAGGCTGAAGACACGGCTCTGTACTACTGTGCTTCTAGTAGAACACAGTGGTTCAGGAAGCCTGAGCAGCTAAACAACAACCTCAGTGAAAAAAAATCACTACATGATGGGGAGGATGGATAAATGGAAAGGCTTATATCTGTAACTCAAGAACTGCCTCTGCAAAGTTCAGTCATGTCTCTGCATCACCACAAAGCTGATCTGTTTAGATAAGTGAGCAGGTGTTGGTACAGTAAAGATATTTTACTACGTTCAGTATTGTTTTCATGAAATAAAATAAAATTATGCCAATCAATTATTTGCTACTACAAGCTGGATTTGCACCTTTTGGATGATATTTCTCATATTCTTTAAATATTTTCAAAATCAGTAAATAATTTTCAATGGCCATGAAGGAACATGTGCATCAAGGGACACGTGAGCAGTTTTAAGGAGGCGGGAATGAAGGGGTGTGGTGTAAAGAAGAGAGAGGCTATAACTCAACATGTATACGTTTGTTAGACAAGAGCGACATGTAAATGTTTCACCGCAGAGATGTTAGTTTTGTAATTTTGCTGTGAAAGCAGTTTATTGTGTGATTTCACATATCTACATTTAGGTTTACTTTCTAGAATGCCTCCAACTCTGTACACATTTGGATTTATACTCGTGGTCCTTACAAGTAAGCTTAACAGTTTTGTCTTTTTTTGTTGAATTGCAATGCTCAAATTCACCTCACGTCACCTTTGTTTTTCTCACAGGAAAAGTGGAGAGTGTTACCTTTGAACAGTCGTCTGCTCAAGTTGTGAACACAGGGACTGAGGAGCTCAGGATTAACTGCAGGCATGATGGCAGCAACTTACAAGTAATGCTGTGGTACCAGCACAAGCAGAGTGATCAGGCGATGAGCCTCATTGGGTTCACAGTGCTTATGGGTGAACCAAACTATGAGAGCCAGTTCACAGACCGGTTTCAGATAAAAAGAGACGACACAGTGAAAGGCTCTCTGATCATCAAAAACCTTAATCTGTCAGACTCAGCTGTGTATTTCTGTGCTGCCAGCACACAGTAACGTGTTTCATGTCCCCGCTATACTAAAAACCTCTGATGGAAAACTAATGACAACGACACACTGTTTTTTCTTTTTGGAAGTTGAAACTTCCAGAAATGGGTTCAGGCTTCAGCATGAGCAGCTACACCATGTTCTGGTACAGACAGAACCACCATGGAGCTCCAATCGAGTTCCTTATGAGGGAATATGAAAAACCTGTGGGACGCTTAGAGTCATTTATCGATACATCCAAAAACAACTTCCCTGTACAAATAACTGAGCTGTATATCAATGACAGCAGCACCTACTACTGTGCTGCCAGTCACAGTGATACACACAGACCAGACACTCATACACATAACCAGCGAGTATGACAAACAAACCAGGCTTGTTTGGTTGTGAATGTCCTGGTGGAAATATAAGACAGAACATCTTCAGATCTATGTAGAATTAGGCAGATATGCTAGCACAATTACATTAATTTAATTTTAACATCGGAATAATGATAATAACTAATATCAAATTTGTCTTGCAAAAGTAATAAGCATACAGAAGCAGATTAAAGTCATGTGCTTCTGGTGTACACCAAAAGAGATTAAACCACGCAGTATTTTTGGAGGTAATAACTTTGTTTATAAATCCAAGTTTTGCATCACCATCTGCCCTCACTCTGTATGGAGGTGCATAATTCATTTAATACGGGACAAAGACATTGGGTTTGAAGGTTTTACTGGGTATAAAATTATGAAAAGAGCATGCAATAAACTGACTGATCATAAATAAAAGTATCAAAAACAGGACTAAAAAAGGAAGGGTGGCTAGCAGAAATCAACATTAGTTCATGTACCAGTAAAGTGATATAAACTGCCCCCTTGAGTCCTGCAAGCAGCACTGTCACAGTACACTGGAGAGAGGAAATTAAGCTGCAGTTAGTTTGGTGGCCACTGGGAGAGTGTTGCTGTAAAAAGGAAGCTGTGGAAAACTGTGGGTTGATGACATCGTGTTTCAGAAGCTTTGACTGCAGCAGTTCAATAAGTTGCATCAGTGCTGTGCCTGTTGTAAATATAAATGCAGAAAATCAAATCATTTTTATGTTTTGTTATAAACATGAATCTCCTCTTGCTTGTGCTTTTTATATTCACTGGTAAGAACATTTATACTTATATTATTTAACTGTAATATCTCTGGTAATTCTTCATTATATTTTTTCACTGAATTTGCTGATTTTTCCTTTGTTTTCTCTGTTTTCTTGTTTTACAGATTTCTCCCACGGTGTTAAAATTGACCAGCCTCAATTTATTTCAAGCCGTGAAGGATCTGCATTTGTGACTCTGAAATGTGAACAAGATGACAGACAATATTACTACATGTACTGGTACAAACAAAGCAGCAGTGGGAAACTGGAGTTATTGACATATTCTACTGGTCAAGATAACTCGTTCATTGAAGCTCCTTTTGAAAAAATGAAGTACACCATGTCTCGGCGTTCCGTGCTTAACTCCACTCTGCAGATACACCCCGTTAAGGCTGAAGACACGGCTCTGTACTACTGTGCTTCTAGTAGAACACAGTGGTTCAGGAAGCCTCAGCAGCTAAACAACAACCTCAGTGGGGAAAAAAATCACTACATGATGGGGAGGATGGATAAATGGAAAGGCTTATATCTGTAACTCTGATAGCCTCTTAAAATAAATTTCAGAGAGATACCAATGTGACATTATAGGACAAAAGAAATCTTATAAACAATAATAAAGAACATTTACTGACACATATAAAGTACAAGAACTGCCTGTGCAAAGTTCAGTCATGTCTCTGCATCACCACAAAGCTGATCTGTTCAGATAAGTGAGCAGGTGTTGGTACAGTAAAGATATTTTACTACATTCAGTATTGTTTTCATGAAATAAAATAAAATTATGCCATTCAATTATTTCCTACTACAAGCTGGATTTGCACCTTTTGGATGATATTTCTCATATTCTTTAAATATTTTCAAAATCAGTAAATAATTTTCAGTGACCATGAAGGAACATGTGCATCAAGGGACACGTGAGCAGTTTTAAGGAGGCAGGAATGAAGGGGTGTGGTGTAAAGAAGAGAGAGGATATAACTCAACATGTATACGTTTGTTAGACACGAGCGACATGTAAATGTTTCACCGCAGAGATGTTAGTTTTGTAATTTTGCTGTGAAACCAGTTTATTGTGTGATTTCACATATCTACATTTAGGTTTACTTTCTAGAATGCCTCCAGCTCTGTACACATTTGGATTTGTACTCATGGTCCTTACAAGTAAGCTTAACAGTTTTGTCTTTTTTTGTTGAATTGCAATGCTCAAATTCACCTCACGTCACCTTTGTTTCTCTCACAGGAAAAGTGGAGAGTGTTACCTTTGAACAGTCATCTGCTCAAGTTGTAAACACAGGGACTAAGGAGCTCAGGATTAACTGCAGTCATGATGACAGCAACTTACAAGTAATGCTGTGGTACCAGCACAAGCAGAGTGATCAGGCGATGAGCCTCATTGGGTTCACAGTGCTTATGGGTGAACCAAACTATGAGAGCCAGTTCACAGACCGGTTTCAGATAAAAAGAGACGACACAGTGAAAGGCTCTCTGATCATCAAAAACCTTAATCTGTCAGACTCAGCTGTGTATTTCTGTGCTGCCAGCACACAGTGACGTGTTTCATGTCCCCGCTATACTAAAAACCTCTGATGGAAAACTAATGACAACGACACACTGTTTTTTCTTTTTGGAAGTTGAGACTGTTCATCTTTTTATCAGGACAAAATTGGGGTATAACAAATCTATGTATTCTTTATGAAGTGTACTGTAACTATATATATGTAACAAATTTCCCTGTTTAACTACATTTAAGTTAATTTCAGCTTTAGTCTTTTTGTATGAAAAACTTTTTTTCTCTATAAACTATGTGCTTCACAGTACAACAATGCTAATTTAGATGTTTCTGTTCCAATGTTGTTGTTTTTTCATGTCTGCTGTAATCTTAATAAACAGTAAAATATATTAAAGTTCATGTGATCTTATAACTTCTGACTACTTAGACTCGACAGACTTGATGCACATTGATTTTGATGCAATGAGCTGTTTTTAAAGAATGATTTATTACTCTAATTATTTAGACAAAAAGTGTTTGCAAAGCAGTTTTTCAACTCTGGAAGTAGTCCTATACCAAAATATCATTAGGGTGACATAACAGAGACTTTTTAAGCAGAAATTTCATGAGGTAATAAGACAAGATTCTTAATATATAAAGCAGTAATATTGAACATTACATTACTTTTTTTTTTAAATGATTGTTTCCATCACCTTTGGTTTGTTATGATTAAATATGTACACCTACACAATCAATTAAATGTCACTAAATATATGTCAGCATCTGTTTTCAAAGTGGTCGCATTGAACAAAATTGTAGATGATACGTCCCCCAAATCACGTGGTCGTGTGACCTCATGATGCTTTTGTACTGAATACAGTGATGTTTACAACAGCTGCATCATTTCACTGGAGACAGCTCAATACTAACATGGTTGTCGCAGTTATTTACCTCTCATTTTTTGTTCACTCTGGTGGGTGTGGTAGCTGTGTATTTACTCACACTTTATTTACTGCCTAATAAGTGACAAATCTGAGTAAATTTACTTTTTTTCTCTGTGTTCTCTCCCATGGCTTCTAGGTCTGACTGTTATTGTTCTTCAGTCTAACGATCAAATGTCTTAACCAGGGAGAACAGTGATGCTGGAGTGCAAAATGGGTTCAGGGTTCAGCATGAGCAGCTACACCATGCTCTGGTACAGACAGAACCACCATGGAGCTCCAATCGAGTTCCTTGTAAAAGAATACGAGAAACCTGTGGGACGCTTAGAGTCATTTATCGATACATCCAAAAACAACTTCTCTCTACAAATAACTGAGCTGCATATGAATGACAGCAGCACCTACTACTGTGCTGCCAGTCACAGTGATACACACAGACCAGACACTCATACACATAACCAGCCTGTCTGTCACAGATGGCGTAAAGCAGGAAGGAGCTGTGGCTTGTTTGGTTCTGAATGTCCTGGTGGAAACATAAGACAGAACATCTTCAGATCTTGAAATCTATGTAGAATTAGGCAGACATGCTGGTACAGTTACATTAATTTATTTTTAATATCATAATAATGCTAATAACTAATATCAAATTTGTCTAGCACAAATAATAAGCATACAGAAGCAAATTAAAGTCATGTGCTTCTGGTGTACACCAAAAGAGATTAAACCACGCAGTATTTTTGGAGGTAATAAATTTGTTTATAAATCCAAATTTTGCATCACCATCTGCCCTCACTCTGCACAATTAATTCAATGCGGGACAAAAACGGTGAGTTTGAAGCTTTTACTGGGTATAAAGTTATGAAAAGAGCATGCAATAAACTGACTGATCATGAATAAAAGTATCAAAAAACAGGACTAAAAAAGGAAGGGTGGCTAGCAGAAATCAACATTAGTTCATTTACCAGTAAAGTGATATAAACTGCCCCCTTGAGTCCTGCAAGCAGCACTGTCACAGTACACTGGAGAGAGGAAATTAAGCTGCAGTTAGTTTGGTGGCCACTGGGAGAGTGTTGCTGTAAAAAGGAAGCTGTGGAAAACTGTGGGTTGATGACATCGTGTTTCAGAAGCTTTGACTGCAGCAGTTCAATAAGTTGCATCAGTGCTGTGCCTGTTGTAAATATAAATGCAGAAAATTAAATCATTTTTATGTTTTGTTATAAACATGAATCTCCTCTTGCTTGTGCTTTTTATATTCACTGGTAAGAACATTTATACTTATATTATTTAACTGTAATATCTCTGGTAATTCTTCATTATATTTTTTCACTGAATTTGCTGATTTTGCCTTTGTTTTCTCTATTTTCTTGTTTTACAGATTTCTCCCACGGTGTTAAAATTGACCAGCCTCAATTTATTTCAAGCCATAAAGGATTTGCATTTGCGACTCTGAAATGTGAACAAGATGACAGACAACATTACTACATGTACTGGTACAAACAAAGCAGCAGTGGGAAACTGGAGTTATTGACATATTCTACTGGTCAAGATAACTCGTTCATTGAAGCTCCTTTTGAAAAAATGAAGTACACCATGTCTCGGCGTTCCGTGCTTAACTCCACTCTGCAGATACACATTGTTGAGCCTGAAGACACGGCTCTGTATTACTGTGCTTCTAGTAGAACACAGTGGTTCAGGAAGCCTCAGCAGCTAAACAACAACATCAGTGGGAAAAGAATCACTACATGATGGGGAGGATGGATAAATAGAAGGGCTTATATGTGTAACTCTGATAGCATCTTAAGATAAATTTCAGAGATATACCAATGTGACATTATAGGACAAAAGAAATCTTATAAATAATAATTAAAAAAACATTTACTGATACATATAAAGTACAAGAACTGCCTCTGCAAAGTTCAGTCATGTCTCTGCATCACCACAAAGCTGATCTGTTTAGATAAGTGAGCAGGTGTTGGTACAGTAAAGATATTTTACTACGTTCAGTATTGTTTTCATGAAATAAAATAAAATTATGCCATTCAATTATTTGCTACTACAAGCTGGATTTGCACCTTTTGGATGATATTTCTCATATTCTTTAAATTATTTTCAAAATCAGTAAATAATTTTCAGTGACCATGAAGGAACATGTGCATCAAGGGACACGTGAGCAGTTTTAAGGAGGCAGGAATGAAGGGGTGTGGTGTTAAAGAAGAGAGAGGATATAACTCAACATGTATACGTTTGTTAGACACGAGCGACATGTAAATGTTTCACCGCAGAGATGTTAGTTTTGTAATTTTGCTGTGAAAGCAGTTTATTGTGTGATTTCACATATCTACATTTAGGTTTACTCTCTAGAATGCCTCCAGCTCTGTACACATTTGGATTTGTACTCATGGTCCTTACAAGTAAGCTTAATTGTTTTGTCTTTTTTTGTTGAATTGCAATGCTCAAATTCACCTCACGTCACCTTTGTTTCTCTCACAGGAAAAGTGGAGAGTGTTACCTTTGAAAAGTCATCTGCTCAAGTTGTGAACACAGGGACTGAGGAGCTCAGGATTAACTGCAGTCATGATGACAACAGCTTACAAGTAATGCTGTGGTACCAGCACAAGCAGAGTGATCAGGCGATGAGCCTCATTGGGTACACAGTGCCCCAGAGTAAACCAAACTATGAGAGCCAGTTCACAGACCGGTTTCAGATAAAAAGAGACGACACAGTGAAAGGCTCTCTGATCATCAAAAACCTTAATCTGTCAGACTCAGCTGTGTATTTCTGTGCTGCCAGCACACAGTGACGTGTTTCATGTCCCCGCTATACTAAAAACCTCTGATGGAAAACTAATGACAACGACACACTGTTTTTTCTTTTTGGAAGTTGAGACTGTTCATCTTTTAATCAGGGCAAAATTGGGGTATAACAAATCTATGTATTCTTTATGAAGTGCACTGTAACTATATATATGTAACAAATTTCCCTGTTTAACTACATTTAAGTTAATTTCAGCTTTAGTCTTTTTATGTGAAAAACTTTTTTTCTCTATAAACTACGTGCTTCACAGTACAACAATGCTAATTTAGATGTTTCTGTTCCAATGTTGTGTTTTTTTTCATGTCTGCTGTAATCTTAATAAATAGTAAAATATATTAAAGTTCATGTGATCTTATAACTTCTGGCTACTTAGACTCGACAGACTTGATGCACATTGATTTTGATGCAATGAGCTGTTTTTAAAGATTGATTTATTACTCTAATTATTTAGACAAAAAGTGTTTGCAAAGCAGTTTTTCAACTCTGGAAGTAATCCTATACCAAAATATCATAAGGGTGACATAACAGAGACTTTTTAAGCAAAACTTTCATGAGGTAATAAGACAAGATTCTTAATATATAAAGCAGTAATGTTGAACATTACATTACTTTTTTTTTTAAATGATTGTTTCCATCACCTTTGGTTTGTTATGATTAAATATGTACACCTACACAATCAATTAAATGTCACTAAATATATGTCAACATCTGTTTTCAAAGTGGTCGCATTGAACAAAATTGTAGATGATACGTCCCCCAAATCACGTGGTCGTGTGACCTCATGATGCTTTTGTACTGAATACAGTGATGTTTGCAACAGCTGCATCATTTCACTGGAGACAGCTCAATACTAACATGGTTGTCGCAGTTATTTACCTCTCATTTTTTATTCACTCTGGTGGGTGTGGTAGCGGTGTATTTACTCACACTTTATTTACTGCCTAATAAGTGACAAATCTTAGTAAATTCACTTCTTTTTTCTCTGTGTTCTCTCCCATGGCTTCTAGGTCTGACTGTTATTGTTCTTCAGTCTGAAGATCAAATGTCTGACCCAGGGAGAACAGTGATGCTGGAGTGCAAAATGGGTTCAGGGTTCAGCATGAGCAGCTACACCATGTTCTGGTACAGACAGAACCACCATGGAGCTCCAATCGAGTTCCTTGTAAAAGAATATGAGAAACCTGTGGGACGCTTTGAGTCATTTATCAATGCATCCAATAAGCTCTTCTCTCTACAAATAATTGAGCTGCATATCAATGACAGCAGCACCTACTACTGTGCTGCCAGTCACAGTGATACACACAGACCAGACACTCATACACATAACCAGTGTGTTTGTCACAGATGGCGTAAAGCAGGAAGGAGCTGTGGCTTGTTTGGTTGTGAATGTCCTGGTGGAAACATAAGACAGAACATCTTCAGATCTTGAAATCTATGTAGAATTAGACGGACATGCAGGTACAATTACATTAATTTATTTTTAATATCATAATAATGCTAATAACTAATATCAAATTTGTCTAGCACAAATAATAAGCATACAGAAGCAAATTAAAGTCATGTGCTTCTGGTGTACACCAAAAGAGATTAAACCACGCAGTATTTTTGGAGGTAATAAATTTGTTTATAAATCCAAATTTTGCATCACCATCTGCCCTCACTCTGCACAATTAATTCAATGCGGAACAAAAAACGGTGAGTTTGAAGCTTTTAGTGGGTAAAAAATTATGAAAAGAGCATGCAATAAACTGACTGATCATAAACAAAAGTATCAAAAAACAGGACTAAAAAAGGAAGGGTGGCTAGCAGAAATCAACATTAGTTCATTTACCAGTAAAGTGATATAAACTGCCCCCTTGAGACCTGCAAGCAGCACTGTCACAGTACACTGGAGAGAGGAAATTAAGCTACAGTTGGCTTGGTGGCCACTGGGAGAGTGTTGCTGTAAAAAGGAAGCTGTGGAAAACTGTGGGTTGATGAAATCGTGTTTCAGAAGCTTTGACTGCAGCAGTTCAATAAGTTGCATCAGTGCTGTGCCTGTTGTAAATATAAATGCAGAAAATTAAATCATTTTTATGTTTTGTTATAAATATGAATCTCTTCTTGTTTGTGCTTATTAGATTCACTGGTAAGAACATTTATACTTATATTATTTAACTGTAATGTCTCTGGTAATTCTTCATTATATTTTTTCACTGAATTTGCTGATTTTGCCTTTGTTTTCTCTGTTTTCTTGTTTTACAGATTTCTCCCACGGTGTTAAAATTGACCAGCCTCAATTTATTTCAAGCCGTGAAGGATCTGCATTTGTGACTCTGAAATGTGAACAAGATGACAGACAACATTACTACATGTACTGGTAGAAACAAAGCAGCAGTGGGAAACTGGAGTTATTGACATATTCTACTGGTCAAAATAGCTCGAAGACTGAAGCTCCTTTTGAAAAAAGGAAGTACACCATGTCTCGGCCTTCCTTGCTTAACTCCACTCTGCATATATACCCCGTTGAGCCTGAAGACACGGCTCTGTACTACTGTGCTTCTAGTAGAACACAGTGGTTCAGGAAGCCTCAGCAGCTAAACAACAACCTCAGTGAAAAATAAATTGCTACATGATGGGGAGGATGGATAAATGGAAAGGCTTATATCTTTAACTCTGATAGCATCTTAAAATAAATTTCAGAGATATACCAATGTGACATTATAGGACAAAAGAAATCTTATAAACAATAATAAAGAACATTTAGTGATACATACAAAGTACAAGAACTGCCTCTGCAAAGTTCAGTCATGTCTCTGCATCACCACAAAGGTGATCTGTTCAGATAAGTGAGCAGGTGTTGGTACAGTAAAGAGATTTTACTACGTTCAGTATTGTTTTCATGAAATAAAATAAAATTATGCCATTCAATTATTTGCTACTACAAGCTGGATTTGCACCTTTTGGATAAAATATCTCATATTCTTTAAATATTTTCAAAATCAGTAAATAATTTTCAGTGACCATGAAGGAACATGTGCATCAAGGGACACGTGAGCAGTTTTAAGGAGGCAGGAATGAAGGGGTGTGGTGTAAAGAAGAGAGAGGATATAACTCAACATGTATACGTTTGTTAGACAAGAGCGACATGTAAATGTTTCACCGCAGAGATGTTAGTTTTGTAATTTTGCTGTGAAAGCAGTTTATTGTGTGATTTCACATATCTACATTTAGGTTTACTTTCTAGAATGCCTCCAGCTCTGTACTCATTTGGATTTATACTCGTGGTCCTTACAAGTAAGCTTAACAGTTTTGTCTTTTTTTGTTGAATTGCAATGCTCAAATTCACCTCACGTCACCTTTGTTTTTCTCACAGGAAAAGTGGAGAGTGTTACCTTTGAAAAGTCATCTGCTCAAGTTGTGAACACAGGGACTGAGGAGCTCAGGATTAACTGCAGTCATGATGGCAACAGCTTACCAGTAATGCTGTGGTACCAGCACAAGCAGAGTGATCAGGCAATGAGCCTCATTGGGTTCATAGTGCTTATGGGTGAACCAAACTATGAGAGCCAGTTCACAGACCGGTTTCAGATAAAAAGAGACGACACAGTGAAAGGCTCTCTGATCATCAAAAACCTTAATCTGTCAGACTCAGCTGTGTATTTCTGTGCTGCCAGCACACAGTGACGTGTTTCATGTCCCCGCTATACTAAAAACCTCTGATAGAAAACTAATGACAACGGCACACTGTTTTTTCTTTTTGGAAGTTGAAACTTCCAGAAATGGGTTCAGAATTCAGCATGAGCAGCTACACCATGTTCTGGTACAGACAGAACCACCATGGAGCTCCAATCAAGTTCCTTATGAGGGAATATGAACAACCTGTGGGACGCTTAGAGTCATTTATCGATACATCCAAAAACAACTTCCCTGTAAAAAATAACTGAGCTGTATATCAATGACAGCAGCACCTACTACTGTGCTGCCAGTCACAGTGATACACACAGACCAGACACTCATACACATAACCAGCGAGTATGACAAACAAACCAGGCTTGTTTGGTTGTGAATGTCCTGGTGGAAATATAAGACAGAACATCTTCAGATCTATGTAGAATTAGGCAGATATGCTAGCACAATTACATTAATTTAATTTTAATATCGGAATAATGATAATAACTAATATCAAATTTGTCTTGCAAAAGTAATAAGCATACAGAAGCAGATTAAAGTCATGTGCTTCTGGTGTACACCAAAAGAGATTAAACCACGCAGTATTTTTGGAGGTAATAACTTTGTTTATAAATCCAAGTTTTGCATCACCATCTGCCCTCACTCTGTATGGAGGTGCATAATTCATTTAATACGGGACAAAGACATTGGGTTTGAAGGTTTTACTGGGTATAAAATTATGAAAAGAGCATGCAATAAACTGACTGATCATAAATAAAAGTATCAAAAACAGGACTAAAAAAGGAAGGGTGGCTAGCAGAAATCAACATTAGTTCATTTACCAGTAAAGTGATATAAACTGCCCCCTTGAGTCCTGCAAGCAGCACTGTCACAGTACACTGGAGAGAGGAAATTAAGCTGCAGTTGGCTTGGTGGCCACTGGGAGACTGTTGCTGTAAAAAGGAAGCTGTGGAAAACTGTGGGTTGATGACATCGTGTTTCAGAAGCTTTGACTGCAGCAGTTCAATAAGTTGCATCAGTGCTGTGCCTGTTGTAAATATAAATGCAGAAAATTAAATCATTTTTATGTTTTGTTATAAATATGAATCTCCTCTTGCTTGTGCTTTTTATATTCACTGGTAAGAACATTTATACTTATATTATTTAACTGTAATGTCTCTGGTAATTCTTCATTATATTTTTTCACTGAATTTGCTGATTTTGCCTTTGTTTTCTCTGTTTTCTTGTTTTACAGATTTCTCCCACGGTGTTAAAATTGACCAGCCTCAATTTATTTCAAGCCGTGAAGGATCTGCATTTGTGACTCTGAAATGTGAACAAGATGACAGACAATATTACTACATGTACTGGTACAAACAAAGCAGCAGTGGGAAACTGGAGTTATTGACATATTCTACTGGTCAAGATGACTCGTTCATTGAAGCTCCTTTTGAAAAAATGAAGTACACCATGTCTCGGCGTTCCGTGCTTAACTCCACTCTGCAGATACACCCCGTTAAGGCTGAAGACATGGCTCTGTACTACTGTGCTTCTAGTAGAACACAGTGGTTCAGGAAGCCTCAGCAGCTAAACAACAACCTCAGTGGGAAAAAAAATCACTATGTGATGGGGAGGATGGATAAATGGAAAGGCTTATATCTGTAACTCTGATAGCATCTTAAAATAAATTTCAGAGAGATACCAATGTGACATTATAGGACAAAAGAAATCTTATAAACAATAATAAAGAACATTTACTGATACATATAAAGTACAAGAACTGCCTCTGCAAAGTTCAGTCATGTCTCTGCATCACCACAAAGCTGATCTGTTCAGATAAGTGAGCAGGTGTTGGTACAGTAAAGATATTTTACTACATTCAGTATTGTTTTCATGAAATAAAATAAAATTATGCCATTCAATTATTTGCTACTATAAGCTGGATTTGCACCTTTTGGATGAAATATCTTATATTCATTAAATTATTTTCAAAATCAGTAAATAATTTTCAATGGCCATGAAGGAACATGTGCACCAAGGGACACGTGAGCAGTTTTAAGGAGGCAGGAATGAAGGGGTGTGGTGTAAAGAAGAGAGAGGCTATAACTCAACATGTATACGTTTGTTAGACAAGAGCGACATGTAAATGTTTCACCGCAGAGATGTTAGTTTTGTAATTTTGCTGTGAAAGCAGTTTATTGTGTGATTTCACATATCTACATTTAGGTTTACTTTCTAGAATGCCTCCAGCTCTGTACACATTTGGATTTATACTCGTGGTCCTTACAAGTAAGCTTAACAGTTTTGTCTTTTTTTGTTGAATTGCAATGCTCAAATTCACCTCACGTCACCTTTGTTTTTCTCACAGGAAAAGTGGAGAGTGTTACCTTTGAACAGTCGTCTGCTCAAGTTGTGAACACAGGGACTGAGGAGCTCAGGATTATCTGCAGTCATGATGACAGCAACTTACGAGTAATGCTGTGGTACCAGCACAAGCAGAGTGATCAGGCGATGAGCCTCATTGGGTACACAGTGCTTATGGGTGAACCAAACTATGAGAGCCAGTTCACAGACCGGTTTCAGATAAAAAGAGACGACACAGTGAAAGGCTCTCTGATCATCAAAAACCTTAATCTGTCAGACTCAGCTGTGTATTTCTGTGCTGCCAGCACACAGTGACGTGTTTCATGTCTCCGCTATACTAAAAACCTCTGATGGAAAACTAATGACAACGACACACTGTTTTTTCTTTTTGGAAGTTGAAACTGTTCATCTTTTTATCAGGGCAAAATTGGGGTATAACAAATCTATGTATTCTTTATGAAGTGCACTGTAACTATATATATGTAACAAATTTCCCTGTTTAACCACATTTAAGTTAATTTCAGCTTTAGTTTTTTTGTGTGAAAAACTTTTTTTCTCTATAAACTATGTGCTTCACAGTACAACAATGCTAATTTAGATGTTTCTGTTCCAATGTTGTGTTTTTTTTCATGTCTGCTGTAATCTTAATAACTAGTAAAATATATTAAAGTTCATGTGATCTTATAACTTCTGGCTACTTAGACTCGACAGACTTGATGCACATTGATTTTGATGCAATGAGCTGTTTTTAAAGATTGATTTATTACTCTGATTATTTAGACAAAAAGTGTTTGCAAAGCAGTTTTTCAACTCTGGAAGTAGTCCTATACCAAAATATCATAAGGGTGACATAACAGAGACTTTTTAAGCAAAACTTTCATGAGGTAATAAGACAAGATTCTCAATATATAAAGCAGTAATGTTGAACATTACATTACTTTTTTTTTTAAATGATTGTTTCCATCACCTTTGGTTTGTTATGATTAAATATGTACACCTACACAATCAATTAAATGTCACTAAATATATGTCAACATCTGTTTTCAAAGTGGTCGCATTGAACAAAATTGTAGATGATACGTCCCCCATATCACGTGGTCGTGTGACCTCATGATGCTTTTGTACTGAATACAGTGATGTTTGCAACAGCTGCATCATTTCACTGGAGACAGCTCAATACTAACATGGTTGTCGCAGTTATTTACCTCTCATTTTTTATTCACTCTGGTGGGTGTGTTGGCTCTGTATTTACTCACACTTTATTTACTGCCTAATAAGTGACAAATCTGAGTAAATTCACTTTTTTTTCTCTGTGTTCTCTCCCATGGCTTCTAGGTCTGACTGTTGTTGTTCTTCAGTCTAAAGATCAAATGTCTGACCCAGGGAGAACAGTGATGCTGGAGTGCAAAATGGGTTCAGGGTTCAGCATGAGCGGCTACACCATGTTCTGGTACAGACAGAACCACCATGGAGCTCCAATCAAGTTCCTTGTAAAAGAACACGAGAAACCTGTGGGACGCTTAGAGTCATTTATCGATACATCCAAAAACAACTTCTCTCTACAAATAACTGAGCTGCATATGAATGACAGCAGCACCTACTACTGTGCTGCCAGTCACAGTGATACACACAGACCAGACACTCATACACATAACCAGCGTGTTTGTCACAGATGGCGTAAAGCAGGAAGGAGCTGTGGCTTGTTTGGTTGTGAATGTCCTGGTGGAAACATAAGACAGAACATCTTCAGATATTAAAATCTATGTAGAATTAGACGGACATGCAGGTACAATTACATTAATTTATTTTTAATATCATAATAATGCTAATAACTAATATAAAATTTGTCTAGCACAAATAATAAGCATACAGAAGCAAATTAAAGTCATGTGCTTCTGGTGTACACCAAAAGAGATTAAACCACGCAGTATTTTTGGAGGTAATAAATTTGTTTATAAATCCAAATTTTGCATCACCATCTGCCCTCACTCTGCACAATTAATTCAATGCGGAACAAAAAACGGTGAGTTTGAAGCTTTTAGTGGGTAAAAAATTATGAAAAGAGCATGCAATAAACTGACTGATCATAAATAAAAGTATCAAAAAACAGGACTAAAAAAGGAAGGGTGGCTAGCAGAAATCAACATTAGTTCATTTACCAGTAAAGTGATATAAACTGCCCCCTTGAGTCCTACAAGCAGCACTGTCACAGTACACTGGAGAGAGGAAATTAAGCTACAGTTGGCTTGGTCGCCACTGGGAGAGTGTTGCTGTAAAAAGGAAGCTGTGGAAAACTGTGGGTTGATGAAATCGTGTTTCAGAAGCTTTGACTGCAGCAGTTCAATAAGTTGCATCAGTGCTGTGCCTGTTGTAAATATAAATGCAGAAAATTAAATCATTTTTGTGTTTTGTTATAAATATGAATCTCCTCTTTTTTGTGCTTCTTATATTCACTGGTACGAGCATTTATACTTATATTAGATAACTGTAATATGTCTGGTAATTCTTTATTATATTTTTCATTGAATTTGCTGATTTTTCCTTTGTTTTCTCTGTTTTCTTGTTTTACAGATTTCTCCCAGGGTGTTAAAATTGACCAGCCTCAATTTATTTCAAGCCAAAAAGGATCTGCATTTGTGACTCTGAAATGTGAACAAGATGACAGACAATATTACTTCATGTACTGGTACAAACAAAGCAGCAGTGGGAAACTGGAGTTATTGACATATTCTACTGGTCAAAATAGCTCGAAGACTGAAGCTCCTTTTGAAAAAAGGAAGTACACCATGTCTCGGCCTTCCTTGCTTAACTCCACTCTGCATATATACCCCGTTGAGCCTGAAGACACGGCTCTGTATTACTGTGCTTCTAGTAGAACACAGTGGTTCAGGAAGCCTCAGCAGCTAAACAACAACATCAGTGGGAAAAGAATCACTACATGATGGGGAGGATGGATAAATGGAAGGGCTTATATGTGTAACTCTCATAGCATCTTAAGATAAATTTCAGAGATATACCAATGTGACATTATAGGACAAAAGAAATCCTATAAATAATAATAAAAAAAAACATTTACTGACACATATAAAGTACAAGAACTGCCTGTGCAAAGTTCAGTCATGTCTCTGCATCACCACAAAGGTGATCTGTTCAGATAAGTGAGCAGGTGTTGGTACAGTAAAGATATTTTACTACGTTCAGTATTGTTTTCATGAAATAAAATAAAATTATGCCATTCAATTATTTCCTACTACAAGCTGGATTTGCACCTTTTGGACGATATTTCTCATATTCTTTAAATATTTTCAAAATCAGTAAATAATTTTCGGTGACCATGAAGGAACATGTGCATCAAGGGAGACGTGAGCAGTTTTAAGGAGGCAGGAATGAAGGGGTGTGGTGTAAAGAAGAGAGAGGATATAACTCAACATGTATACGTTTGTTAGACAAGAGCGACATGTAAATGTTTCACCGCAGAGATGTTAGTTTTGTAATTTTGCTGTGAAAGCAGTTTGTGTGATTTCACATATCTACATTTAGGTTTACTTTCTAGAATGCCTCCAGCTCTGTACTCATTTGGATTTCTACTCATGGTCCTTACAAGTAAGCTTAATTATTTTGTCTTTTTTTGTTGAATTGCAATGCTCAAATTCACCTCACGTCACCTTTGTTTTTCTCACAGGAAAAGTGGAGAGTGTTACCTTTGAACAGTCATCTGCTCAAGTTGTGAACACAGGGACTGAGGAGCTCAGGATTATCTGCAGTCATGATGACAGCAACTTACAAGTAATGCTGTGGTACCAGCACAAGCAGAGTGATCAGGCGATCAGCCTCATTGGGTACACAGTGCCTGTGGGTGAACCAAACTATGAGAGCCAGTTCACAGACCGGTTTCAGATAAAAAGAGACGACACAGTGAAAGGCTCTCTGATCATCAAAAACCTTAATCTGTCAGACTCAGCTGTGTATTTCTGTGCTGCCAGCACACAGTGACATGTTTCATGTCCCCGCTATACTAAAAACCTCTGATAGAAAACTAATGACAATGGCACACTGTTTTTTCTTTTTGGAAGTTGAAACTTCCAGAAATGGGTTCAGGCTTCAGCATGAGCAGCTACACCATGTTCTGGTACAGACAGAACCACCACGGAGCTCCAATCGAGTTCCTTATGAGGGAATATGAAAAACCTGTGGGACGCTTAGAGTCATTTATTGATACATCCAAAAACAACTTCTCTCTACAAATAATAAGCATACAGAAGCAGATTAAAGTCATGTGCTTCTGGTGTACACCAAAAGAGATTAAGCCACGCAGTATTTTTGGAGGTAATAACTTTGTTTATAAATCCAAATTTTGCATCACCATCTGCCCTCACTCTGCACAATTAATTCAATACGTGACAAAAACGGTGAGTTTGAAGCTTTTAGTGGGTATAAAATTACGAAAAGAGCATCCAATAAACTGACTGATCATAAATAAAAGTATCAAAAAACAGGACTAAAAAAGGAAGGGTGGCTAGCAGAAATCAACATTAGTTCATTTACCAGTAAAGTGATATAAACTGCCCCCTTGAGTCCTGCAAGCAGCACTGTCACAGTACACTGGAGAGAGGAAATTAAGCTGCAGTTGGCTTGGTGGCCACTGGGAGACTGTTGCTGTAAAAAGGAAGCTGTGGAAAACTGTGGGTTGATGACATCGTGTTTCAGAAGCTTTGACTGCAGCAGTTCAATAAGTTGCATCAGTGCTGTGACTGTTGTAAATATAAATGCAGAAAATTTTTTAAAAATTTATGTTTTGTTATAAACATGAATCTCCTCTTGTTTGTGCTTTTTATATTCACTGGTAAGAACATTTATACTTATATTATTTAACTGTAATATCTCTGGTAATTCTTCATTATATTTTTCACTGAATTTGCTGATTTTGCCTTTGTTTTCTCTATTTTCTTGTTTTACAGATTTCTCCCAGGGTGTTAAAATTGACCAGCCTCAATTTATTTCAAGCCGTGAAGGATCTGCATTTGTGACTCTGAAATGTGAACAAGATGACAGACAACATTACTACATGTACTGGTACAAACAAAGCAGCAGTGGGAAACTGGAGTTATTGACATATTCTACTGGTCAAGATAACTCATTCATTGAAGCTCCTTTTGAAAAAATGAAGTACACCATGTCTCGGCGTTCCGTGCTTAACTCCACTCTGCAGATACACCCTGTTAAGGCTGAAGACACGGCTCTGTACTACTGTGCTTCTAGTAGAACACAGTGGTTCAGGAAGCCTCAGCAACTAAACAACAACCTCAGTGGGAAAAAAAATGACTACATGATGGGGAGGATGGATAAATGGAAAGGCTTATATGTGTAACTCTGATAGCATCTTAAAATACATTTCAGAGATATACCAATGTGACATTATAGGACAAAAGAAATCTTATAAACAATAATAAAGAACATTTACTGATACATATAAAGTACAAGAACTGCCTCTGCAAAGTTCAGTCATGTCTCTGCATCACCACAAAGCTGATCTGTTCAGATAAGTGAGCAGGTGTTGGTACAGTAAAGATATTTTACTACGTTCAGTATTGTTTTCATGAAATAAAATAAAATCATGCCATTCAATTATTTGCTACTACAAGCTGGATTTGCACCTTTTGGATGATATTTCTCATATTCTTTAAATATTTTCAAAATCAGTAAATAATTTTCAATGGCCATGAAGGAACATGTGCACCAAGGGACACGTGAGCAGTTTTAAGGAGGCAGGAATGAAGGGGTGTGGTGTAAAGAAGAGAGAGGATATAACTCAACATGTATACGTTTGTTAGACAAGAGCGACATGTAAATGTTTCACCGCAGAGATGTTAGTTTTGTAATTTTGCCGTGAAAGCAGTTTATTGTGTGATTTCACGTATCTACATTTAGGTTTACTTTCTAGAATGCCTCCAGCTCTGTACTCATTTGGATTTATACTCGTGGTCCTTACAAGTAAGCTTAACAGTTTTGTCTTATTTTTGTTGAATTGCAATGCTCAAATTCACCTCACGTCACCTTTGTTTTTCTCACAGGAAAAGTGGAGAGTGTTACCTTTGAACAGTCGTCTGCTCAAGTTGTGAACACAGGGACTGAGGAGCTCAGGATTAACTGCAGTCATGATGGCAGCAACTTACAAGTAATGCTGTGGTACCAGCACAAGCAGAGTGATCAGGCGATGAGCCTCATTGGGTACACAGTCCTTATGGGTGAACCAAACTATGAGAGCCAGTTCACAGACCGGTTTCAGATAAAAAGAGACGACACAGTGAAAGGCTCTCTGATCATCAAAAACCTTAATCTGTCAGACTCAGCTGTGTATTTCTGTGCTGCCAGCACACAGTGACGTGTTTCATGTCCCCGCTATACTAAAAACCTCTGATGGAAAACTAATGACAACGACACACTGTTTTTTCTTTTTGGAAGTTGAGACTGTTCATCTTTTTATCAGGACAAAATTGGGGTATAACAAATCTATGTATTCTTTATGAAGTGTACTGTAACTATATATATGTAACAAATTTCCCTGTTTAACTACATTTAAGTTAATTTCAGCTTTAGTCTTTTTGTGTGAAAATTGTTTTTTTCTCTATAAACTATGTGCTTCACAGTACAACAATGATAATTTAGATGTTTCTGTTCCAATGTTGTGTGTTTTTTCATGTCTGCTACAATCTTAATAAATAGTAAAATATATTAAAGTTCATGTGATCTTATAACTTCTGGCTACTTAGACTCGACAGACTTGATGCACATTGATTTTGATGCAATGAGCTGTTTTTAAAGAATGATTTATTACTCTGATTATTTAGACAAAAAGTGTTTGCAAAGCAGTTTTTCAACTCTGGAAGTAATCCTATACCAAAATATCATTAGGGTGACATAACAGAGACTTTTTAAGCAGAAATTTCATGAGGTAATAAGACAAGATTCTCAATATATAAAGCAGTAATATTGAACATTACATTACTTTTTTTTTTAAATCATTGTTTCCATTACCTTTGGTTTGTTATGATGAAATATGTACACCTACACAATCAATTAAATGTCACTAAATATATGTCAACATCTGTTTTCAAAGTGGTCGCATTGAACAAAATTGTAGATGATACGTCCCCCAAATCACGTGGTCGTGTGACCTCATGATGCTTTCGTACTGAATACAGTGATGTTTGCAACAGCTGCATCATTTCACTGGAGACAGCTCAATACTAACATGGTTATAGCAGTTATTTACCTCTCATTTTTTATTCACTCTGGTGGGTGTGGCAGCTGTGTATTTACTCACACTTTATTTACTGCCTAATAAGTGACAAATCTGAGTAAATTCACTTTTTTTCTCTGTGTTCTCTCCCATGGCTTCTAGGTCTGACTGTTATTGTTCTTCAGTCTGAAGATCAAATGTCTGACCCTGGGAGAACAGTGATGCTGGAGTGCAAAATGGGTTCAGGGTTCAGCATGAGCGGCTACACCATGCTCTGGTACAGACAGAACCACCATGGAGCTCCAATCGAGTTCCTTATAAAAGAATATGATGAACCTGTGGGACGCTTAAAGTCATTTCTCGATGCATCCAATAAGCTCTTCTCTCTACAAATAATTGAGCTGCATATCAATGACAGCAGCACCTACTACTGTGCTGCCAGTCACAGTGATACACACAGACCAGACACTCATACACATAACCAGCGTGTCTTTCACAGATGGCATTAAGCAGGAAGGAGCTGTGGCTTGTTTGGTTGTAAATGTCAGAGCACCTTTGTCTTGGTGGAAACAGAAGTATAAGATAGAACAGATTTCAGCTCTTCAAACATATGTAGAATCATGTGGAAATTCTAGAACATTTACAATTTACATTATTTTTGATATCAGATCAATGAAATGTAACGACAGAAATCTGTCAGCATTGCTTCACATTTTTCAAAGCCATCCAATAGATTATAACAGAGTCTTCACCTCGACAATTTTGGCATCTGGGCCTCATGTTTGACATCCCTGAACAAGAACTTCGGTGTGTTTGCACCAAAAGCAATTAGACCATGCAGTCGTTATTGGAGGTAATAGCTTTTTTGTAAATCCCAGCTTTGCATCATCATCTGCACTCCACAATTAATCTAATACAGAATACAAAAAAAGGGAAGAGAATTAACATAAGTGCAATCTGTGTAACTAGCAGATACAGTGGTTAGTGATAAAAACTGCCCCCTTGAGTCCTGCAAGCAGCACTGTCTCATTACTCTGAAAAAACTAAATTAAGCTGCAGTTGGCTTGGTGGCCACTGGGATATGATTGCTCTAAAAAGGAACCCCCTGTATGAAAAACTGTGGGTTGATGACATCTTGTTTCAGAAGCTTTAACTGCAGCAGTTCAATAAGTTGCATCAGTGCTGTGCCTGCTCAGCCTGTTAGAAATACAAACGCAGAAAGATATATTTTATTTGAAATAATATAATCACTGTAAAAATGAATTTCCTCTTGTTTGTGCTTTTTATATTCACTGGTAAGAACATTTATACTTATATTAGATAACTGTAATATCTCTGGTAATTCTTCATCATATTTTTTCACTTAATTTGCTGATTTGCCTTTGTGTCTTTGTTTTACAGATTTCTCCCGCGGTGTTAAAATTGATCAGTCTCAAATTATTTTCAGCTATGAAGGAACCAAAAATGTGACCCTGGATTGTAAACAAGATGACAGTGACTATTACTACATGTACTGGTACAGACAAAGCAGTGATGAAAAACTGGAGTTAGTGGCATATTCCCTTAGTAAAGATAACTCGAACATTGAAGCTCCTTTTAAAAATTCACAGTACACCATGTCTCGGCCTTCCGTGCTTGAATCCACCCTGAAGATACACCTCGTTGTGGCTGGAGACACGGCTCTGTATTACTGTGCTTCTAGTATAGCACAGTGGTTCAGGAAGCCTGAGCAGTTAAACAACAACCTCAATGAAAAAAACAGGAAGAGTTGGGGAAGATGGATAAATAGGAATGATTATGCGTTTAACTCTGATGGTCCCTTAAAATGAATTTAAAGGAAATGCCAATGTGACACAAACAGATACAATAATTCTTATAAAAAACAATTAAAGAACATTTATCAATACAAAAAGTACAAGAACTGCCGTTTCACAGTTCAGTCATGTCCCTGCATCACCACAACGCTGATCTGTTCAGATAAGTGAGCAGGTGTCGGTACTGTAAAGATATTTTACTACATTATTACTACAGTATTATCCTCACAAACTGTTATCAACATCCATGTGCTTTAGTTTCTACTTCATTCATTTATTTATTTTGGTGTGTTAGGTTTGATACGATCAAGTTCAGAAGATTATCACACACTGACCTCTACTGGGTTTATACGGGATAACAATTATTCCAAATAAAGTGCAATTTATACTTAATGTTATAGCTACTGTACACATGCTCTCATAAA